>NC_058131.1:441480907-441496506 GCF_016433145.1 Gracilinanus agilis
AGGGGAAAGGTGGAGCATGAATCATGTAACCATGTCAAAAATGAATATTAATAAATGTTAAAAAAATGTTTTACACCATTATGATTCTCCATTCTATTTCCCGATGTTAGTTTCTGTAGTATACAGAATTGGGGGATATAGTTTTTTCTAGCTTTGGCTGAGTTCCAAAAGCAGTTGGGCTTTTAGAATCTTGAGGAGAGAGGCAGTTGACTGGATCTTCCGTAGAGGGAGGAAGTCAAGGAGCGAGCTCTTAGATTATCTAGCTTCAATATTGAAATTTAGCCTAGCATTGATATATTTACTTAAGAAATTATTATTTTAGATAGACCCTTTATATCTTCTTTTCCCAATACCACCCTGCCTTCCCTCCCTTACCTTAGTGGCTGTGGAGTTTATAAGGAGAGAAATTAGAGAGGAGTTAAATCTGTGAAGAGATTATCTAATTGACAGCATTATTTATAATTTAATCAAATCACCTTGATTCCCTTTAGATAGCATTTTGTAAAACTGAATAAGGCAGGTCCTTACTCAGATTCCATCTTCACTTCCCTTCCCCCACCTGAGGTTCCTGAGATAACTGATAGGGCTTTCCTTTAATCCACCTTCCTAACCAACATCCTTCAAACAAATAAACCCTTTGTGTTTCAATAGTCCTATTTAGTGCAATTTGTCTGTTAGTTATCAAGAGGGAAGAAGAGGGAAAGAGACAACATATTCTGGGCTTAGAGGGTAGCTGGGGCATCCATCTTGAAGGAAGGTGTTACTTCAAAATAGGTCCCTTCCTGTGAAATTAACTAAAGCCTGTTTGTTAATTTCAGTCTAGTCTATTTCCCTCAGTTTGTGTTTGAGTCTAAGTCCCAGTCTGAAACCCTGCTGTGTTAGTCTGTTTTAGTTTAACTTCTCTTCTCCCAAAAAGATCTCTGTTTCCCTTCTGTGTTATACTCCTGACTTCAGTCCTTTTATACCCTGAATCTCCTTTAATCCCAGCCTACATGTAGCCTGGTTTATCCACTCACCAAGTCTCCAACATCCTCCTTTCAATTCCCTTATCCCAAACACCTTTCCTCAAATTATCATCATAACATTTCTGACAAACATCACTCAATTTTCCCTCTTTTCTATCAGTCATACCAACCTTCTCTTATCCCCTTCCTCTCCTACTTTCCTGTAGAGTAAGATAGAGTTCTAATATATATTATATATAAATTAGGGAGGGCAGAGATTAATGAATTGGGCATGCAACTTAAAAAACTAGAAAGTGAGCAAATTAAAAATCCCCAGATGAAAACTAAATTAGAAATACTAAAAGTCAAGGAAGAACTATTGAATTAATAAATAAGACTAGAAGCTGTTATTTTGAAAAAACAGATAAAATAGACAAAGTAGTGGTCAATCTAATAAAAAAAAGGAAAGAAGAAAACCAAATTGACAGTATCAAAGATGAAAAGGGAGACCTCACCTCTATTGAAGGGAAAATTAAGGCAATCATTAAAAACTATTTTGCCCAATTATATGGTAATAAATATAACAATCTGGGTGATATGGATGAATATTTACAAAAATATAAATTGCTTAGATTAACAGCAGAAGAAATAGAATACCTAAATAATCCCATTTCAGAAAAAGAAATTGAACAAGCCATCAAAGAACTCCCTAAGAAAAAATCACCAGGACCTGATGGATTCACAAGTGAATTCTAGCAGACATTCAAATAGTAACTAATCCCAATACTATACAAATTATTTGATATAATAAGCAAAGAAGGAGTCCTACCAAATTCCTTTTATGACACAAATATGGTACTGATTCCAAAGCCAGGGAGATCAAAAACAGAGAAAGAAAACTATAGACCAATCTCCCTAATGAACATAGATGCAAAAATCTTAAATAAAATACTAGCAAAGAGACTCCAGTAAGTAATCAAGAGGATCATCCACCATGATCAGGTGGGATTTATACCAGGAATGCAAGGATGGTTCAATATTAGGAAAACCATCCACATAATTGACCATATCAACAATCTAACAAGCAAAAATCACATGATTATTTCAATAGATGCTGAAAAAGCCTTTGACAAAATACAGCATCTATTCCTATTGAAAACACTGAAAAGTATAGGAATAGAAGGACCTTTCCTAAAAATAATAAACAGTATAAACCTAAAACCATCAACAAGCATTATATGAAATGGGGATAAATTAGAAGCCTTCCCAATAAGATAAGAAGTGAAACAAGGATGCCTATTATCACCTCTATTATTCAACATAGTACTATAAACACTAGCAGTAGCAATTAGAGAAGAAAAATAAATTGAAAGTATCAAAATAGGTAAGGAGGAGACTAAGCTATCACTCTTTGCAGATGATATGATGGTCTACTTAAAAAATCCTAGAGAATCAACTAAGAAGCTTGTAGAAATAATCAACAACTTTAGCAAAGTTGCAGGATACAAAATAAATGCAAATAAATCATCAGCATTTCTATATATTTCCAACATATCACAGCAGCAAGAAGTAGAAAGAGAAACACCATTTAAAATCACCCTAGACAATATAAAATACTTAGGAATCTATCTGCCAAGACAAACACAGCAATTATAGGAAAACAACTACAAAACACTTTCCAAACAAATAAAACTAGATCTAAACAATTGGAAAAACATTGATTGCTCATGGGTAGGATGAGCTAACATAATAAAAATGACAATTCTACCCAAATTAATTTACCTATTTAGCGCCATACCTATCAAGCTACCAAAAAACTTCTTTACTGAATTAGGAAAAACTATAACAAAGTTCATTTGGAATAACAGAAGATCAAGAATATCAATGGAAATAATGAAAAAAAATGTGAAGGAAGGGGGCCTAGCAGTACCACATGTTAAACTATATTATAAAGCAGCAGTCATCAAAACAATATGGTACTGGCTAAGAGACAGAAGGGAGGATCAGTGGAATAGACTTGGGTAAGTGACATCAGCAAGACAGTATATGATAAACCCAAAGAGCTCAACTTTTGGGACATGAATCCACTATTTGACAAAAACTGCTGGGAAATTTGGAAAACAATATAGGAGATCAACATCTCACACCCTACACCAAGATAAATTCAGAATGGGTGAATGACTTGAATATAAAGAGGGAAACTATAAATAAGTTAAGTGAACACAGAATAGTATACTTGTCATATCTCTAGGAAAGGAAAGATTTTAAAACCAAACAAGAGTTAGAGAAAATTACAAAATGTAAATTAAATGGTTTTGATTATATTAAACTAAAAAATCTTTCGTACAAACAAAAACAATGCAGCCAAATTCAGAAGGGAAACAACAAATTGGGAAAAATTCTTTATAACAAAAAACTCTGACAGGGGTCTAATTACTCAACTATACAAGGAGTTAAATCAATGCTATAAAAAATCAAGCCATTCCCCATTTGGTAAATGGGCAAGAGATATGAATAGGCAATTTTCAGGTAAAGAAATCAAAAGTATCAATAAGCACATGAGAAAGTGTTCTAAATCTCTAATAATTAGAGAAATGCAAATACTCTGAGGTATCACCTCACACCTTGCAGATTGAATAAAATGAAAGAAGGGGAGACTAATGAATGCAGGAGGGGATTTGGCAAAATTGGGACATTAATGCATTGCTGGTGGAGTTGTAAACTGATCCAACCATTCTGGATGGTAATTTGGAACTATGCTCAAAGGGCTATAAAAGACTGCCTGCCCTTTGATCCAGCCATACCATTGTTGGGTTTGTACCCCAAAGAGAACATAGATAAACAGACTTGTACGAAAATATTTATAGCTGCGCTTTTTGTGATGGCAAAGAACTGGAAAAGGAGGGCATGTCCTTCAATTAGGGAATGGCTGAACAAATTGTGGTATATGCTGGTGATGGAATACTATTGTGCTCAAAGGAATAATAAACTGGAGGAATTCCATGTGAACTGGAAAGACCTCCAGGAATTGATGCAGAGTGAAAGGAGTAGAGCCAGAAGAACATTGTACACAGAGACTGATATACTGTGGTAAAATCGAATGTATTGGACTTCTGTACCAACAGCAATGCAATGACACAGGACAGTTCTGAGGAACTTATGGTAAAGAATGCTCCCCACATTCAGAGGAAGAACTGCAGGAAAGGAAACATAGAAGAAAAACAACTGCTTGAACGCATGGGATGAGGTGGCATGATTGGGGATGTAGACACGAAACTACCACACCAATGCAACTAACAACAGTTTGGAAATAGGTCTTGATCAATGACACATGTTAAAACCAGTGGAAATGTGCATCGGCCATAGGTGGGGGGAGAGCGGGGCGGTGAAGGGGAAAGTAGGAGCATGAACCATGTTAAAAATGAAGATTAAAAGAGTTTTTTAAAAAAAAGAATGCCGGACTCCAAAACTTAGCCTAAAAGTAAAAAGAGAGATTTGTTAGTAATGTAGAATTTTAGCCAGCAAGACAGCATGGGTGGAACAATCCTTGGGGGTGCTCCCAGAATGCTTCAGTTTAGGGGTTTTTATATTCTTTACAACCGTAAGGACGTGATGTTGTATCATGTTGTGGATGTGATTCTAGAGTGGTAAACACTCGGTGGGATGTTTGGTAATCTGACTGAGGTCTGCCTGAAGACCCTCATAGTTTAGGGAATAGATGGATGCCTGAGATACAGCCCAATGGTATCAAAGTGTAGCCTGGAGGTACATCTCTAGATCCGTCTCAACCTAAAGAATGATTCAAAGATTCAGGGTCTTATAGAAGTTATCAGATATTCTTGGGTTAGGAGTCACAAGGACCGAAAGGAATAAGGGAATTTCCCTGTTTACAGTTTGCTTGGGTTAAGGGGGTACAACATCCATGCAACAATGAATAATAAGGAATTCATGGTCTAAGGATTAACATGTATTTAAATGAAATTTCTTAGAATATAGTAATATGTGAACACAGAGTATGTATACATTTGTATTGTAAAGAAAGTTAATTTTTTGCAAACTGTGTATGTGTATAATGCAATTAACAAGGAAAATTTGACCAGTTCAGAAATCAAATAAGATTCGGAATGAAATTATTAATTGTAGGCAATTAAGTGTAGTTATCTCTCCTCTATTTGTAATAAGAGTAAAAGAGGAGAAGTCAGATGAGGTGAGAGAAAAATAAAGTGGAAAAAGGTATGAGGAATGTTAGCACAGAATATGAAAGAAAAATTCAGTTTGGTAGAAATGTTTTGAGATGTAAGGAAAGGAAAAAGAATAAATGCTTTGAGATAATGGTGACATATGAAGGAAGCAGATTGCTAAAGGACTTTAATCAAAGCCATTTTGAAAGTTGTGGAGTTTTAATTAATAACCATTGAGAGTAAGAGTCATTTAAACAGGCAAAGGTTACCAGCTACCTTACATGAACTTTAGAGAGATAACTTAAAGCCCCCCAAGATGTTAGTTGGCAGCTTGATTAAGTGTTCATCCATTATAAAGATATATTGCAACCAAAGTCAAAAAGTAAGCAGGATTTAAACCAAAAAATGGTATATATGTGTAGGAGAAAATTTTAAATGAACAACAGGTAATTAGAAATAGATGAAAATAATTCCTATGAAAGTTCAGGGTCTCTTTTTTCAAGATTTTCCAAAAAAGGTTTTTTTATATAGAAGTTAAAACTGTTCAGAATAAAGAATATGCTTATTTTATAGATATAACAGCTAATATGTTAGAGTTAGTTAAATTAAATTAATAATTCAATGATTTATGGACAGTGGCAATTGGATTAACTACTTAAATACTAATATGAATTGTTTGACCAAAAACTCAGAGGCTGGAGCATTCCTTTCTCCTACTTCCCATTTTTCCATGCCCAACACCACCCACCCTTTTCTCACAGCCTTACTAAGCTAAGGAGATAACACTGGCTGAGGAACAGAAATCTCCTGACCGCAAATCAATTTCATTATTTATTAGAAAAAGGATTCATTATTGATCTTGTATGGGAATCCACATATTTTTGAAAATAGGATGCCTATGATTTTAAACACTGCTATTGAAGTTTTTGTTTTTTCAAAGGGCAAACTTGTCTCATCACCCTCCTTCCCTCCTGCTACAGTGAAAGGGCAAGCTATGATCTTCTGAGTATCTCAGAGAGTACTAAAAACACTGTAATAAGAAGGATTATACTAACTTTAAATAGAATTTAAGATTGAATAGGACAGTTTTTAACTTCCCTATTGACATGAATAAAAATAAAGCTTCTATGCAGCAAAGTTAATAAGCACACTTTCTTACATTCATATGAGGTAAATTTTTTTAGGAATTTTTAGGTTATGTGAACATATAAGCAACTTGTTCACAAATTATGATAATGACTAGAATTGGAATGTTACTCATAATGTGTAGAATTTTTTTTGTCATTCAAGATAAAAGAACAACACCTGATATGCTTTGCTTTCATAAGTATTTGATGGATATTCAGTGAAAGAGTGCATTATTAGAATAGGCCATTTTGGAACACAATCAGTTTGTGTATTTCAAAGGAAGATCTATTTCCCTGCATTTCTTCTCCATTAAAAAAAAAAGGCAGCAGATTCATAGACTATTTCAGCAATGACTTTAGACCACTGAGATTCTGATTGATATACAATTAACATATCACAAGTATATGTTAACTATATACAAAAGAAAGAAAATCTAAATTTTAGAATAAAGGCTAGGATCTCAGGAATTCTTATATCTCCTGATGTAGAAGAATTAATTTCATCATATGTTAACTTTGCAAATATTTTTTCTCCAATAGAAGGACTCATTCAGGGATTCTGCAAACATACTGGAGCACACAGACCAGAGGATCTACACCAGTGGTTCCCAAACTTTTTTGGCCCTTTCCAGAAAAAGTATTACTTAGTGCCCCATGGAAATTATGAAACTATTTATTGAACTCAGAATAGAATGTAATACAAAAAAAGTGTGGCCATCACTGCCCTCCTGGATCGCTGCAGTACCCACTGGGGGCAGTAGCGCCCACTTTGGGAATCACTGGTCTAGACAAACAAGATCCATAAAGATGAAGATACAGATGAAGATAAAAGAATATCCAGATAAAAGTTTAATCAATGAAGTTGTTATTGTTAATCAATGTTATTAATTGTTATTGTTATTGGAATATATTTGTTGTGCCTCATAAACCCTAAATTCACATAGGTCTCTTTAGAATGATGAATTAGCTACAAAAGTGAATCTATTGGAACAATCAGTATATTAGTTAGGGGATGAATTGGAAACAACACAACTTGTCACTGAAATGCAATTATAGACATGTAATTGAAAAAAAAAAGAACGTTGGTAAGATGAAATCTAAGGTAGATTGATGGTTATGTCCACCTAGGTAACTTCTCTGGGCCAGTAAGCACAGACCCCTAGAGACTATCTTCAGAAAACAAAATATTTATGTTTATTGTTAGATTGGGGATAGAACACTGACAATCAAGACAAGGTGACCCTGAAACTAAAGAAACTAAATCTGAAACCCATCAAATCTACGTTTCTCTTATAAGAAATTCTTCTGGTCTTCCAGTTGCCTACCAGCTCCCTACTTTCTGGCTAGGTACCCCCAAAGCTAACTAGCTACCTAGCTTTTATCCTCAGACTGTTGTTCAGTTACCCTCAAAATTGCCTTCAAAAAGCTATTGAGAAGGGATTGAAAATGGGCTGAGACCTATAAATATTAAAAATGATAAAGGCTGGTACAATAATATAAATTAGTAATTTAATTAAAGCCATGCTGATAGATAATTAGACCACGTGCTTGTAAGCATTCAAAACTGCCACCCTCGCCATTACTGTCTCCTGTTTCCTGTCTCGAATCTGCTGGCCAAGAGAGAGAGCGCTCCCTCCTAACCCAGGAGATTATAAACTCTTCCCTGCATCAAGATGTAGGCCTCCCCACGCCCAAAAACCCGGAAACGGAAACCAGTTGGACCATGTTGGATCACGGGAAATGTAGTTTTGATACATTTCCCCTGTCCATAGAAATATATACACTTTTAGATGGCATTTCCCGAATTTCACTTTTACAGACCCTCCCTCCCCCAACCCAAGCTGGGGTTGGCTCTTGAGGTAAAACCTAAAAGCCCCCAATAATAGAATATTTAGTGTACCTTAGCCAAATTGTTAGAACACGGCAGAGAACTTCTCCTAAAACTGGTTATGAGGGGGCAGCTGGGTAGCTTAGTGGATTGAGAGCCAGGCCTAGAGACGGGAGGTCCTAGGTTCAAATCTGGCCTCAGACACTACTCAGCTGTGTGACCCTGGGCAAGTCACTTGACACCCATTGCCTACCCTTACCACTCTTCTACCTTGGAGTCAATTGACTACAAGACGGAAAGTAAGGGTTTAAAAAAAATAAAAATAAAAATAAAAAAACTAGTTAGGTCCAGCTAGCAAATAAAAGCTACTGCTTCTTCTCTAGCTTAGGAACAGGAAGTGACAGTTTTTTCTCACTCAAGCCCTTTCCTCTCCAGCCCCTTGCATTTCAGAATCCTTTACAGGGTCCGTGTCTAAATTTGCCTCAGTCCTTTTGGAGACACTTTCCCCTTCCCTTGCACTTACTCTTATCCCCTATAATATAAATATAACCTTTCTGTGTTAACCAGAATGATGAAATATTGTCAAGTATATCAAGCACTAGCACATAATGTAACCACAGCTTTTCAGTTACAGAATAGAATTAATCATGATTTTTATACAGTTATATGTGCTATTAGAGATATGTGAGAAATGAATGATAACAAACCCTAACCAAAAGTATGTTATCCTAATACTAACCTTATCTCTATGTCTCCAGTCCCCTAGAAAAAAAGAAAATAATAATCCTAAACTAAGCCCAGTGCTAAGTTTAAAGCTAATCTAGCCCAAAAGCTACCCCAAACCGTACCCACAGCAATCATGACGAAAAGAAGAAAATGTTGAAACAGTTTCGGTTCTACAACATAAATACAACAACTCAGACACAGAAGGAATGGTCCACATCCTTATTTCTTCAAAATAAGCCTGAATTGAGCCTTTCCATTATAGCTCCCTGAATCTTTAATTCTTGCATTTAAAAAGTTCCCAAAAGAACCAGATTGATCATTTTAAGGTCGTATTAAAGAGTTTTGGTTCCACAACACAAATAAAACATCTCTGACTCTTTAGGAATGTCCCACATCCTTATTTCTTAAGAATAAACTGAAATGTATTACATTGATATCAGGAAGCCTCAATTCTTGGTTTCTCTACGTTGCCAAATGAACTATCATGAGGAAAAGGAGACAATGCTGAACACTTTCCGTTCCACAATACAAATACAGCATCTCTGACGAGGTAGGAATGATCCAAATCCTTATTTCTTCTGAATATGCCTGAATAGAGCATTTCCATTATAGCTCCCTCAGTAATTCCATTATATATCTACCAGAATCTCTAATTATGTCGTTTAAAATGTTCCCGAAAGAACCAGAACGATCATTTTAAGATAGTTTTGAACACTTTTGGGTCTACAACACAAATAAAACGTCTCTGACTCTTTAGGAACATTCCACATCCTTATTTCTTCAGAATAAACCAAAATGTATTGCATTGTTAGGAGGAATATTAATTCTTGGTTTCTCTGCTTTGCCAAATGAACAATCATGACGAAAAGAAGACTATGTTGAACAGTTTCGGTTCTACAAAATGAATACAACAACTCTGACACGGAAGGAATGGTCCACATCCTTATTTCTTCAGAATAAACCAAAATGTATTGCATTGTTAGGAGGAATCCTCAATTCTTGGTTTCTCTGAGTTGCCAAATGAATAATCATGACAAAAAGAAGACAATGTGGAACAGTTTTGGTTGTACAAAATAAATATAACAACTCTGACACCAAAAGAATAGTCGACATCCTTATTTCTTCAAAATAAGCCTGAATTGAGCCTTTCCATTATAGCTCCCTGAATCTTTAATTCTTGCATTTAAAAAGTTCCCAAAAGAACCAGATTGATCATTTTAAGTTCGTATTAAAGAGTTTCGGTTCCACAACACAAATAAAACATCTCTGACTCTTTAGGAATTTCCCACATCCTTATTTCTTAAGAATAAACCGAAATGTATTGCATTTTAAGGAGGAATCCTCAATTCTTCGTTTCTCTGTTTTGCCAAATGAACTATCATGACCAAAAGAACACAATGCTGAACACTTTTTCTTATAAAACACAAATACAACATCTCTGACCCATTTAGGAATGGTCAACATCCTTATTTCATAAGAATATGCCTGAATAGAGCATTTCCATTATAACTCCCTGAGTTATTCCATTACATATGTACCTGAATCTTTAATTCTTCCATTTAAAATGTTCCCAAATGAGCCAGAATGATCATTTTAAGATCTTTTTCAACACTTTCAGTTCTACAACACAAATAAAACATCTCTGACTCGATAGCAGTGTCCCACATCCTTATTTCTTCAGAATAAACTGAAATGTATTGCATTGTTAAAAGGAATCCTCAATTCTTGGTTTCTCTTAGTTGGGAAATGAACAATCAGGACCAAAAGAAGACAATGTTGAACAGTTTCAGTTCTACAACATAAATACAACATCTTTGACACAGAAGGAATGGTCCACATCCTTATTTCTTCAAAATAAGCCTGAATTGAGCTTTTTCATTTTCCCTGAATCCTTAATTCTAGCATTGAAAAAGTTCCCAAATGAACCAGATTGAACGTTTTAAGATCTTATTGAAGAATTTCGGTTCCACCATACAAATAAAACATCTCTGACACATTAGCAATGACTACAGTCCTTATTTCTTCAGAATAAACCAAAATGTATTACATTGATATGAGGAAACCTCAATTCTTGGTTGCTCTGGGTTGCCAAATGAACTATCATGTGGAAAAGAAGAGAATGCTGAACACTTTCTGCTCTACAATACAAATAGAGCATCTCTGACCAGATAGGAATGGTCCACATCGTTATTTCTTCTGAATATGCCTGAATAGAGCATTTCCATTATAGATCCCTGAGTTATTCCATTATATATGTACCTGAATCTTTAATTCTTCCATTTAAAAAGTTCCCAAATGACCCAGAACCATCATTTTAAGATCCTTTTCAACACTTTCGGTTCTACAAAACGAATAAAACATCTCTGACTCGATAGCAGTATCCCACATCCTTATTTCTTCAGAATAAACCGAAATGTATTGCAATGTTACGAGGAATCCTCAATTCTTGATTTCTCTGCGTTGCCAAATGAACAATCATGATGAAAAGAAGACAATGTGGAACAGTTTTGGTTGTACAAAATAAATATAACAACTCTGACACCAAAAGAATAGTCGACATCCTTATTTCTTCAAAATAAGCCTGAATTGAGCCTTTCCATTATAGCTCCCTGAATCTTTAATTCTTACATTTAAAAAGTTCCCAAAAGAAATAGATTCATCATTTTAAGTTCGTATTAAAGAGTTTCTGTTCCACAACACAAATAAAACATCTCTGACTCTTTAGGAATGTCCCACATCCTTATTTCTTAAGAATAAACCGAAATGTATTGCATTTTAAGGAGGAATCCTCAATTCTGCGTTTCTCTGTTTTGCCAAATGAACTATCATGACCAAAAGAACACAATGCTGAACACTTTTTCTTATAAAACACAAATACAACAACTCTGACCCATTTAGGAATGGTCCACATCCTTATTTAATAAGAATATGCCTGAATAGACTTCTGGTTAAGATGGCGGCAGAGTAAGGAGCAGCTGCTCGATCTCTCCTAACCAAACCACACAGGACCCCTCAAGGGGAAATAAAAACGAGTCCAGAGGAACGAAGGAACCCCACAACAGGGCGCAGCATTGAAGGTACGCAGAATCGGGGCATTTCCACACTTTAAAGGGGTGAAACAGTTCACACTAAAACACAAGAGGAAGAAGCCCCTCCCCCACCCCCCACACTGCACAAGCCGGTAAACAGGACTGGGGCAACCAGAAAATCACTGGCAGCCCCAGAGCCCGTACCTGTGCGCTGCAAGACGAGGGACCCCAGGTGGCTGGGACTCTCCCTGAGGGCCCACGTGGGTGAAGGCACCGCCTCCGGCTGGGACGAAGGCCCCTAAAACTCGGCCTTTCCCAAGCTCTGAAGGCATTGCCTCAGGTGCGAATAAAGATCTCCAGCCCACGGACTTTCACTACCTTCTTCGGGGGTGAAGGCAGGGCCCTAAGAGCAGCAGCGCAGGCAAAGGCAGTGCCCTAGGCTTGAATAACGATCTCCAGCCCAGGCTTGGACCTCCAGTGAGGAACCTGTGCAGACCTGAGCGTGGCTGTGGAAGCAGCCCCAAAGACTGCTGAAGGAACCTCGGGAAGAGGGGCAGACCGGGAACTACCAGGAGGCCTGACCCCGAGGACAAGGAGACCGGAGCACCCCCCCCCCCAAAGCTTGCAAGGCCCAGGCAGACCCGGAGTGCAAAGACAAAGCGGAAAAGGGGCGGGGCTAACAATGGCCAGCAATAAGGAAGTCCAGAAGAAAAAGACCATCAAGAGAAATTCTGGAACACTCGACAACTACTACACAGAGAAAATCCAGACAACAGAGGAGGGAAAACAAAAATCCAAACCTCCCCAAAAAAATGAAAGCTGGTCACAAGTTATGGAAGAGTTTAAAAATGAAATGCTGAGGAAGATGGAAGAAATCTGGCAAGAAAATAACAGTTTAAAAGGCAGAATTTGGCAATTGGAAAGTGAGACAAGACAACTGAAGACCAAAAATGACCAGATTGAAAAGGAAAACCAAAACATTAGAGCCGAAAACCAGTCCTTAAAGGCTAGAATCGAACATTTAGAAACCAATGATCTCTCAAGACAACAAGAACAAATAAAACAAAGTCAAAAGACTGATAAAATAGAAGGAAACATGAAATATCTCAATGAGAGAGTGACAGACCAAGAAAACCGGTCTAGAAGAGATAACTTGAGAATCATTGGTATTCCAGAAAAGGCAGAAATTAATAAAAACATGGACTCCATACTCAAAGAAATTATTCAGCAAAATTGCCCTGAAGTTCTACAACAAGAGGGCAATATAGACATAGAAAGGATCCATAGAACACCCTCTAAACTGGACCCAGAAAAGTCAACACCCAGAAATATAATAGCGAAATTGAAGAGCTTTCGAGTCAAAGAAAAAATCTTACAAGAAGCCAGAAAGAGACAATTCAAATATCAAGGAGCACCAATAAGGATCACACAGGATCTGGCAGCCTCAACACTAAAAGAACGCAAGGCTTGGAATACAATATTCAGAAAGGCAAGAGAGCTGGGCCTTCAGCCACGAATAAACTACCCAGCAAAACTAACCATATACTTTCAGGGGAAAGTATGGGCATTCAACAAAATTGAAGAATTCCAAGTTTTTGCACAAAAGAGACCGGGACTAATTGGAAAGTTTGACACTCAACCACAGATATCAAGAGAAAGATGAAAAGGTAAATAAGAAACAGAGGGAAAAGAAAGAAAACTCATAGTCTTTTAAGCTTGACTCTTTAAGGGCATAAATAAGATCTAATTATCTGTATTCCTATGTGGAGAAATGCTATGTATAATTCTCTGTAGTGAACTCTATACACTATTATAATATTCACTATTATAGCAACCAGAAGAATAATTCATAGGGAGAGGACAGGATACTAAATGGTCTAAGATGACATGGGGGGTGGGAAAGAGGGGAGGAATAGTAGGGGACACCAAGAAAAATCCGAGTAAATAAGAAAAATAAGATATTCTATTACACACAAAGAGGGCATGGGAAGGGGAGGGGATAAATACTACCATAAGAAGGAGAGGAAGAGAGCATTAAGAGGTAATAATCAAACCTTACTCTCAGTATAATCAACCTGGAGAAGGAAGAGTAGCTTTATTATCCATCTGGATAAAAAACTCCATCTAACCCTACTGAGAAAGTCAGAAGGGATAAACCAAAGGGAGCAGGGGAGTGGGGAGGCCAAAAAGGGAGGGAAGAAGAAGGGGGAGGGAATTCATTCGGTCTTTAAAAAAAAAACAAAAAGAAGGGAACAACAAGGGAGGGGACAGAAAGGGAAGTCAATCAAGGAAGGGGATAAGGGATACTGGCTGAAAGCAAACCACTGGTGTAAAAGAAAATAGTGCAATAAGAAGGAGTGGGTCTAGGGGAGGATACAAAAAATGCCAGTGAATACACAACTAACAAATGTAACTCTGAATGTGAACGGGATGAACTCACTCATAAAACGGAAGCAAATAGCAGAGTGGTTCAGAAACCAAAATCCTACCATAGGTTGTCTACAAGAAACACATATGAGGCGGGTAGACACACACAAGTTCAAGGTTAAGGGTATGAGCAAAATCTTTTGGGCATCAAATGAGAAAAAGAAGGCAGGAGTGGCTATCATGATCTCTGACAAAGCCAAAGTAAAAATAGATAGGATTAAAAAAGACAGGGAAGGTAATTACATCCTGATTAAAGGCAGTATAAACAATGAGGAAATAACACTGCTCAATATATATGCACCAAGTGGTATAGCATCCAAATTCATAAAGGAGAAACTGGCAGAGCTCAAGAAGGAAATAGATAGTAAAACCATAATAGTGGGAGATCTAAATATTCCTCTTTCAGATCTAGATAAATCAAACCAAAAAATAAATAAGAAAGAGGTAAGAGAGATGAATGAAGTCCTAGAAAAATTAGATCTAATTGATATGTGGAGAAAGATAAATAGGGACAAAAAGGAATACACCTTCTTTTCAGCTGCACATGGTACATTTACAAAGATTGACCATGTAATAGGGCATAGAATCATGGCAAACAAATGCAAAAGAGCAGATATAATAAATGTAACCTTCTCAGATCATAATGCGATAAAAATAATAATCAGTAAGAGCACCTGGACAGGCAAGTCAAAAACTAATTGGAAATTAAACAATATGATTCTTCAAAACCAAATTGTCAAAGAAGAAATCATAGACACAATCAACAATTTCATTGAAGAGAATGACAATGATGAGACATCCTACCAAACTATGTGGGATGCAGCCAAGGCAGTACTCAGGGGGAAATTTATATCCTTGAGTGCATATATTAACAAATTAAGGAGGGCAGAGATTAACGAATTGGGCATGCAACTCAAAAAATTAGAAAGCGAACAAATAAAAAACCCCCAGATGAAAACTAAATTAGAAATACTAAAAATTAAGGGAGAAATTAATAAAATCGAAAGTAAAAGAACTATTGAATTAATAAATAAGACTAGAAGCTGGTACTTTGAAAAAACAGATAAAATAGGCAAAGTACTAGTCAATCTAATAAGAAAAAGGAAAGAAGAAAACCAAATTGACAGTATAAGAGATGAAAAGGGAGACCTCACCTCTAATGAAGGGGAAATTAAGGCAATCATTAAGAACTATTTCGCCCAATTATATGGCAACAAATATAACAATTTAGGAGATATGGATGAATATTTACAAAAATATAAACTGCCTAGATTAACAGCAGAAGAAATAGAATACCTAAATAATCCCATATCAGAAATAGAAATTGAACAAGCCAT
>NC_058131.1:441497006-441517230 GCF_016433145.1 Gracilinanus agilis
CAGGGTGCTGCTTCTTCAGCTGTGAACCCCCTCTGCACTGGGTCCTCCCTCAAGGTCCACTCCTGTGCTCAGGATCCGTGGATGCAAGAGCCTGGGCTCAGGGTCTGTGTTCAAAGTCCACGCATTCTTTTGCCTCCTGGGGTCTTAAGTCTTGCTGCTCTCAGGAACAGGCCGTGGTGACCCCAGGTAGCTGCCAAAGACTTAATGGGTGCCCCAAGCTTGCTCTAGCTCTTGTGCCCTGGCTTTGGCACTGTAGGTGGTGTAGGGTGGGGGAGGGGGTGCTCAGGTTGCATTTTAGTGAGAGCTGTTTCACCCCCTTATAGCATGGAAATGCCCCAATTCCACATACTTTCAATGCTGCTCCCTGTTGTGGGGTCCCTTTGTTCCTCTAGATTTGTTTTTATGTCTTCTTGAGGACTCCTATATGTTTCAGTCAGGAGAAGTTAAACAGCTGCTTTCTAATCTTTGCCTATTTGGGTAGCATAGTCAGTAAGGACAGTGGGGCAGATGAGGACATCAGAAGCCAAATCAACAAAGCCAGACATGCATTTAACACCTTGCGGTCTGTCTGGACCTCCAGAGCACTGTCCCTCGTCACTAAGCTCTGAATTTTCAACACCAACATAAAGGCCATCCTCCTATATGGATCAGAAAGCTGGAGAGTGATGAGCGCTAACACCAATAAACTCCAGGTCTTTGTTAACAGATGCCTACATCACATCTTGAACATCAGATGGCCTGAAAAGATTTCCAATACCAGACTTTGGGAAAGAACAATTCAGTATCCCATCAGTCAGGACGTAAAGAAACGAAAGTGGAGATGGATAGGACATACACTATGAAAACCGGAGGACAACGTTGCCAGACAAGAATTGAGCTGGAATCCACCAGGGAGGAGGAAAGTCGGAAGGCCAAAACAGACCTGGCGAAGATCTGCTGAAAACGAAACAAAGGCCATCTGAATGACATGGGCCCAGCTGGAGGAAGTTGCCCAGAACAGAGTCCGTTGGTGTGAGATGGTTGCAGCCCTATGCTCCTCTGGGAGCCAACAGGAATAACACACAGTTGTTTTGTGGATTCTTGTGGGGGAGCTATGAGTTCTCCCTGTTTTTCCTTTCCAACTCTTTCAGTTAATTCCCTTATTTCCTTCCTTAAGTCTCACTAGTGTTCTCTCCCTGTTTAGCAGTTAATCCTTTTATTTCCTTCCTTAATGTTTCCATTAAATCAGTGTTCTCTTTCTCCTTTTCCTTATGTCCCTCAAAAACATAAACTGCCACTCTTTTTAAGTCTTCGAGGTCCATATTAGGTCAGTTTAGACAGGTAGTCATGAAATAATTCTTAACTACCTTGCAACTATTTTTCACAAATTGTATCCTGATTTGTCTAATATCCCTTTCCCTAGAAAGTTCCAAATCTATATATCTGCCTCCCAGCTCAATAAGCCTATCCATAAACTGAGAGGGGTTTTCATTATCTTCTTGCTCTAGATCAGGGGTCGGGCAACGTATGGCTCTCGAGCCATATCTGGCTCTTTTGAGGGCCAGATATAGCTCTTTCTGCAGGAGCCATAAAGTCAATTTTTTTTTCAGGCGCTGATACAGGAGTGCACACTGTTACAGAAGTGCACAGTATGGCTCTCACAAAATTCCATTTTAAAAAATGCGGCATTTATGGCTCTCATGGCCAAAAAGGCTGCCGTCTCCTGCTCTAGATGTTTGAATTTAGTATATGTACCAGACCTATTAGAATAAGCTCTCATTGCTTTTATTTATTTTATTTTTTCTTAAACCCTTAACTTCTGTGTATTGGCTCCTAGATGGAAGAGTGGTAAGGGTGGGCAATGGGGCAAAGTGACTTGTCTGGGGTCACACAGCTGGTAAGTATCTGAGGCCGGATTTGAACTAAATTCATTATACCCTGAGGAACAGTAGGTGTGAGCAAAATCTCTCCTGGGAGGCAAAGTTATTCAATGAAAATAAAATTGGTAGTAGTGGTGTCTGAAGACCTGGGTTACAATGTTTTTTCTAATGCATAGTACCCATGTGAACTTGGGACAGTCTCTTTCTCTCTCTAGGTCTTAGTTTCCTCATCTGTAGGATGAGAGGTTTGGACTAGATGACTTATGAGGTCCTTTCCAGTTCTAGTACTGGGATCCTCTGACCAGCCTAGCTAAGTGCACCGATATGATTCCCAAACAGGGTAGAATTTATTTGGCCACATTAATACCTAAAAGCAGGGGATAGCTAGGTAGCTCAGCAGATAGAGTACTGGGCCTAGAGTCAGAAAGACTTGAATTCATATTCTTCATCAGTAAAATTAGGGAGTCCAGTTAGATGAGGGCTAATACCCATTCAGAGGCAGCTAAATATATATTAGATAGAATGGACAGGGGATAATAGAGTGTTGGGCCTAGGGTCAAGAAGAATATGAGTTCAAATCCAGCCTCAGACACTTCCTAGCTGTTTGACCTTGGGCAAGTCACTTAACCAATGATTGCCTGACAAAAGAATCCCCTGGAGTATTAAACAGTATACCACTCCAGCATTCCTTCCAAGAAAACCGTCCTTTGGGAACTTGCCTTCAAGGAACTCCCTGTGATAATGAGATTAAACCCCTACCCTGCCCACCTTTTAGATATAATCATGAAAAGTGTAAATATCACCACTTAATTCACAAGTGGGAAGTCTATAACAAAAGTGAGTGACAAATCAGAATTGACTAACTGCCCCCTGGGCAGTCCTAAGCAAAATGTCTCTTGTGATTGGACACGTAAACTAAGAGGAAGGCATAGGAAGTGATGCAAAAAAAGTGCTTTTAAAAGGGAGTGACAACTTCCTGTAGCTCAGTTCTTGTCCATTTCTGGACCTGGAGGAGCTCTGGCTGGGACCCTGAGACCTTGGTGAGACTGTTCTTAAATCTCTCCCTTAGGACTATACTTGGTAAGTGTAAAAGGCTGACTCCTTTAACCTCCCTGGAGGTACTAGCCTCTGGAGGGGCCCTTGATTAGGAGGAGCCCTCGTGGCTAAAACCCTTGTTAATTGACTTTTAGGCTCTCTGGCTCTAACCTCTGGAGCTCTGCCAGAGTAAAGCCAGGGACTGAGTACATAGTCTAGTTCATTAAACTAGATCTCTTTCTCTACTCTCTTCTCATCTCTCTACTTCTACTCTCTCCTATAGTTTATAAATAAATTATTAAAATTATTTTAGGAATTGATATTTATTTAATTTCTTGGAAACCACACTTTTAAAATATTAATATCCAACCAAAACCCCCCTTTTCCCTTTTACATCCCAAACTGAAAATTTTTACATCCCAGACCAAAAAATAAGCCATTAGGTACCCATTAAGCATTAATTAAGCATCCTGTATAGCATAGGAGTGATAGAGATACTCAAACCTTAAGTATCATTTTGCCTTAGAAGTTTCTCCCATTGTTTCTAGGCCTTTCCCAGTCAGTCCAGCCCCTGGCTAGAATCCTCCTTTCCTAGCCTCCTCATAAGCCAATCAGTTGTCCTTCCTTTCCTTTATTCCCCAAAGGGCATGTAAGACCTCAAGTTCTTCAGTTCATTGGAATTTCCCATGGAGATTTCCACTTATTGGTGCATTTTCCTGGAGACATTGTTCTCAGAGTCCCAGAGCTTGGCTCTGTGTGATGTATGTTTATGACTTTGTGTGGTGGTCATATTCCTTGTCCTGATTAAAGATTTGTTCTTTATAACTGCTTTAGTGGTTCTGTGTTTTTCCAGATTGACAGCACTTAATAGCTGTATGACTATTTAGTTCAATGAATATACACTTAATAAGCATCTACTATTTGTCAGGCACTGTATTAATCCATGCTTAATGCTTAAGGACTTGAGGACACAAATAAGAAAAGGAAAGATAGTCTTCATCCTCAAGGAGTTCACAAGCAGGCTATGGATAAGTCACTTAATCTCTCTGGTCTCAGTTTCTTCCCCTGTAAACTAGAAGTAACTTCTCCAGGGAAACTTTGAGAATCAGATAAGATAATTCACATGTAATGTGGGCTTGGAGCCCCTTTCCCAATTCCTCCTCACACTGGCAGGTCATACCCTCTGTTATGAGTAAGATGAGATTAGCTAGTTATTAGGAATTGTTGTACCTAGCAGGAAGGAGCTGGAGCTGGGAATTCCAGGTTGGAATGAAGGAGGAGGAAGTCTGTCTGTGCCCTGAGTGAGGACTCCATTAGTGGTGGGCAAGAAACTGTTACCAGCCTGGGAGACCTCAGAGCAAAGGACACCCTGCTTCCTGTTTTCCCCTGGGATCCTGTGTGGTGTGGCATCTAGCAAAAGGACAAAATCTACAGAGCCAAGAGAGGAGGAGAAGTTTGAGAACTGGAGGACAGTGCTTCAAGCAAAACCCTCTCTACTTGGTTCCTGAGACAACTTTAGCTCCTGGCATCCAGAGATCATCAGTGGATTGCAGTGAGAATCCCAAAGCCACAAAAGCCCCAGCTGTACTCAAGCCTGGCAGGTTCCAGGTTTGAGGTAGAAACCCAGAGATTCCATTTACAGCTCCTTGGGCCCTGTTAGTTTAGATCACTTAGATAAGAGTAGAATAAGTCCTCCCATTGCCCTGTGGTTTTATCCTTTAGATTTTAAGTATAGAAATAATTTCCCACCTTTTAGTCTAATATAATTAAAGCTGTTAAGTCCCTTTTACCTTGTTAACCTGTTACTATACTCTAGTCTAGTGGAAGCTGGGTGACACTTAAGATCAACTGCCATTCCTGTGGAAATCCAGTAAACTCTGGTCTCTTCACCCTGGTCCAGTCTCTCATAAATCCTAGAGTGTGTTCCCAAACCACTTAGTTTATTGTAATATCCCTGGTGACCCCATTACCTTACTTATATTTCCTACACCCCAGAGAGCTATAGAGTCTCAGTTTTATCAACTGTATAATGAGTTAATGATACACGAACTACCTCCTTTCTGAGGTTTCATCTCTCCAAAGGATTTAAAGGTAGGCCGAAAAGGTGGTATCATAGCTTATGAACCTGCAAGAATGAATTTCCCCCATGATGATCAGTTGGCATAATTTGGTCTATCTGACTTAACTTTCAAAAATAGGTATTTGCTACAATGATAGACTTGGTATAAATCACCCTTCACTTACCCAAAGTCTGAGACACATTTTCCAACTGATGCATACAGAGAATTGGGGAAAGCAGACTCCGACTTAGAGAACACAGGTGAAAAAGGGATAGGTCCCAACTCCCAGAAGTCTTCTTGTTGTGGGGAAACTTGAGGTGAACCCCAGGTTTGGGACAGGTACTCTTTGCAAGAATGCAAGACTCAAAAACTTAGCTTAAAAATAAAAAGAGAAATGTATTAATTTGGTATTCATGTTGAATTGTCTGGGAGAACAGGGCAGGTGGGGCACTGCCTCCCTGAGGAGATGGGGTAAGGAGATTTTATGTCCCTTTCACAACAGGGGTTATTGGACAAGAAAAAGGGAGATTAGGAATGAAGTAATTTCATTGAGGTTGGGGATATTATAAGGAATTTCTTAATTTCATTTACCTTGTTAGAAGTAGAAATTTTATTAATATCATGCTGTCTCCTTTAAGAGACAGGGCAGACAGATTTGTCTTACAGCTCTTTAAGAGGCCTATGATAAAAGAAAAGATTCTGTGAGTTCTGGCACCAGTCTTTCTTACTTCCTTTGGAGCAGGTTGCTGGATCATTTCTCTCAGACCAAGAAGATCTGTTGGTTATTTGAGACAGTGACTTTTAGAGTTTATATATGTGTGTGTGTGTGTGTGTGTGTGTGTGTGTGTGTGTGTGCGTGTGTGTGTGTGTGTGTGTGTGTGAACCTGAGAAAGAGTGTGCTTTTGTGCTTTCTGAGAGCTTTTCTCCTGAAGGGAGAAGCAGCTGACAGAGGGGGCTCTCTGTCCACTCTCTCTGACTTGGAAGCAGGCCTGTGTCTGAGTCTCTCTGCCAAGAAATTCTAACTGTTATATCTGACAAATGGCTTCAGGCAGCTTTTGGTTTTTTATATATTACTTTTAGGAGTTTATTATAAATTTAAGGTTCACCGTTTAGCATAGGTTTAGTCAGATAAAGAAATACTATTTAAGATAGAATAGTTTAAGGAGGTCTACTCTGTAGACAAGAAGACACTGTAAAGTTAAATAATTTCCTGAAATAGGTGAGTACAATGACTCAGTGGGGTTTGTAAAGTTGTTGATGTTATATATCCAGAGAAACTTACTCTCCAAGCCTGAGTAGGCCTGAGAGTCACTCTTAGGCCACAATGCTACCTGACTTTCTTTTAAACAGTAAAATAGATTTATTTATAGTAAATCAACAGGAGATGATGGAGGACCAGGGTAAAGGAAGTCCCTAACTCTAAAAACTTGATATTCCTCCCAACTTCTACAGATTCCTCATGGAATCTTCTTCAAGATATCCAAGATACACTTTGCTACTCTGATCTCTCTAAAAACCCCAGATTAAGTATTTATCCTGAGCTGGATGGTCCTCAAATTAAGATAGTCACAGTAAAAGTTGGTCAGAGGGGGCAG
This sequence comes from Gracilinanus agilis, assembly GCF_016433145.1. Taxonomy (NCBI): domain Eukaryota; kingdom Metazoa; phylum Chordata; class Mammalia; order Didelphimorphia; family Didelphidae; genus Gracilinanus; species Gracilinanus agilis. Next base: position 441,503,556 of record NC_058131.1, read on the forward strand.
CTGGGTAGCTCAGTGGACTGAGAGCCAGGCCTAGAGACGGGAGGTCCTAGGTTCAAATCCGGCCTCAGACACTTCCCAGCTGTGTGACCCTGGGCAAGTCACTTGACCCCCATTGCCTACCCTTGCCACTCTTCCACCTATAAGTCAATACACAGAAATTAAGGGTTTAAAATTTAAAAAAAAAAGTTGGTCAGAGTAGAAATGTTGAAATATTGATGAACTTCTTCAGAGGCAAAGATGGCTGTAGGCCTCTGGTCCAAAGACAGAGCGTTTTTCAGGGTCTGGCTCTCACTCACTCTTAGTCAAGAAATCTCTCAGACTTGGGAATTAGGAGCTCACAAAGATGTCTGGGAGATGTTAACCGGAACAGAGATAGACAAGATCTCAGTTCTTCTCACTGGTTAGACTGCAAGATCTCTGGGTATCAGGAAAACAAGTCTCCTCATATAAACTACCACAGGAAGTCAACTCTCCACTCTCTTGTCCAAACAGGAACAAACCAAACTCCTCTCAACTGTCTTTGGTCCTCGTGTTTATATGTTCCCCAGTTCTGGAATTGCCCCTTCAGTTCTGTGCATGTGACCAAACCCTTTTGCAAATCTTTTGCTATGCTTGCAAACTTGCAAACCCCTAATTTCTTATTCTTCCTTACAAAAGAAAGAAGTTAGTTTTTTGGGGGGGGTGTTACTTAATGGTTTTAGAATAAGGTTAAGAGATTTCCTAACCTATTCCTAAATCTTAGTTTCCTACCTCCTATTTCCTCTGCCTTCCTCTTCTCATAGAACAAATAATAAAAGTTGTATTAAACTGCTTCCAGTCTTCCATCTAATGCCTACAAATAGTTTAACCCTTGACAGTTTTAGTTTATTATAACAGCTGGGCATTACCATTTGGCTATCAATACTCAATGCCAACATTAGCTCATTTATAGTTATAACAGCTTTAGCTTATCAATACAAACTTTTTTAAAAACAATAACAGGGGAATAGAATTCAAAGGATGATTAGATTAGGTACCATCTGGTGTTTTATCAGAGTAGAATTGGAAGTGCATATCTATGTTAATTGAAGATCTAGGGGAAAGTCCAAAGGGAATTTTAGGGTGTCCACAGGGAAACCTGTACCCCCATATCACTTTTTTTAAACCCTTAACTTCTGTGTATTGACTTATAGGTGGAAGAGTGGTAAGGGTAGGCAATGGGGGTCAAGTGACTTGCCCAGGGTCACACAGCTGGGAAGTGTCTGAGGCTGGATTTGAACCTAGGACCTCCCCTCTCTAGGCCTGGCTCTCAATCCACTGAGCTACCCAGCTGCCCCACCCCCATATCACTTTTGCTAAAGTCCTCAAGATGTTCTCCTTACTTTTGGTGTAGCTTTTCTGCGGGATAAATCATGAAGTTTTATAGGTTCGGAAATAGTTTCCTTACTGAAACCTTAGAAGGGAGGTAGTGTATGAATCATTAGTCCAATATATAGGTGAGAAGACAGACCCAGAGAGGTTAGGTGACCTGCTACAACCTGCTCCAATTTCTTCCAGTCGATTTCATATAACTAATACTTATGTGGAAGAGAAGTATTTCAGTATTTCAGGTCTGAGATCCTATACTTTGATACCTCTCTAGGGCAGATGGCAAGATAGTAGACTGAGTGACTGCCTGGGCAGGAGGGGAAGCATGGCCTGCTGAGGCTGACTGGATATAATGAACTAGGCAAAATTTGTGCTTACTCACCAAGGAGGACAACTTAGTGCTACAGGGTTGGGGTGGGATTCCCAGAATGGTCTTACCCACTGAGGGCCCTACACTCTGACTTCTCATACCAGTCAGGTCATTTTCCTTTTTCTCTGGGGCTCAGTTCTTTTTTCTGAAAGATGAGAATTGGAGTACTCGTTCTTTATCTCTCAGAGGTTTTGTGAGGATCAAATGAGGCTAGTAAAAGGTGCTTTGTAATCCTTAAAGCATTTTTGGTGTTCAGTGCAGGCTGCCTCAACCTTTAGAGACTCTTGGGAAATTCAAGAGGTCAGCCATGTACTTTGGCAAAGAACAGACTTATTAGTATGTGATTAGAAAGCAATCAGGGAGATCACTAGAGTACGTGGCATGATGGATGGCATGTTTGTTTCTTCTCCTTCCTCAAATCAATTAACTACAACTGTCTTATATAACTTCTTATTCATACTTTTTGCAATTAGCTACATTATTAAGCCATCTCTGACTGTGCCTCCCTCTCTTTATGAATGTATATAAGTATGTATGCATGTATGTATGTCCTAGAAATTTATACCTGTGCCCACCTGGCTGTTCATAGCAAAATTAGGAATAAGGCCTCTCTTGGCTAAGGGATAATCATAACAACCCTGATAAAGAGAGCACATATCTATTAAGGCCAGCGATTCAGAATTCTGGGTTTCCTTGGAAACAGACCAGTTACTATGGCAATGGGTGATTGAGATCAAGTGATGTTGTTTTCATGGATACTGAATACTTCCTCAGCAGGGACTCACAGTCTGAAGAGCCGGGTCCCTGCCTATAGCCCAAATTGGGAACCGTTCCTGCTGTAGAGACTGTAATTACTATCTTCCTCCCCTACTCTCGTGACAAAAAAGAGAGAATCCAGGTAAGATAGAATCCAGATTTGCCACAAAGGAGCCCAGAAATCTTTAATAAATTCCCTTAGCACTCCTCCCCCATCAGCCTCTACATTGCCATGGATTCTTGCCTGGAGCACATACTAGGATCTCCCCCATGGCAAGATTTTGCCAGCATGTTTTCTCTCTTTCTCCCACCTCCCTTTAAGAAATGGCAGATGTACATTATGACATTATTTTAGAAGGAAGGGGAAGCAGGAGGCAGGTTTTAAAAGTATTGTTAGGGTTCAAATAGGTGGCCACCAGAGGAACACACAAGACAATGCAATCAAAGCAGGAGAAAGCTTTATTGCCAGTGCACTGGGGGGAGTTCTGTAAGAGAATTCCCCAAGTGCTGCATCTACAGGGGGAATATATACGTTTCAAGGGCTGGGATATAGCTAGGGTCTGATAATAGCTAGACAATGGGAGTATAGCGGTTTCCAGGTGCCATAGGATGTAATTCTTAATGTTCAAGGCTGCTCGCTGTCTAGGGGAGGAGTGGTGTCCCAGGAACTATGAATTCCAGATAACCGCCCTGCTGAGCAGAGCATGACACTATCAAAAGCCCCCTGCTTAACAGGGTATGATGTTGTCAAGTGTTAGTTATGAGTCTCAGCTTTTTGGCTACAACAGTATGCTGCTTTCTACTTGGGTTCAGCCCTAATTTAGAGATCCCCTAATTCCTAGAGCCTCTGTCCAAATCACACCCCACACCTAGCCCCCACACCCTCCTTTCACACTTCAAAAAGTAGTTGATGATTCATACTAGGCACAGAAGGAAAGGAAAGCCAAGGGAGGAACTGGGTAAGGAAATCATGCTTGCTGGTTCTAGATACCAAACTAGAAGCCTTCACCCTATATCGGTGAGGATTAGTGAAGTTTACAAGTCACTGGAAAAGAGACCAGACTTAAGGAATGAACATACTAAGCCAGAGACTATATGAGATTCTTTCAGTGTAGGATGAATCCATGGACTCTGCCTCCTAGAAACTTGTGGAATTGGGTTGCACTAAGCCATCACCACTTGGCATCTCACCTTCTGCTTCAGACTAGTGGCATACATTTCTGTAACAGCTTCTCCAGCATGAGTGTCAGGCATATCATCTCCCTAAGGCAATTAAGCACTATATATTGGATTTTGTGATTGGGAATACATCCCAATGCTTGGGACTTCCTGGGTCCTTAATAAATGCCTTTTGATTAATTGTCTTGGTTTGGATTGGAATGCAATTCTCTTGTTATTTTTGACACTTATCCTATGCCATGAGCAGCCTTCTAGCCTTTAGAAGGCAAGGGAAAACCTCACCCTGTAGAAGCCTCCCATGCTCCCTTGTGGAAGCTGAAATCCTCTACTAGGTAAGAAAATTACTACAAAATAGCTACATGCAAAACCTCAGAAAAACAGCTTGGGCATAGATCCAACTAGAATTCCTGGAAGAGATGAAGAAAGTTTACGAAAGAATTTAAAATAAGTTAATAAAATCAGAATACTAAAAGAATGAATGGAAAAGAAATGAGGGCTATGAAAGACAGTATTGGACAGGAAATTAACAGTTTGGTAAAGGATGTTCAAAATCTTCACCAAGCAACAAACACCCTGAAACTTAGAATTATCCAGAATGAAGCCAATCACTCCATCAGTTAACAGGAAGTTGAAGATACAAAAAGAGCCTAGACATCTTATTTCAAGTAAAGTTATAAGAAAACTGATTAGATATCTTAGAATTATAGGACAAAATGTAAAGAGAAAGAATCTTCTTCTGAAAGGAACCCCAAAATGAAAATTTCCAGGAAGTTCCAGGTAAAAAGAAATACAGAATTTCTACTTAAAAAGAAAATATACTGCCAGCAACTAGAAAGTTACTGAAGAACTATAGTAAGGCTCACACACAATTTAGGATTATAGGCTACAGCCTTGAATAAATTGCCCAGGCCTACTGAGTATAATCCTGCAGGGAAAAAATGGATCCTAAGGACCAGCTGGATAGTACAGTGGATAGTGCACCAGGCCTGGAGTCTGGAGGAACTGGGTTCAAATGTGGTTTTAGACACTTCCTAGATGTGTGGAACTGGACAAGTCACTTAACCCCAATTACCTAGCCTTACTGTTCTTCTGTGTTAGAAGTTATATTTATTATTGATTCTAGGACAAAAGGTAATGGTCTTTTTAAATGAATCTTAAATGAAATAGAGCATTCCTGATGAAAAGATGAAACCTAAGCTTTGAAATTCAAATAAAGGAGTTAAGAACATATAAAGTTAAACATGAACAAGAGATTAAAAGGGAATAAAGAAGGATAAATTGGTTAAATTGTAATGTGGGGAAATGATACATTGGTCCCCTCTGGACCCACTCATCATTAAGAGTCACTGAGGTAGTCTAGTTAAATGCGGACCTGGGATCATTCTGTTATCTCTTGATCACCTTGGAGAAAATGATAGGGAAGGAAGAATACACTGGGTGCAAAGGATAGAAAGGTAAAGGAAGGCTGGCAAACATTACCTCACCTAATAGATATATGCAAGTAGAAGTCTATACAAAAAGGAGAAAAAGGTGTGTGTGTGTGTGTGTGTGTGTGTGTGTGTAAATAGCTAATACTTGAACTCCACTGATCTGAACTGGTGCAAGAAGAGAACACACACACAAACAAGTGGTTGCACAAATACCTTTCATTCACAGAGAAGTAAGAGGGATAGAGGAGAAAGTTAAAAATTAAGTAAGAGGGGGCAGCTGGGTAGCTCACTGGATTGAGAGTCAGGCCTAGAGACGGGAGGTCCTAGGTTCAAATCTGGCCTCAGACACTTCCCAGCTGTGTGACCCTGGGCAAGTCACTTGACCCCCATTGCCCACCCTTACCACTCTTCCACCTAGGAGCTAATACACAGAAGTTAAGGGTTTAAAAAAACAACAACAACAAAAAAGTAAGTAAGAGGAGGGTAGATTAAGGGAAGGATTATTACTTCGCAAAAAGAAATACTACAAATGTACAAAAATATAGCTCTTTTTTGATGTGGCATAAAATGGAATATGAAAGGGTGACTAAACAAGGTATAGTATATAAATATGATATTATTTAATTATACTGTAAAAATTAATGAAGGGAATGGTTTCAGAGAAACATGGGAAGATTTGTAGGAACTGATATAGAATGAAATGAAAAGAATCAAGAGAATAATTTATAACATTAACAACAATATTGAAAAGTCATTAGTAGAGTGGCCAACCATAATTCTAGAAGACTAGTGTTGAATCATGCTACTTATCTCCTGATAGAGAGGTGAAGGACTCAGAAGGTATATGAGATCTTTATGTATTTATGTGTATTTACATACACATTACATATGTATATTTTTTCTTTTTGTACTTGGAAAAATACCTTTTTTTCCTCAATTACACATATTGGTGACAGGTTTGTTTTTCTTTTTTTCCGATTGATGGAAGATAAAAGGCAAAGAAGTATTTTTTGATTAAAAAGAAAATTTAATTACAAATTTATTTCACTTAGGGGGCTGGATTTCTATCAGTGAACCACTTCAAAGTGTGATTTTTGTTAATGTAGAAATCTGAAGAGAGTGATGATCAATAATATTTCTCATTTCCCTGGGATTTCTGGTGTACAAAACACTTTTCTATGTATAGTCCTTTAAGAGAATGCAAGGATTATGGTGGCTTAAGGAGTTATGTTTTAAATCCTAGGTTCACATTTTTCTTTTAACATCTAGCACCTGTGTGGTCTTGAGATAGTCACTTAATTTCTCTGGGCCTCAGTTTACTCATCTGTAGAATAAAGGGTTGGACTGAATGGTCTGTGAAGTCCTTTGCAGCTCTCCATGCACATGCTCTGACCAGCCTTGCTAAGAGTAGCCAGAAGGATGCTCACAGAGGGAAGAATTTCTTTGACCACATTAACATCATAAAACCATAAAACCAGATGTTGATGGGGTTATATCAAGAGATGTGTTAGATTAAAATTAATCTCCAAGTTCTTATTTTCTATAAAGTTTATTAATTAATTGAAATAGAGAATGCAGATGAGCATAGATTTAAAGTCTCTTTCTTACTCTAAGTCTGACCACATGTAGCTTATTGTGCCAGACTGTCTCACTTGCCTGTTCAGGGAAGTAGAGAGACAGGTGGGCTCCACCCACACGCTTTTATTTACATTCATGGATGCAGTGCTGGCATATAAAAATAGGATGAACTGGATTTGCAATCCAGGAGGGGGAGGGGACGAAATTCCCTCCAAACAATCCCCCCTTTGATCCTTTGGGAGACTAGTCTCCCCAATGGATCATTTAAACATAGCTATCTTATACCTCTAAAGGTCTTCTAGTTAAAAGTACATACAATATTGCACTTTCTAAGAGGAAGCTACAATAGTTAGAGATCAGAGGAAAATAAAAGAAAAAAACAAAAAATGATTGATACACACATTGACAAAATGTCAATCAGGGGGCAGTCCCCTTTGGCATAAGAGTTTATATTCAGAATAAGTATGTTCAACCCCTTTCAATTCAGTTCATTATATCCCAAAGTTCATTCTGGATCCTTTGATGCGGTATGTGGCTTCCACAGGCATTCTTACGGAACCTTCTCCAGAACAATGTGCTTTTTTGATTTGAGGTGTTGGCAAGTTTCTTTTCCTGAAATTTCTCCAAAAGATTTTAAACCTTAGATTTTAGGATAATTACACAATCTTCCCTGAGGAGGGTGTTGACCAACACCAGAATCACTCTTGGATAAATGGCTGAGTTATGAGGTATATGAAGCAATTGTCAAAAGAAAATGAACCCCCCCAAAAAAATCCCAAATAAAAGAGCAAAAATTAAATTCTGGATAATAAAAATAATACAAAATAAAAATAAAAATCTTAAGCATATTAAATTCTGAGTAAAAAAACAATACATCTGTAACGGTCCTTGAATCACTAGCAAGGCCCAGTTAAAGTGACTTATATTCCACAAGCTTGTAGGATAATTGCAGCAATATAGCACTTTACCCATTGGCAGCCAGAAAATTGCCAAACTTTAAGAGAGAAGGGACTAGGTTTCAGCAGCAAATGGGAAAAATCATTCCCTGGTCTGATTTTGCCTTCACTGTCAGGGATGTGGATCCAGAATAGCAGCCAAAGTAGGATGCTTGATTGAAGTGTGGCATGGGGAAGACCTGCATCTGACGTATGTCAAACAGTCACAACCTTGAACCCTAAACACGTTCAAGTCCCCTGTCTTGGCGCAGAATCTCATCAATCCCACTGGAATTGTTTGGTCTCCTTGACTGTTGTGTTCCTTGGCACTGTGCACATTAACTTTGTGATTCCTTGGCACTGTGCAGTGGCTCTTTTTGTTCCCTTCTCCTGGAATCAGACACAGTTATAAAGCAAAGTCCCATAACATTTATCAATTCATGGCAGGTTTCTATAGTCTAAAGCTTTTGGATATGCATAGTTATAAGGGCTAATAGATACTATAAACTTATCCTTCAAGATCAAAAACATTAATAATGATTCCATATACTTCAAGTACTACAAAGGATAGGAAAAAAGAAAAAAATCAAATATCCTAATGCAAATATAAAGAAAAAATAACAAAAAATCATAATTTCATCATTTGCATTCCATGTGACAATGTGCTAGCCAAGCAGAGGCAGAACACAAAGCTTTCTCAATAAAAAATGAGTTCTATTTCTCTTTTGATTTTGCCATGATCCACAGTGTGAGTGTACATGATTTTTTCACCAGGTAAAAGCCTTTTAAAAACAGTAGTACAACAACAAATGCAGATTTTAAGAAGTACAAAAATCCCCAAAATTATAAGAGCCCATTTTAGGACAACTGCAAATAATCATGTTCCTTGCAGCCATGAGAGATTCCACCAGCTATCATTAGGATTCATATGAGTCTCTATAGCTACTTGCTGTGTGTCATTTAAAATCTTTTGAAGCTCATGGACATTTGTCACAAGTTCTCCAGATCTATTTACATAAGAACAACAAGACTGATTGATAAATGCACATGCACCTCCCGATGCAGCTGTGAGCATGTCAAGGGCCAGTCAATTTTGTAAAACTGTTTTTGCTAAGGAGTCATTCTCTTCCTGTAGATAAGAGATGACCTTAGTGGTCTGGGAGATGGCTTGAGTTATGTCTTGAGCCAATCTTTCAACCTCAGCTGAGATATTTCTGCCATCATTCCAAAACTTGGCAGGAGAGCCCAGAAAAACCTCTGTCCTGCTGATGAAGAGACTACTGAATTTGGTCTCAACCTCTTGGGTCTGGAATGTCACCAAGAACCTAGATTTCTCTATCTAACCAATGGATTTGTCTATCTAACCAATATAGTGATCAGGCACAGACGCAGGTGGAACAACATAGGCTAAACCACAAATACCATATCATTCTGGTGAAAGGGTAGAGTAAGCTAAGGAGTTACAAATATAGAACTGTCCAGGGGTGACCAAACCCTATGGGAAATCCTCTCTCCTCTGGGATGAGATTGTAACAGCCATAAAAAGCATGTATTTATATGTCCCATCCATTTAATTTTTAAGCTGTAATCTAGCAGAGATAAATGTGGAGGTGAGGAATGCAATAGTGCTTCACCTTGTCTCCCATGTACTGACTACTACTCAATGGACCCTTACCTCTTGTTACACACAAGTGGGAGAATGATCAGTCAGAGGTAGTAGTGCTCCTAGATATATGAAAATCACTTCTGAAGACCCGTTAAAATCAATTGAGATTTTTAGCTCATCAATTTCTTCAAAGGTCACTGATACAGGTTGTAACCATTTTGATGGGGTCTACCCATCATCATTAATGTGACAATTAACAAAGGCAAAAAGAACAAAAGGATGTTTAGGCAACATGTGACCTCCTTGTGTTGCAAGTTGTGGTAATGTCTCTTTACTGTGGACTGGAATTGTTGCCCATTATGAGACAGAGCTCCAATGGATCTGGTGACACACTAAGCATCTTTAAGGACCTATGGCTTTTCCCTGGAAAAGAGTTGTCCGACTTGTCTATGGACTTCTATACTAGTGTGATCACCAATCCAGTCACAGAGGGAGGGTACAAATAAAGACAATGTAACAGAACATATAGTTAATAGCCAAAACACAATAATTGAAAGTGACATAGTATAAATGGAATGTGATAGATTAGATTAATATGCGAACTTAAAAACAAAATTAAATCTTAAAACAATCAGCAAATACAATAAATGTAACAGGATACAGTCATTCAGTGTCAAGAGAGGGTATCTGTTTTACATGGGAACAATGAATCCAATAGTCCTTTTCTCCAATTTTAATAGTTGTTGGAGTGATTAACAATGCTTGAAACTGATCTTCCCAAGCAGGCTGAGTTGCTCCAGTGTGCTGGAAGTTCTTTACATACACCTTCTCTCCTGGGTGTATTACAGGTCATGGAGTGAGAAGTCTAGAGGTCCTGCTTGCACCACAGCTCTAGATTTATAGAGTTATAACAATTTAACCAGTAAATCCTGTATATGAGAAACAACAGAAGTGTCTCTGCTTATCAATGATGTGTATGCAGAAGAAAAAGGTTTAGCCTATATGGGGGAATGTCCAAAACACATCTCAAATGGTGAGATATGTAGATCTCCCCTAGGTCTGCTATGAAGATAAAACAAAGCTAAGTGGAGGACTTCATGCCATTTTACTTATTCATTCATTCATTCATTCATTCATTTGTTTGTTTTGGGGTAATTTTATTTAATTGATTAATTTAGAATATTTTTCCATGGTTACAAGATTCATGTTCTTTTCCTCCCCCCACTCCCCTCCCATAGCCAAAGCGCAATTCCACTGGTTTTACATGTGTCATTGATTAAGACCTGTGGAGATCTCTTTATCATCTCTGATAATTTGATGACAGTTTAGTTGATAAGGAAATAAGGACAGGACAAGGGAAATGTCTTTTACTTCATGCTTCCAGCTCTGGCTCCAGGAGCATGGAGTTTATTATATATACTTCAAGACTCATTTCACACAAAAGAACCCCCCTGAAACTTTGCATTTGCACAGAAACACAAATTATGTCACATCAAAGCACAATAAAGTTATAGTTTTACAAAGAATTTTCTTACGAAGATAATGCCGGATGAGAAACAGTCTCAAGGTTAAAAATGAGCCTCACTTTATCTAAAAGTTATTTTGCCTGAGCTTGCCACTCCATGACCGTGGGATACCTGGAGCAGTTAGAGAGATATACCCACAGCTACAGCTTTACTCTGCTGAATGAAAAAAGGCTGTTAACTCATTAAGTGCTGGTTTACTAAGAGCTTAAAGTTTTCCTAGAAGGCTATAATATTTTTCAATAAGAAAAGGCATGGATCATAAAAGGAGTCAAAAGAGGAGTCTCAGATTTTTATCTATTCTCTTATTGGCTTCCCATAAAGACCTATTTCCATATTATTGATATTTGCACTAGGGTGATCATTTAGAGTCAATATCCCCAATCATATCCCCATCAACCCATATGATCAAGCAGTTGTTTTTCTTCTGTGTTTCTACTCTCACAGTTCTTCCTCTGAATGTGGATAGTGTTCTTCCTCATAAGTACCTCAGAGTTGTCCTGGATCATTGCATTGTTGCTAGTAGAGAAGTCCATTACATTCTATTTTACCACAGTGTATCAGTCTCTGTGTATAATGTTCTCCTGCTCCTGCTCCTTTTACTTTGCATCAATTCCTGGAGGTCATTCCAGTTCACATGGAATTCCTCCAGTTCATTATTCCTTTCAGCACAATAGTATTCCATCACCGACAGATACTACAATTTGTTCATCCGTTCCTCAACTGAAGGGCATCCCCTCATTTTCCAATTTTTTCCACCACAAAGAGCAAGGCTATAAATACTTTTGTATGTCTTTTTTCCCTATTATCTCTTTGGGTTACAAACCCAGCAGTGGTATGGCTGGATCAAAAGGCAGACAGTCTTTTAAAACCCTTTGGGCACAGTTCCAAATTGCCTTCCAGAATGGTTGGATCAATTTACAACTCCACCAGCAATGCATTAATGTCCCAATTTTGCCACATCTTCTCGAAAATTTATTACTTTCCTTAGGTGTCATTTTAGCCAATCTGATAGGTGTGAGGTGGTACCTCAGAGTTCTTTTGATTTGTATTTCTCTAATTATAAGAGTTTTAGAATACTTTTTCATGTGGTTATTGATAGTTTTGATTTCTTTATCTGAAAATTGAGCAAGAGCGGAGTCAGGGATGTGTATTTTAAAATTAATATCCAATAACTAAATATTATATCTAATAAAGTTGTATTAATAATAACTAAAGTAAGAGATCTAGCCAGCTCACCAGAGCAAAAGAGACAGAGCAAGGCAGAGCCTCAGAACTTATACTGAAGAAGGACGGTTTCCAGTATGAACTTTATCTAGACCAAAGGGCTGGTCAGGACCTCCGGTGGTTGCGCAATGGTTTACAATATACTGACATTCTGGATAAGAACTTTCCTGGGATGATGTCGAGATAAGAACAACCTGGGACAATGTTGAGATAAGAACATCCTGGAGACTGATTAAGCCGACCAAGATTCCAACTCCTATCCCTTCCCCCATTCCAGTTACTTTAAAAGAACCCTGCTGGCGGCTCCCGGGTGGAATGCTACTTTACAGCTTTCCCCTGGTGCACCAGCGCAATAAACAGACCTCCTTGTGTATTGCAGTGTCAGTCTCAGTTTGTTGGGTGGGCTCACAGAGAACGGACCCTAACAATACAAACGTGACCATGCAAACATAAACAAAAGGAAAAGCATTGTAGGTAATACAGAAAGGAACTCTTGGCAATGCAGTTTTTAGGGATTCAAGATTTTCCTACTATACATTCCCTCCTGTGATCCTATTTGGGAGACCAGTCTCCCCAAAAGGATCATGAAAACATAATAAACTTAAAAATTGCAATAATTTATAGATAAAAGGAAAAGAGAACAAAATCAATGATTGCTACATTGACAAAAAACCAATTTGGGGGCAGTGTCCTTTGGCAGAAGAGTATACATTCAAAACAGATGCTTTCAAACCCCCATAGTTCAATTTCACATCTTGATGCAGTGTGTGGTCTCGGCAGGCATCTTCATGGTGTCTTCTCCAAACAGGTTCATTGTCTGGATTCTGGGAGGTAGCAAATTTCTTATCCTAAAATTTCCTAAATTCAAATCAAAGTTCACAATAATAACAAAGGCCCCCCTGAGGAAAGTAATAACAAACAGGGATCACTCTGTTTATGGCTGAGTTATAAGGTATATGAGTATATATAAGGTATATGAATCAATTGCAAAAGAAATCAAAAACATAAAAAATCCACATAAAAGATAAAGAATAACTTGTGGATGAAATAAAAATGTCAAAGTCTTATGTCTAAAAAAATCTAAGTAAAGAAAAAATAAAACTATGACAGGTCCTTGAATAAGGGCCCAATTAAAGTGATTTAAGTAATTATGCACTTACCCAGTCAGTAGCCAGGACTACAGAAAGTTTGCCACACTTATAAAAGACAGAAAAAAAGATTATATATATATATATATATATATATATATATATAAAATCTTTTTTATATACATATATATCCTAGATTATAGGAGCCAGGATGAGGTGCTTAGATAAAATATGGTTCAGAAGAAGTCCTGCATCTTAACATATGTTAAGTGCCGCAACCTAGAACCCCAAACAAGTTCAAGTCTTGTCTTGGCTCAAAAATTACATGAATTTCACTAGGATTGGTTGGTCTCTTTGACCTTGTGCTCAATTTGCACTATGCAGGTTGGCTTTGTGCTTCTTTAGCACTGTGCAGTGGCTCTTTTTATATTTTCTTCTTCTGGAATCAGGCATAATCATTAAGCAAAGTCCCATAATATTTAAATAATCAATGGCATTATGCACTTTAAGGTTTTTTAGGTATGCATTAATATTAGAACAAATGTAATTTAACTTATATTACTGTAAAATAAAAAAATTAATACTGTTTATATGTACTTCAAAGTACTCAAATAGTATATTGCAAATACAAGAAAA
>NC_058131.1:441521360-441544489 GCF_016433145.1 Gracilinanus agilis
CTTATTTGAGGAGGGTCCGGATGCTTGTTTGTTCTCCTCCTCTGTTTGCTCGGTTGTCTGGATTTTCTCTGTGTAAAAGTTGTTGAGTGTTAAAGACTTCTTTTTCTTGTTGTTTATCTTTCTCTTCTGAACTTCCTGAGTCTGGGTAGCCATCATTAGCCCAGCAGCTTCTCAGCTTTATCCTCCCGCTCGGGGTCTGTCCGCGGTCTTTTGGCTCCTGAGGTCTGAGATCTGTTTTTTTCCAAGGTGAAGCCCCCTGGTGGACCCCCTTGCTTGATCCTCTGCCTGAGGTTCCTTTACAAGTCTCAGGGCACTGCTTCCACAGTCATATACCCATCTACGCTGGTTCCCCACTCAGGGTTTCAGAGCTTTAGCTCGTGGCTGTGTCTGCCTCCCCCCATGCCTCTGCAGCTCCCGCGCTCAGAGTTCACGTGCGTTCTTTGGCTTTTTGGGGTCCCAAATCTTGCTGCTCTCAGGAACAGGCCCTGGAGGTGCCAATGACTCGATGGGTGCCCCAAACTTGCTCTATTTCTTTTTTTTTAACCCTTGTACTTCGGTGTATTGTCTCATAGGTGGAAGATTGGTAAGGATGGGCAATGGGGGTCAAGTGACTTGCCCAGGGTCACACAGCTGGGAAGTGGCTGAGGCTGGGTTTGAACCTAGGACCTCCTGTCTCTAGGCCTGACTCTCACTCCACTCAGCTACCCAGCTGCCCCCTCTATTTCCTTTTAACTGGCTTCGGCACTATAGGTGGTGTGTGTGGTAGGGGTGGGGGTGGGGTGGTTGCTCAGCCCGCGATTTAGTGAGAGCTGTTTCACCCCTTTATAGCATGGAAATGTCCCGATTCCACATACCTTCCACGCTGCACCCTGTTGTGGGGTTCCTCCGTTCGTCTGGACTTGTTTTTATGTCCCCTTGAGGAGTCTTGTGTGTTTTGGTCAGGAGAGGTTAAGAGCTGCTTTTTACTCTGCCGCCATCTTAACCCGGAACCTCTAAAAAATGTTTTAAAAATCAAAATATACAACTTAGAATCAGTGACACACAGTGTCAGCCAAGGGGAGATAGAATACAAAAATTCCTCATCAAAAAATAAGATCCATTTCCTTTTTAAACTTGGCCATGACCCACTGCCTGAGTACAAATGATTTTTACAAAAGAACAGATATATAAAAACAAAACAGTGCTAGAGAAGATAATGCACATTCAAATAAAGTACCAAATTCCCAAAATTCACAATAGCCTCCTTATTGACAATAGCAAACAAACCCATTATCATAATAGGATTCACATGTGTTTATACATAGCCACTTGCTGTGTGATGTTTAAAAAAAAATCTATGAACTGATGGATATTTGTCACAAGTTATACAGATGTAACAATTCTATCAGCCTTGACAAAACCACAAACCTCTGTATTGCTCAGGAAAATCTTTTTGGGGCTAGAACATCACAGAGAAATCTACATTGTTCTGGTGGAAATCAATTAAACTAAATAGTTAAATATCATGCATGCAGGAGCTCTTTTGGCTTCCTGCTTTTTATATAAAAACTTTTGGTAAGAATTTCTATTTGGTTCTCTACCTTTAATACAACATTCTTTATTATATATATATATATATCATCCATTCAGAAGGTACTAGGTGTCTAAAGTCATTTCTAAAAACCCCTTATAAAATTTCAATTTAAATTGTTAAGTTATTATATTCTCCAAGGTTGTATAAGTAACATGTGACCTCGATAGTTAAGATGGCAAATCCAGGCTACATAAGACTTATGGGCTTTTTATAACTTAAAAAAAATGTGTTAGATGTTCATGGGCTTTTTTTACAATGGTTATGTTGTTCTGTAGTCATAGTGACATGGGCATTGTGCAAAGATGGCAGGGACCCTGTACCCCTTAACTCAGGTGGGCTGTGAACAGGGGAATTCCCTTCCCTCTTCCTGACCTTGTGACTCCTGAGGCAAAGACTATTATCCTTGGAATTCCTTTAAGTTGAGATAGACAAAGAGATACACCTCCAGAACACACCTGGACCGTCTAAGCCCTGAGAGTCTCGGACAGACCCAGCACCCACTGAATGCCTGAGTGCAAGAAGTCACGTGCACACTATAGGGAAAGGATACAAAAGGGCGAGAACTGGGGTAGTGGGGGGGGCAGCCTCCCATGGCTGTTCCACTCAAGCTGTTTTGCTAGCCATTAATCCTATCTTACTAATAAATCTTTCTTTTTACTTTTAAGCTAAGCCTGGAGTCCTCTCATTCTTGAGAAAGGTGTCCTCCTGGAATCCAGGTAAATGGTACACATAAAGAATTATATAAAAGAATTAGATCAATACAGGTAAACTTAAAAAAAATTAAACCTTAAAGAAATCAACAAAAACAATAATATAAGCAAATAAGCAATGTAGTCAAAACCCTTTTTACCAATTCCAATAGATTTGTTCACTATTAGGGAGGGTAGATAAAACTCACATAGTTAGCAAGCAATGAACTCCCATTTTAATCCCTTTAAGATTAATTCTCCTCCTCAGTATTTATCATCCATTTGCATTTCGTTTGTCAGAGCTCTGAATTTTGTCATAGTAAGGGCAAATTCTGCACAGAACATAGTGTGCTCCACCCTGATAATGGGTACGAGTAAGCCAAAAATCCAAAGTATGTGAGGAGATGAATGTCTCCCCTGAATCTTAAGATTAGTGAAGCTCTCAACTGCAAGGTATTCAATCAGCACAAAAATCCCCAGGAAAAGAATTAAGCATCCTTTAAGATCACTAAGATCTTAATTAAGCAATTAAGCAACCATTAAGATCCAAGCTGCACTTTTTAGCCCTACCAACTCAAACTGTTGTTTCAGAGTTTCAAGTATGCTTTTAAACAGCATTATTCCTGAAGAGGCTGAATGGGGATTTGTTTAAAGAGTAAACGAAAAGCAAGCAAAATTTCTAGAGGGAGAACAATATGGCATTTGCATGTGAGAGAGCTGGCCAAAAGGTAGAGACTGTTAATTTAGAAAAAACACAGAACTATTAAATAGTCATAAAGCCACTCTTTAATCAAGGGAAAGGGGGAACAGGGCTACTTGGCCTCTTATGCAGAGCTGCACCTTGTGCAGAGTCCAGGATTGAACACTGCTTCGCTCTGCTCCCTGACCCCCTGGGAGTGCCACAGCGCCAGATGATGACAACAAGGAACAAAGGAAATTGGGGAACTTATATACCATTTGGGAAGATCCAGGGGCTGGGAGAGATCATTGACATTATACTGGTAAGGATGGGATTTACAATCAAGCTTGGGAAAGGAATCATAGCTAGAGGCTAGGGTGTAAGGGAAAGGGCTGCCTACACAATGAATACTAAAGGATGGTCCCTGCCCAGGTGTATCTTCCTGGGAAGGGTCTCTGATACAATGGGCAAGACTACCTAAAACAAAAGGGTATTTAGCATTTACCCTGGGGTCCATTATTCAGTCTGCAACTGCTAGCCTGAGATTCCCTTTCAGGGTGGATCCTCACTGGTACAGGGAAGGACAAGCTTTGGGGGGCTCCAGCCTACAAGCTATTTCTAAAATTTGGGGTTCATCAGATCTCACTAAGCTACAAGTTTGGGGTCTCTAGATTCCACTTCGACAAGACAAAATTCCAAAAACTTCTACTTCCAATCTACTAATTTAGTATCTCTGCTCTCAAAAGAAAAACTGCAGAAGTCCCCTTCCTGCGGAAAAAAATTCTCCAGTTGCAAGTCAGCCAGAAGTCCAGGATAGGTTTAAGACTTCGGCTTAAAGAATGGCTAGCAGAGGCTGGAAAACCCACCTGGGGTGGGGGAAGGGATTGGGTGTTAGGATTTTTATGTCACTGTCTTGAAAAAAAAGCAGCTTAGAATGGCAGGTTCTTGTGGAGGTTCTAGTCCCTGCAACTGGAGGCTTCAGGCTGGGCTGAGAAGTTAGGAACGTGGCCCCTGGCTTGGGAAGCAGGCAGCAGCACAGGGAGACAGGCCTCAGGGCTGGTGGAAAGCAGGTGGGTGGGCAGGCGTGGCCAGAGGAAAAAACTTACTAACAACTGAAAATCTCTCTTAAAAAATATTTGAGAATTCTATCCCTTCGTGGTAAGGCACAAATGTGGGTTTTTTAATTAATATCCAATAACTAAATAATATATTTAATAAAGTTTTATTAATAATAACTTAAGTAAGAGATCTAGCTATTCAGCCCGCTCACCAGAGCAAAAGAGACCGACTGAGGCAGAGCCTCAGAACTTATACAAACATGACCATGCAAAAGTAAACAAAAGGAAAAGCATTCTAGATGATACAGAAAGGAACTCTGGGCAATGCAGTCTTTAGGGGTTCAAGATTTTCCTACTATACAGGGAGAAGGAGGAGAAGGAGAGGAGGAATGAGGATAGATTGTGTGGGGTTGGGGAGGAGAGGAGGAGATGTAGTAGGATGGGTGGGTTCGAGAGAAGGAGTCATAGTAAGGTAGGCTGAGTTGGTCAGGGAAAGGAGGGTAGGGAAAAGGATGACCAAGAGAACAAGGATAGGGATGGTTTGATTAGGGATAGGGAATATGGGTAGTGATGAGGAGGAAACTCTCCAGGGTAAGGGTAGTGGGATTGAGAGTCATATGGTAAGTGAGGGTAGAGAAGTAGATTGGGAGGAAAGGAGATGGGAGGAGTGGGGAATGAGTGAGGTCTGACAGGGGGAGGGGCTGAAGGGTTCAAGTCCTGGTTTGGGTCAGTAGGAGGAGAAACTTTTTCACAGTCTGGGTGGTATGATAGGGTGTGTTTCTTGCTAGACTTAATCAAGGATTCAGGAGAAGAAACTGAAGGAGTTAAGCCAGAATGGTTTCCTCACTGGAGGGCATGGTTAATTTATCAATATGATATGCCCACAAGAACCAATATTTATAATCTGTGGAGTCTTTATAGTCTTTGGAATCTTTGTTTTTAATGGCTAACTTTATATCTTTTAAGATCTTGAAGTCAAAGGAACCATACTTTGGCCAGGTATAGGACTTATCTTCCCAGGCTTTGCAAAGTTTTTTAGCTCCCTTTTTGTCATCCAATCCTCCTTAGAAAGATTAAGATCACCTCAAGAATTTAAAAGTTTATGCAGGGGTGAATCTGGAGGAATTTTTCCTGATTTTTCCCTTGATTTGTTGCAGTATTCCCCATAGTGTCTAGTCTGTCTGTCTTAATCTACCTATTTAAGTTAGTCTGAGTATTGTTGAATGGTCAATTTTCACAATGAAAGGTTCCTAAAACATAAAAAAATGGAGACACAAATTTCTTTAATGTTATTGTGGAAGGCAACAAGAGTGGGATGAAATAAGAAGCTAATGTAAGGGGGGTAGCTGGGTAGCTGGGTAGCTCAGTGGATTGAGAGCCAGGCCTAGAGACAGGAGGTCCTAGGTTCAAATCCGGCCTCAGACACTTCCCAGCTGTGTGACCCTGGGCAAGTCACTTGACCCCCATTGCCTACCCTTACCAATCTTCCACCTATAAGTCAATACACAGAAGTTAAGGGTTTAAAATTAAAAAAAAAAAGAAGCTAATGTAAGGCACTAAGCAATTGTTGCACAACAATAGTATCAATATTAATTTGTTATAATTACTGTTGCTGTTATTAATAATTAGTAATAGTCAACAATCATAAACAAGTATCCATTAATAACAATTAATCACTAATAATAGTTATTAATATCACTAATTATTATTATTGACAATATTATTGTGTTCCAAAATTATTATTTTTAATGTTTCATTGAATTAATTTGGTTTAATTTTGGTTTGTTCAATTTTATAAATTTGGTTTTAATTTAATTCAGTATTATTGATATTTAATTATAAAAATTCTTTTATTTAAATATAATCAATTTGATGTTATTATTTTATATTATTATTATTAGTAGTAGTATTTTAAATTGTCTGCAGTTTTTACTTTTCGCCTAGTGGGTGGCGCTACACCTTTGTGTAGAGGGTAGGACTCTCTAAGGACGGGGTTTCCTAAAGATTAGGGAGAGAGAGAAAAAGGAAAAAAATGGTGTGGTTGTAGATGCACCCTAGGGGATGTGATCAGTCTTTAAGGAATGTTTGGGGGTGGGGAACTTCCTTGTAAAAGTTCGGTCCTTTCTCCTCCCCAGAGGTAAAGCCACTGGTCACATGTTTTCAAGTAGTGGGGGCTAGGCCTTACGGGTGCTTGGAAGGGACCTCAATAACTGCCAGTGGCTTGCCCAACCAGTGTCTGAGGCCAGATTTTGAACCCAGGACCTCCTGTCTCTAGGTCTGCCTCTTAATGCACTGAGCTAGCCAGCTACCCCTAGGTGGAATCATAGTTTAGAGGGCAGCACGGGGGAGTCCCTCATGTGAGCTAACACCTCAGTCTCCCCCTTCACCCCTGGCATAGCCAGGAAGCATCCCCTGGGTTAGTTTACTATCCGTTTGGATGGGCTGCTTCCTGTGCTGTGCTTTGCTGAGGGCAGCAGGACCTAGGAGCCCCCTTCAACTTCCTTCGGGTTCGGCGCTGAGGAAGGTGCAGGGAGTCAGGGGGCTAAGAAGGATTAGGAGTTCCTGCTGGGTCCCAGAGCTACTTGGGATTCATGTGGATTTTTGGTGCAGCTCAACCTAGTCCCTTCTGTGCAAACCACATGGCTTGGGCTCCTTTCTCCAACACCCCACCCTTATCTAAGCTAAAAAGTGAGGGCAGCAGCTTACCTGTCTGGCAAAGACGTGATCAGCACATGAAAGCAGATGGAGCAAGCAGGCCTGCTTTGCAAAAGTTACCCTATTCTATACTCAAAGACTTTCTCAAAAGAAAATTAAGAATTCTTTTTCCAATAGTGGTTGCCATTCTGTTAGATTAAAATTAATACCTCCAAGTTCTTATTTTCCATCTGCAAAGACTAATATGAGCTGAAGAAAAGTGAAGTGAGCAGAACCAGGAGAACAATGTATAAAGTAACAACATTATAAAGATAATCAATTTTGAAAACTTTACAAACTTATCAATGCAGTAACCAACCACAATTCCAGAAGAGCCATGATGAAGCATGGTACTCATCTCCAGATAGAAAGCTGTTATGTGCTGATATGTGCTGATAGAATGCAGCTTGAAGCATCTTTTGTTTTCTTTCTTTTCTTGGAAATGGTTAATACAGAGACTAAGATGTATTGACCTGTCTATACTTATTTTTAAATGGTTTTGTTTTTCTTGTCTCCTGGGGGGGGGGGGGAAGGGAGGAGAAAATTCAGAAGTGGAAAACAAAATAAAATTGAATTTTTAAAATGAAGCATGGATACTTATTGAAGTTTATTAGAAAATACAACGAATAGAACCTTCCTTTTTCTTTCTTTTTTTTAATTAAAAACCCTTCCATCTTAAAATCAATACTATGTATTGATTCCAAGGCAGAAAAATGGTAAGGGCTAGGAAACTGGGGTTAACTGACTTACCCAGGTCACACAGTTAGGAAATGAACCTTCCTTTGCATAAATAAATGAAGCAGGGGTGTGATGGATCCAGCTATGAGGCTTTAGAGTGCCACTTGTTAAATTCTGAGTGTGAGCATTTAAGCCTTTTAAATGGCTAACACTATAAATGTGATAAATGTTAAAATAAAGAGTAAACTTAAAAATGTGTCACTTTTTCCCCCTGAAGAGCTTGTTGCTACAAAGTATTTTACTAGCATACCTTAGAGCCAGATAATATTGTATACTATTAAAGAGCTTAGAAAGCATCAGCAAGAGTCCTTGCTCCAATTTAGATCCTTTAATGAATTAAAGATTCCTTTAATGAAGTTGGTAATCTCAATAATACTACCATCTAATGAGTGTTAATCCTGTAAAGAGGTTTCATATTCCAAACCCCCAGGCCTTCCCATATTCACAAAACATATATGCTCTATCTTCTTTCATGCCTCTTTAGGAGAACCCCCCAGAGAGAGATGGAGGGTCCCAGGAACCAGGAGTCACCGGTTTAGTACTTTCCTTTGTAAAGGCAGAAGGAAATATCAATGAGCTCCATCTCAGTGATTGTCCAAGTCAAAAGATAACTGAGGTAAACTAGAGTAAAAAGAAACTCAACATAGGTCCTTAGGAGAACCTAATAAAATGAATGATGAACCTATAATTTTGGATCCTCTTCAGACATTTATAAATGAAGTAGCAGAAGCACTATCAAGCAGGGAAGCCAATACTAATAAATGTTTAAATTACAGAGTGCCACCAAACAATCTTAGTAATTCATTGTTATCTGATTTCTAGGGAGAATGGATTGTAAAATTTAAGAAATGTACTGTACAAATCTTTCAGATACAAGTATTAGATTTTTAAGAAATGACTTAAGAATCTTAGTTTTTGTGGTGCTTTTAAGGATTTTAAAAGTAAAATATAAAATTCCAAGGAAGAAGCAGCCCTGTAATAAAGACTATCTAGGTAACTAAGGGCCCTCTTATTTTCAGGAAATGCCTAGTGAGTGTTTCACCATTGTTTCAGATCCCAACACCAATTTTATACCATTATATTAAAGGAATATTTGGAACCACAGTCAATTACCCACAATTTCATATCAACTGGCACCAAGCTACAACACTTCAGTTGATGTAGGAATTCTATTTTTGGACTCACTAACATATCAATGTTTGGTTTACCTGAGGCATTGTCATAACATAGCTTCTGAACCAGTTGACATTAGGAACTGGGTATAGAAAACACTTGATCCAGGAGGGCATAAGTTAATGACTATTTTTAATATTTTACATAAATCTTTCTCTATGAAGGGGCAACTCTCTCAAGCCATTGTCATCTACAAGAAATGTGATGAGAATCTAACTGGAGACCTATGTCTTCACACACTAATTTAGATATTATTGTGGAATAATGGTATAAGCTGTTGATCTAAGATTCATTCTAATAGATTACTTTCTTGTTATTCCAGTGGTTTTCTTTAATCAAATAGAGATTCCATTCATAGGTAACATATTTTTCAGGTTTATCAAACAGAAAGTTTGGGAACTTCATTATTTCTGGTACTCCCTTGTTTAATGTGTTCTATTGATCTACTTCTCCTTTTAAACCAATACCAAATGATTTTGACCACCACTGCTATAAAAAATAGTTTTATTCCTGAACATGAATTTCTTCCTTCAGAAACACAGTCAGCCTTATGAACAGCTCACTTCCAATCCCCACTGGGAACAGATAGCAGTTTTGTCTGGGTGCTACAAGAGCATTTTGTTAGAAATCACTGCCAGAAAGAGAGATAGGTTAGATCTATCAGAGTGTAAGGCACAGAGAGTTAGGGGACAAGGAAGTCAGATCACAGTACCTGAGCTCAGCACAGCTTCCTCAGTTAAAGGGGAAGTATGCTGAAACTGTTTTAATGAGTTTTCTCACTGCAAATATTTCTTTTTAAACATGGATCCTAAAACACTGATTTTTTTTTCCTTTTAAAGCATGCTTGTCACAAAGTTTTATGTTTCTGTTTATTGTTGTCTTTGTCACAGTCTCATCTCTATGTATTCTTAAATTGGACACTTACAAAAAAAGAGAAGGGGAGAGTTGAAAGATTGAACTTCCCACTGTCAAAAATCCTCAGCAGAAGACAAAAGCAAATATCTGTTCAATGATTTTTCCTCTTTCTTCCTTTGGATGGGCTCCCAAAGGAGTGAAAAAGAGAAAGATTCAGAGCAGAAAAGGGAGATTTTACTCCACAATTGGAAGCATTTTCACTTAAGATTTGACTTTAAGGGTTGAGGATTGCTAATGATGTTGATATGGTACAATGCAATTTTATTTTTTGTGGTAACTGTAAGTCGAATGTGAAATATTAACCAGATTTTATTGAGCACAAAAACTCATGGTTAAAAGTTTGTTAGGCCTTGGTTTCAGTGAATTTGAGAATTGTCTAAATGTTGTTAATAGCCAGTCTGACACAGAGAGGGAATGTTTATTCTATAAGGACAGTAACTGTACTGGCTACTTTGTAGATGTAAAAGTCATTCAGAAAAAGTTGTAATGTTGTTATTGAGAACTTATTCTAGAATTTAAACTTGGGATTTTTCAAACGAGATGTTCTTTTAATGTATGTGCTGTCAGAACTAGCAACAAGTAATTATATGACACACAAATTTTTTAAATGGTTAATCTATGCATGGGTTTTAATAATACAGGTACTAAGAATTTGGTATTTTGCAAAAGATGGAATTTCTAAACAGTGTTGTACTTGACTAGGGTTGTATGAACTGTATTTAAAATGTGTACAACGTATAAGAAGGAATCTGTGATCTAGAGATTAACATTTATTTAGACTCAATTGCTAGAAAGTAATGAATGAATACAAAATATGTATGCATTTAGGCTATAAAGAGAATTAAGTTTTCCACCTGAATAGGTTAAGGATATATGATGTGCAAACTGTATGAAATTAACAGAAAAATTTGACCAGCCCAGGAATTTAAATAAAATAAAATAAAAAATAAAATAAAAATAAGTTTTGACATAAGGCTTACATGCGATTAAATATAGTACCTTTCCTCTTTTTGCAATAATGGTAAAGGAGGAGAAGCCAGAGGAAATAAGAGTAATGGATTAAGAAATAATAGGTGTGAATTCTCGTGCAAAATAGATACAGCAAATGGTAAATCAGAGTAATACTGATGGAATTAATCAGTTATGTAGCAATGCTTTGAGGTAAAAAGAAACTAAACTGGAGATTCTATTCTGTTTTAAATAGAGGCTTGAAAGGAATAAGAGTAAATGCTTTGAAATTCAGTTGTTTACATACTGAAAGATTACTAAAGGACTTAAAGTTATTTGGAAGTTGTGGAGTTCAAACAAATTTGTAGAGAATAATTTATTATGAAGATTTTGATACGAACAAAAGTTTAAATTGTGGTGATCTCACTTGTTAAAGAGGGATATGAGGCAAGGATTTTAGGCAATAAAAACCTAAATTAAGCCAAACAGCCTTAGGATTAATTGCTCACAAGCTAATAACCCCTTCCTCGCATACAGGAAGGAGAAAGAAATACTCATAATTGTTCCACATTGATACTTAGGAACTCATATAGCAACACAGTACATAAGTAAGATCTTAAAGAGTTTAACGATGAGTATATTTTAATTGTATACTTTAGAGGTTTTAAGGAGATATTCAAGCAAGTAAAAGTTAACAGAAAAGTCATGGATATCTTGTAAAACAGGTTTTTTTTAGCAGTACAGTCTGAAGAAGACTGCTTTCCATCCTTATCTATCTTTCCATCATAATGGGTTTAAAAATGGGTTTAAGTGTTTAAATTGATCAAAAAAATGGGTTTTTGTTTAAAATGATCATAAATGGTTTTCATCTCAGTGTATTAAAATTGACTAACTTTATTATATTTTTACATTTGACTTCCTGGTCTTGGAAATAGATAAGCTGCCTGTTTGTCAAAAGGTTTACAATGCTTAAAAGGTTTCAAATCTTATAATTGGAAATAGACCCTGTAATACTACATGCTTTATGATATTCCTTTTAAATATGACTTTTATGTGAATTGCTGTTAAAACATGTGCTTTAAGTATTGTTTGAATGTAAGCAAAAGCTCATTGTAAACCTTGACTATACCAAAGGTTTTATTCAATCCTCAGTGGTTACCTCAGTTTACCAATTTGCATTATGAACTGAAACTTATGATTGATGAGCACTATGCTAAAGGTACAGTGTCTCAATTCTTAGGCATTATTGATTAACATTTGAAGGGATACCAAATGGTATGTTTATTTTTATGATGGTAACAGAGAGTCAGAGAAAGTAAAGAGGTATGTTGTGTTTGAATACAGAAGGGAGAAAGACTTGATCTAATGTCCTGAGTATGCAGATTTATGATGGGTAAATGGAAGTTGTGTTCTGCTTTTTAAGCAGAGGGTTTTGAGGAAAGAAAAAAAGACAGAGGGAGAAGAGAAGGAGAGATGAAAGAGAATAGATAGGGAGGTGAAAGAGAAAAGATAGATGTTCTACTCTTATAATTGGATCCTTGACCTAGGGATAATTTCTGAAATTAATGTATATGGTTTTGGGAAAAATACAAATGATTCTGGAATTTCTCTGGAAAGTTACCCTGAAGAGATTCCTGTATGACCTCGTCTTAGTTCTTCAGATGGCCTAGGTTCAGGAGATGATGCAGCCTTGATTTGTATTTAATATGGAGCTAGTCAATCCAGCACTCCTGTTCCTTAATTCAGGTTTTGTGACTAAAGTGTGATATGTTAATTATTGCAAAAATATGTAAGAATAACTGAGTTATCAGCCTGGTAAGGATGTGAAAGGCTTGTTTGAGGGCATGGAAATTGTTTCCAGACTGCTGCTTAGCAGAATTTCTCTGAGCTATAATGGGTAAGACTTTTTTTTAAGGAAGGAAAAGGCTTCTGGGACCTAGTGGTGATATAGTACAAAAGACAGAGACTGTTCTGTGATGGTTAGAGAGGCAATTCTAGGGCTCAACCTGGACTGGGCCTCTTATGACTATCTAGGTTATTAATCCTTGAGTGACACAAGGATGGCATGAGCCAGTGACAGCTTTGGCCTGTACATGGAGCCCCTCACTAAATGTCCATTGGGACGTGAGGAAATGCTTTCCCTCTCTGCCTCCCCTTTTGGAGCAAGTTCCCATAATCAGCACTTAATGCAAATTGTAAAATTAATGTCTCCATCTCCCCAAACAACCCATTAGGTTAATAAATGAAAATTATCAAATTGTTAGGGAACACACTTTGAGAAGTAGATGAAGTTTAGTAATAGATGACTTGTAGCAAGCTTAATTTACCTTAATTTACCATAACTGAAGTTTGGATCTTGACCCTGGAAATATAACCCAAAGCTTTCTGGATTTCCTCCAGAATCTGGGATAAAGAATTTATCTGTGAAATATTGTTATTCAAGTATTTATAGATGCCATATTAATGTGAGCTTTGCAAAAGGATATTCTTTAACAGAAACATCGCATAACATCTCTGCAAACAATTTAGGAATCAAATTTCTTAAAAGGATCAATTCCTATCAGAGGATGATTTCTGGAGATAAAATCTGTTGGCTAAGATGCCTAAATGTTAATGTTTAATATCAGTTTCTATTGTGCTAATTCTCTCTCTTTATATCTGGTGTTCTAGTTTTTGCCCCAGTCCTGGGTCCTATCCTTCTGCCTTAGGGATGGATGCCCCACCTTCTGACCTGTCTGCTAGTCTAGGGAAACAGTCTCTGGTCTCCCAGCCTTCAAGACCCTGGCATTCGATGCATAGATGTCCCTGAAGACCCTGTGCCCACAGCTCCTTCTCCTCCTCTCAGGGATTCTATTCCCCTTCTCAGCTTGAAGAAGCTACAGAAGATTGAAACCATTGGCCATCTTCCCTTAGATATTTGAAGGAGGGGGGAGATGGCATGGGATATTGTGGGACATTGTACCCCGAGACAGCATAGAACATTGTACCCCCATAGTGAAAAATTTTTTCAGGCAAACTATAGGCAGGAAAATTTCTTTCCTCCCACTATGTACCCTTACCTGCCTAAATAGACTAGTGACCTTTGTCAAAGATTGTATTAGCACTGCACAGCTTATGGTCCTAAAACAGCAATATCAATACCCTTTCGACTCCCAGGAACCCCACATGATGATACTAACACTTCTGTTTGAGGATGATTCCTCAAAGGTTCATTAAAAGAAGTGGGGAATGGTAGGCCTGGAAGCCGACTGGGTATAAGAGCTGATAAACACAGCAACACCTAATAAATGGCAGTGAAAACCCCTAACTGGTAACATCTGGTGAATGGATGATAGGAAGCATGTGTTAACATCCAGCCCCCCCACCCCAAAAGTTCCCACTCAAACTATATAAACTGGCTAGACCCCTCATTCAAATGTTCCATTGTGGGACCCAAGCTCAAGTTTGCAATAAAATAGTACCTCTTGCTTTTACATTATCTGGTGTGCCTCCTGTTGTACCCAAATTTTAATACCTAACCCAGATTCGATCATGGCTGGAGGAAGAATCACACTGACAATGCAATATGCAAAAAGAGGCTCATTCTTTACTAGCAATAATAGCTAGGGTCTCTAGGCAGAGAGGCGTGCCTGAACCTACCCCTTGGAATTCTTAGTCAATGGTTTATATAGAAATGTTTGGGGAAGCGAGTTGGAACATACGTCATCAAGGCAGGGACAGGGAATCAGGAAGCATCTGACAGCCATCCATCAAAGGGGAAAAGGGGGGTGTTAGGGTCAGGGGTCATAAAGCCTCTGGTAAGATATTTATGTCTTGGGAACTTTCTTGCCTGGAAGTTGATTTTAGGCCTGTCAGGGGAAGATAAGAAAGACTGTACTGGGAAACTTTTGAGGCTGGGGGTTTCAGGAGACTGAACAAGGTGGGGGCCAGGAAGCAGCTTACTGAACAGGTTAGAAATAGTTCAGTAGTCTGTCAGGCTGATTTTTAAATCCAACACCTAATTTGGGAAATCAGAACTGGGCTGAACAATAATGTCTAGCACATTGTAGATACTTAATAAATGTTTGGTAATTATTCTCTGCTCTATTTAGCTGTCTATCTGTTTTTCATTTAATGAACAGTCATTTACCTCCTTTTCTCTTGTTAGCCTTGAAAAACACAGAACCACCAAAGTAGTTAGAAATAATAATCTGGACAAGGAAGACAATGCTCTAATTGGCCCTACACAGAATCAAAGCTCTGGGACTCTGGGAACATTGTCTCTGGGAAAAAGTAACTTTAAAGGGAATTTTCCAATGAGCTAAATAACTTGTGGTCCTATACACACTTTTGTGGAATATAGAAGAAGAAGGACACACTGACTTGATTAGAAGCAGCCTTGGGTAAGAGGCTGTAGCCTGAGGTTGAGGTACCAGGAAGTGGCTTAGGAGAGGCTAAGAAGACCAAAAGAATAGTGGAGGTTTGAGTATCTCTATCACTCCTATTCAGGGTGCTTAATGGATGCTTAATAGTCCATTGTTCAGTCTAAGACAAAAGTCAGTCTGGGAGTACCCTAAAGGCAAATTCCCAAGTGACAATGGTAAATTTGGGGGTTCCATAAAACAAAGTTGTCACTCTCCTCTTTACTCTGTATTTCCTCTACCATACTATAGCTCTTCATTGGATACTTCACTTCTGTCCTAGGATTCACACTTCAGAGTGTCAACTTGAAATCTGGAAACCCCAAGTTTTGTCCATGTTCCCCTGAGAATTTGCCTAGAGAAAGGTCTCAGACTGGCCATATCAGACTGAATAATAGACCTTAAAGTACTTGATTATCCCAGCTTAGGTGTGGCTAGCTGACCTAAGCATATGCTAAATACCCTTTTAGTCTTAGAAGTTTTCCCCATTGTATCAAGGTCCTTTCCCAGGTAGCCCCTCCCATGGCTATGGTTCCTTTCCCAAGCCTGTTTGTAATCCTGTCAGTGTAGTTTGGCACTCTCATTTCCTTGTAGCCATGGTAATGTCAATCAATCATATTTTTCTAATCACTCAGTCCCCAAATTCTATTGTTCCTCAGGGCCATCATCATTGTGGTGATACTCCCAGGGATGCTGTCCCCAGAGTCCCAGGGTATAGGCCCTGTAAAAGTTTTTGACACTG
Source organism: Gracilinanus agilis (assembly GCF_016433145.1). NCBI lineage: Eukaryota > Metazoa > Chordata > Mammalia > Didelphimorphia > Didelphidae > Gracilinanus > Gracilinanus agilis. The sequence goes on from NC_058131.1 coordinate 441,536,970, forward strand.
GGCTCTACATAGTTCTTAATATTGGACCTATCCCTTTCCTGATTAAAAACTTGTTTTTTTTTACTGCTTAAGTAGTTCTCTGTTTTTTCTAAGTTAATTGTCTAATTGGATGGATGTTTTTAGAATCAGGTTTTAAAAGTGGGGTACAGGCCAACCATGTCTCAATTATTTTCCAGGGTACTCTCCAGATTTTCTCTACTATGCCACTCTGCCAATCTCCAGCTTTTCAGCTTGCTTCCAGGGACTGTTTTCTCCCATTAGAATGTAAGCCCTTTGAGGGTTTAGTAGAGGGAGAAGAGAATGAAGGAAGAATGAAGGGGTGTAGTGGGTTAACTACTGTCAAACCCTTCCTAAAAGACAAAGTTGAAGGGAGGATCCTGGAACTGCACAGCAGATTCCAGGGAGGATGGAAACCACTCATTCAGATACCCCTGTGTGACTCTTCTCTTACTAACACTCCTTATTATTGAAATTATTGTAATCAATATCCCTATTCAGCCCCAGGGAAATACAGACTAACAATAAAGGCTGTTACTAGAGCTTTTACAGACTCCTAGGAAATTCCCACCTTTCCATGTATTAATACAGAAATTCCCCTAAAATAACCTCATACAAACCAGCAAATAGTGAGTTAATGTTTAAGATTTTAAAACTCCAACAAACTGCACCCGGGTTTTCCATTCCCATACATAGAAGCTTATATAATGAGACACCAGAAACAATAAGTCTCCCCCCATGATCTCTGATCTGGAATGATAGCACAATGGATGAAAAATGGAGAAATTGCCTTCAAAGGCTAAGCACAGGAAGATGGCAGCATAGAAGCAGTAAGGCTCCAAACCTCTTTAAAGCCCTTCACCACTAATTAAGGACAAAAGGCTCTGAGGGAACAGAAAACCAAATTTGACAACACAACAGAGCAGGGGGATCTTCCAGCTGAGCCTAACTTAAAAGGTATGTGGAAAAAAAGAGAAAAAAGTCTGAATTCTTGGAACTCTAGGATGGGAGGGGAAAGAAAGGAGGAAGATCCCAGATCCCCACCTCCACCTAATGTGCTGAGTCTCCAAGGGGATACTGGAATCCTTGGGTGGATTGGGCTGCTAGTCCGAGAGAGTGCCTTGCTGGTACAGCTGTGCCAAACTCAAGGCTTTGATCACAGACAGCAGGGAAGCTGGGGGGGGGGGCGAGGGGAAGAAACCCAGAGAGGGTGAACATACCCTCCATCTTGGGATACCCCCCCTTTCTCTTGAGGCTTTGACCTTAGGGTATTTGGAGCAGTATAGATCAACCACAGCCAGGCTTAATCCTATCAATACAACAGAGGAGAAGTCTTCAGAGGGCAGGGAAACTCCAACACCCCTCCCCCACAGACTAGAGTGAATGAAGCCAAATTAACTTCTTTAGCTTTCACCAACAGCTGGGGAAAATCTGACCTCAGGGCACTTGGAGCTATACAGATCAACCCCACCTGGCTTAATCCTATCAGCACTGCAGAAAAGAAGGCTTCAGAGGGCTGGGGAAACTCCAAAAACCCTCCCCCACAGACTACAAGGAAAGTAGCTGAATTCACTTCATTAGCTTTTACCACCAGCTGGGGAATATCTGGCCTCAGGTCCCACTAACCTAATTAATCAACAAAACAAAGAATAGCCCAAACCCAAAAATATGATCAGAGGATCAAGATTACAGCCAATTACAGGGGAGAAAGAAGGAAAAAAACATGATTAAACAACAGAAAAAGAAAAAAGAAACCAAAATCGACAGCTTTTATCCAGAAATTGAACAGAGAGCAAATGGATCAGAAGAAGATAAAGGAACACCAAGAAAAAACATAGAAAATTCAGTGAAATGGACACAGGCTTTGAAAGAACTTAAAATTCAATTAACTCAAGAACTCAAAATCCAAATAACTCAAGGACTCAGAAAACAATCAACAGAGGCTGAAAGCAATTGGGAAAAGGAAATACATGATCTAAAACAAGAAAATAATGTCTTAAAAGCCCAAAGTGACCAGCTGAAAAACGAAGAAAAGAAGGCAAAAGATGATCTGCTAAGAATAGCAGACCAGAAGGAGAAGCATGAGCAAAAAGCCAGGGATGAAATTTAGTCTTTAAAAATTAGAATTCAACAACTAGAAGTAAATGACTTCACAAGGCAGCAAGAATATATAAAACAAAATAAAAGAATGAAAAATTTGAGGAAAATATGAAACACCTCAATGACACAACTACAGATATGGAAAACCAATCTCAGAGACAACTTAAGGATTATTTTGGTCTGCCAGAACATCACAATGAATGGAAAAGTTTGGACATCATCCTACAGGAAATTATACAAGAGAACTGTCCTGAAATTCTTGAACAAGGGGGAAAAGTGGAAATAGAAAGAATCCACAGATCACTTCCTACATTTAATCCACAGCTAACAACTTCCAGAAATATTACAGCCAAATTAAAAAACTACCAGACCAAGGAAAAAATATTACACACTGCTAAGAAGAAGTCATTTGGATACCAGGGAACCACAGTTAGGATAACACAGGATCTGGCTGCATCTACATTGAAGGACAGGAAGGCATGGAATACAATATTCTGGAAAGCAAGAGAGTTAGGTCTACAACCAAGAATTAACTATCTGGAAAAATTGACTATATTCTTGCAGGGGAAAGTATGGTCATTCAACAAAATCGAAGGCTTCCAAGCATTCATAAAGAAAAAAACCAGACTGAAGTAAAGAGTTTGCTGCTCAAACACCGAACACAAGAAAATCACCGTAATGTAATTAAGAGAGTGTGTGTGGGGAAACAAAACAAAACAAAAAACAAAAAACCTTTTCTTTAAGGGACCCAATAAGCTCAATTGACTTCTATCCCTATAAGAAAAGAAAATATTGGTAACTCTTAAAAATGGTTATTACCAACAGGGTAGATAGAAGAAGTATAATTAGACGGAACAGGGACAAACTATATAGGATGAAATGTCAAGATATATGTATGTATATATGTATATATATACATATATATGATACAAAACTAGAGGTAAAAAGGAGATAATATTAAGAGAAAGGGGGAAACAGACAAAATGGAATAAATTTATATTTTGTAAAGAAGTACATGGGGTGAACAGGGAAGAAGACCAATACAATGGAAGGGTAAAGGAAATACTTTTTAATTCATAACTGCATTGAAATTAACTTAAAGAGGGAAGAACAATCAGATCCATTGGGGCAAACAATTGATTTGTGCCCTATAGAAAAGTAGAAGGGTAACAAATGGACTGGTGCGGAGGGAAGCAATACTAGGGAGGGAGAGGGCTTGGGGGGAAGCATGGCGTAGCTTTAAAGAACAATAAGAGGGGAATAAGAAGGGAGGGGGGAGAAAGGGAAGTACAACAAGGGAGGGGATTAGGGGATCTGATTAAAAACAAAACACTGGTATAGAAGGAAACAGTGAAAGAAGAAAGGACAGGACAAGGAGAGAGAATCAAAATGTCTGGGAATATACAGTTGATAATTATAACTCTGAGTGTGAATGGGATGAACTCACCCATAAAACAGAAGCAAATAGCAGAGTGGATTAGAAACCAAAATCCTACCATATGTTGTCTACAAGGAATGCACATGAGACAGGTAGACAAACATAGAGTAAAAGTGAAAGGATGGAGAAAAATCTATTGGGCTTCAATGAGAAAAAAAAGGCTGGGGTTGCCATCATGATCTCTGACAGAGCAAAAGTAAAAATAGATGTGGTTAAAAGAGATAAGGAAGGTAACTACATCCTAATAAAAGGCAGTATAAACAATGAAGCAATATCTGTACTCAACATGTATGCACCAAACAGTATAGCATCCAAATTTCTAAAGGAGAAGCTAGTAGAACTCAAGGACGAAATAGATAGCCAAACTATACTAGTGAGTGACCTCAACCTTCCCCTATCAGACCTAGATAAATCAAACCAAAAAACAAATATGAAAGATAAGAGAGGTGAATGAAATCCTAGACAAATTACAGTTAATAGATATATGGAGAAAAATAAATAGGGACAAAAAGGAATACACCTTCTTTTCAGCAGCACGTGGAACATTCACAAAGATAGACCATGTACTAGGGCATAGAAACATGGCAAACAAATGCAAAAAAGCAGAAACAATAAGTGCAACCTTATAAGATCATAATGCAATAAAAATAGTTATTAGTAAGAATACATGGAGAGGCAAACCAAAAACTAATTGGAAATTAAATAATATGGTTCTCCAAAACCAGTTAGTTAAAGAAGAAATCATAGAAACAATCAATAATTTCATTGAAGAGAATGACCATGATGAGACATCCTACCAAACTCAGTGGGATGCAGCTAAGGCAGTACTCGGTGGAAATTTATATCCTTGAGTGCATATATTAACAAATTAGGGAGGGCAGAGGTTAATGAATTGGGCATGCAACTTAAAAAAACTAGAAAGCAAACAAATTAAAAACTCCCAGATTAAAACTAAAATAGAAATACTAAAAATCAAGGGAGAAATTAATAAAATCAAAAGTAAAAGAACTATTGAATTAATAAATAAGACTAGAAGCTGGTATTTTGAAAAAACAGATAAAATAGACAAAGTACTGGTCAATCTTATAAAAAAGGGAAAGAAGAAAACCAAATTGACAGTATTAAAGATGAAAAGGGAGACCTCACCTCTAATGAAGGGGAAATTAAGGCAATCATTAAAAACTATTTGGCCCAATTATATGGCAATAAATATAGCAATCTAAGAGATATGGATGAATATTTACAAAAAATATAAATTGCCTAGATTAACAGCAGAAGAAAAAGAATACTTAAATAATCCAATATCAGAAAAAGAAATTGAACAAGCCATCAAAGAACTTCCTAAGAAAAAAATCGCCAGGGCCTGATGGATTCACAAGTGAATTCTATCAAACATTCAAAGAACAACTAATCCCAATAATATACAAATTATTTGATATAATAAGCAAAGAAGGAGTCCTACCAAATTCCTTTTATGACACAAATATGGTATTGATTCCAAAGCCAGTTAGATCAAAAACAGAGAAAGCAAACTACAGACCAATCTCCCTAATGAACATAGATGCAAAAATCTTAAATAGAATACTAGCAAAGAGACTCCAGCAAGTGATCAAGGGGATTATCCACCATGATCATGTGGGATTTATACCAGGAATGCAAAGATGGTTCAACATTAGGAAAACCATCCACATAATTGACCATAACAACAATATAACAAACAAAAATCACATGATTATCTCTGAAAGGCTGAAAAAGCCTTTGACAAAATATAGCACCCATTCCAATTGAAAACACCGGAAAGTATAGGAATAGAAGGTCCTTTCCTAAAAATAATAAACAGTATGTACCTAAAACCATCAACAAGCATCATATGCAATGGGGATAAATTAGAAGCCTTCCTAATAAGATCAGGAGTGAAAAAAGGATGCCAATTATCACCTCTATTATCTAACATTGTACTAGAAACACTAGCAGTAGCAATTAGAGAAGAAAAAGAAATTGAAGGTATCAAAAGAGGCAATGAGGAGACTAAGTTATTATTCTTTGAAGCAGATTTGAAGCAGACCATTCTTTGAGATACCTGATTGAAAAGCAGACTGTATTCATTCATCTTATCCACCAATGCTTTCACACCCCTTGAATCCCTGGACCTGTGGGGAGTGAGCACCCTGTACTGCCTGACCCACAATAACACACTGGGAAATCTCACCCACCCCCACAAACATAGGACTTGGGGAATGAGTGGTGACAGTTGACCCACTGTCCTCCAGACCAACTCTGCCAGGGATTCCTATTACACTATAGTGGGCCCTCTGGGTTATGGAGAAGGAACAACAGGAAGTTATAAAACACAGTTTAATGATGAGAAAGAAAGGGATGGATTATGGGAGAGGTTTTGACTAATCTAAGAAAGAGAGCCAAGCCAACTGTCAGTTCAGAATGGGGTTTGGCTAACTTCTCTCTAGCTATGGCACAGACATATAGACTGACTGGCTAGAAACAGAGGTGACTGCTAAAAGGCTTCTGGAGACAAGGGTATTGTCATACCACAGAAGATACGAATCCAAGTTGAATCCTTGATGGTATAGGTACTGGAACAAATACTTTGTCAGCTATTAAATCCACAGTACTAGGGAAATAGACTCTCTACACTTGGTTCACCCAAGAGCAGTGATTTCACCTTTTCTCAATCTAGACACTTATTTGATGTTAACACCCAAGATCTCCAAAGGGTTTCAGGTAACAGACAGATGACAGGATCCCAGTTCCCAAGATCCTTCCTCCAGCCTTGGCAGTTCCAACCAACTTCAACTCAAAACCTCATGTAACATTCTAGTAGGAATGTCTGTGTCTGCCAGCCAGCTCTCTGCCTTCTGCTATCTATATATTTATATAGCTGCCTTATCTACATGCCCTACCTTATATTTGCCTATAACAATTGTTAGTCTGAGACAAGTGAAGTTGCACTTTCCCATGGGGAAGAACCATCATGCATCAAGGTCAAACCTGAGGCTTTCACCTTCAAGCTAAGTAAACTGGGGTTCATCAAATCTTTCTAGGCTACACATTTGGGGGATTCTAGATTCCACGTTGACACCTTCCCTTTTGGTCAAGACAGGATTTCACAGACCAAACAAACAGACAAATGGGTGATGCTATACAGGGTTGGACTCTGTCACTAATGGTGGGAAAGCCTTGGGGTACAGGTATGGGCAATTGGAATTTGGGGCCACTCCCCAATGCCTGGTGCATTGACATTTGTGCCAGAGAAAAGTAGGAAGTGTACCCTTGGCAAATTTTGACAATACAGCATTACCCCAATCCCCCCAAAGTCTTTAGTCTCTTGAATCCAGTGAGTCCTGATGGTGTGTCCTGATGAAATGGCTTCAGCGTCCTTTCTCCTGTCAACTCCTCCTTTTATAGGTAGTTTCACTTGCTGCAAGAGAAAACAAGAGAAATCCATAAACACATTCTCTAACAGGACTTGATCAACTCCCACTATCTTTACTGTAAAGTTTATTCACATTGCTAATCGTAGTCTGCAATCCCATATTATTAATTCTATTAATGTTTATTCTACATCAATTATAAAATTATGTAAGCTACTTGCTTAATCAGAAAGAGTGCCTTACTATACCAAAACAATTATATAAAAAGCCACCCTACAAACTATAGAAATATAAAAGCAAAAATAAAATTCACATCACAGGTTAATCTGGATTTGTAAATTTGAAAATGGCTTTTCCCCCTGTTCTGTGGCCAAAAATTAAAATATCATCTAATACCAAGTAAAATTCTAATTGAATATTCTATTACAAAAATCCCAAAATCATATTTCAAAAACTGCATTACAATTTCAGCTTCAAAACAATTTAAAAAGTCTCAAAATTAAAATTAGCTCAAAATTTTCAAGAAAAATGCTTTTAACTTTCCTTAATTTTATTTATTTATTTTTAAAACCCTAATATCATATATATATATATAT
>NC_058131.1:441574142-441576249 GCF_016433145.1 Gracilinanus agilis
GCAGAAATTAATAGAAATTTGGAATCCATACTAAAAGAAATTATTCAGCAAAATTGCCTTGAAGTTCTACAACAAGAGGGCAATATAGACATTGAAAGGATACATAGATCACCCTCTACACTAGACCCTGAAAAGACCACCCCCAGGAATATAATAGCTAAATTCAAGAGCTTCCAAGTAAAAGCAAAAATTTTACAAGAAGCCAGAAAGAGACAATTCAGATATCAAGGAGCACCAATTAGGATCACACAGGATCTGGCAGCCTCCATACTACAAGATCACAAGACTTGGAATATGATATTCAGAAAGGCAAGAGAACTGGGTTTCCAACCAAGGATCAGCTACCCATAAAAACTGACTATATTATTCCAGGGGAAAGTTTGGACATTCAATAAGATAGAAAATTTCCAAGCATTTGCACAGAAAAGACCAGGACTAAATGGAAAGTTTGATATCCAACCACAAAAATCAAGAGAAACATGAAAAGGTAAATAAGAAACAGAAGGGAAAGTAAGAAAACTCATATTTTTAAAATTTGACTCTTTAAGGACTTCAATAAGATCTAATTATTGGTACTCTTATGTAGAGAAAAGTTATGTATAATTCTTTGTAGTGAATTCTGTTCACCATTATAGCAGTTATTATTATAATAATTAGGAGAATAATTCATAGGGAGAGGTTGGAATACTAAATGGTCTAAGATGATATGGGTGGGAGGGAAAGAGGGGGGTGACTAGTGAGGACACCAAGAGAATCCTGAAGGAATAAGAAAAATAGGATAGTCTATTACACACAAAGAGGGCATGGGAAGGGGAAGGGATGAATACTATTATAAGAAGGAGAGGAAGAGAGCATTAAGAGGTAATATTTAAACCTTACTCTCAGTGTAATCAACCCTGAGAGGGAAGAATAGCTATATCCATTGGAATATAAAACTTTATCTAACCCTACTGAGAAAGACAGAAGGGATAAACCAAGGGGAGGAGGGGAGTGGGGAGTCAAAAAAGGGAGGGGAGAAGAAGGGGGAAGAAATTCATTAGGCCTTAAAAATAAAAAGAGGTGAATAATAAGGGAGTGAGTATAAAGGGAAGTAAATCAAGGGAGGGGACAAGGGTTACTGGCTTAAAGCAAACCACTGGTTTAAAAGGAAATAGTGTAAGAAGAAGAGATAGAATTAGGGGAGGATACAAAAATGTCAGCGAATACACAACTGATAATTATAACTCTGAATGTGAATGGGATGAACTCACCCATTAAACAGAAGCAAATAGCAGAGTGGATCAGAAACCAAAATCCTACCATATGTTGTTTACAAGAAACACATATGAGGTGGGTGGGCATACACAAGTTTAAGGTTAAGCGCTTGAGCAAAATCTTTTGTGCGTCAAATGAGAAAAAGAAGGCAGGAGTGGCAATCATGATTTCTGATAAAACCAAAGTAAAAATAGATATGATTAAAAAAGACAGGGAAGGTAATTACATCCTGATAAAAGACAGTATAGACAATGAGGAAATAACATTGCTCAATATGTATGCACCAAATGGCAGAGCATCCAAATTTGTAAAGCAGAAACTGGTAAAGCTCAAGAAGGAAATAGATAGTAAAACCATACTAGTTGGAAATCTAAATATTCCTCTTTCAGATCAAGATAAATCAAACCAAAAAATAAATAAGAAAGAAGTAAGAGAGGTGAATGAAGCCCTAGAAAAATTAGATTTAATAGATATGTGGAGAAAAATAAATAGGGACAAAAAGGAATACACCTTCTTTTCAGCTGCACATGGTACATTCACAAAGATTGACCATGTAATAAGGCACAGAAACATGGCAAACAAATGTAAAAGAGCAGAAATAATAAATGTAACTTTCTCAGATCATAATGCAATGAACATAATAATTAGTAAGGGCACCTGGAAAGGCAAATCAAAAACGAATTGGAAATTATATAATATGATTCTACAAAACAAGCTAGTCAAAGAAGAAATCATAGAAACAATCAACAATTTCATTGAAGACAATGACAATGATGAGACATCCTACCAAACTCTGTGGGATGCAGCCAAGGCAGTGCTGAGGGGGAAATTTATATCCTTGAGTGCATATATT
>NC_058131.1:441576291-441612960 GCF_016433145.1 Gracilinanus agilis
AATAAAATTGAAAGTAAAAGAACTATTGAATTAATAAATAAGACTAGAAGCTGGTGTTTTGAAAAAACAGATAAAATAGACAAAGTACTGGTCAATCTAATTAAAAAAGGGAAAGAAGAAAACTAAATTGACAGTATTAAAGATGAAAAGGGAGACCTCACCTCTAATGAAGGGGAAATTAAGGTAATCATTAAAAACTATTTGGCCCAATTATATGGCAGCAAATATAACAATTTAGGAGATATGGATGAATATTTACAAAAATATGAATTGCCTAGATTAACAGCAGAAGAAATAGAATACCTAAATAATCCCATATCAGAAATAGAAATTGAACAAGCCATCAAAGAACTCCCTAAGAAAAAATTACCAGGGCCTGATAGATTCACAAGTGAATTCTATCAGACATTCAAAGAACAACTAATCCCAATACTACACAAAGTATTTGATATAATAAGAAAAGAAGGAGTCCTACCAAATTCCTTTTATGACACAAATATGGTACTGATTCCAAAGCCAGGGAGATCAAAAACAGAGAAAGCAAACTACAGACCAATCTCCCTAATGAACATAGATGCAAAAATCTTAAATAGAATACTAGCAAAGAGACTCCAGCAAGTGATCAAGAGGATCATCCACCATGATCATGTGGGATTTATACCAGGAATGCAAGGATGTTTCAACATTAGGAAAACCATCCACATAATTGACCATATCAAAAATCTAATAAACAAAAATGACATGATTATCTCAATAGATGCTGAAAAAGACTTTGACAAAATACAGCACCCATTCCTATTGAAAACACTGAAAAGTATAGGAATAGAAGGTCCTTTCCTAAAAATAATAAACAGTATGTACCTAAAACGATCAACAAGCATCATATGCAATGGGGATAAATTAGAAGCCTTCCCAATAAGATCAGGAGTGAAACAAGGATACCCATTATCTCCTCTATTATTTAACATTGTACTAGAAACAGTAGCAGTTGCAATTAGAGAAGAAAAAGAAATTGAGGGTATTAAAATAGGGAATGAGTAGACTAAGGTATCACTCTTTGAAGATGATATGATGGTCTACTTAAAAAATCCTAGAGAATCAACTAGGAAGCTTGTAGAAATAACCAACAACTTTAGCAAAGTTGCAGGATACAAAATAAATGCACATAAATCATCAGCATTTCTATATGTTTCCAACACATCACAACAGCAAGAGGTAGAAAGAGAAACATCATTTAAAATCACCCTAGATAACAGAAAATACTTAGGAATCTATCTACCAAAACAAACACAGCAATTATATGAAAACAACTACAAAACAGTTTTTTTTAAAACCCTTAATCTCGGGGTATTGTCTCATAGGTGGAAGAGTGGTAAGGGTGGGCAATGGGGGTCAAGTGATTTGCCCAGGGTCACATAGCAGCGAAGTGTCTGAGGCTGGATTTGAACCTAGGACCTCCTGTCTCTAGGCCTGACTCTCACTCAACTGAGCTACCCAGCTGCCCCCCAAAACACTTTTCAAACAAATAAAACTAGATCTAAACAATTGGAAAAACTTTAATTGCTCATGGGTAGGAGGAGCTAACATAATAAAAATGACCATTCTACCCAAATTAATTTACCTATTTAGTGCCATACCTATCAAACTACCAAAAAACTTTTTCACTGAATTAGGAAAACCTATAACAAAGTTTATTTGGAATAACAAAAGATCAAGAATATCAAGGGAAATAATGAAAAAAAATGTGAAGGAAGGGGACCTAGCAGTACCAGATATTAAACTATACTATAAAGCAGCAGTCATCAAAACGGTATGGTACTGGCGAAGAGACAGAAGGGAGGATCAGTGGAATTGACTTGAGGTAAGTGACATCAGCAAGACTGTATATGATAAACCCAAAGGGCCCATTTTTTGGGACAAAAATCCACCATTTGACAAAAATTGTTGGGAAATTTGGAAAACAATATGGGAGAGTTTAGGTTTAGATCAACATCTCATACCCTACACTAAGATAAATTCAGAATGAGTGAATGACTTGAAAATAATGAGAGAAATTATAAATAAGTTAAGTGAACACAGAATAGTAAACTTGACAGATCTCTGGGTAAGGAAAGATTTTAAAACCAAACAAGAGTTAGAGAAAATTACAAAATGTAAAATACATTATTTTGATTATATAAAACTAAAAAGATTTTGTAGAAACCAAAACAATATAGCCAAGGTCAGAAGGGAAACAACAAATTGGGAAAAAATCTTTATAACAAAAAACTCTGACAAGGGTTTAATTACTCAAATATACAAGGAGTTAAATCAATTGTATAAAAAATCAAGCCATTCCCCAATTGATAAATGGGCAAGAGAAATGAATAGGCAATTTTCAGAAAAAGAAATCAAAACTATCAATAAGCACATGAGAAAGTGCTCTAAATCTCTAATAATTAGAGAAATGCAAATCAAAACAACTCTGAGGTATCACCTCACACCTAGCAGAATGGCTAAAATGAAAGAAAGGGACAGTAATGAATGTTGGAGGGGATGTGGCCAAATTGGAACATTAATGCATTGCTGGTGGAGCTGTGAACTGATCCAACCATTCTGGATGTCAATTTGGAACTATGCTCAAACAGTTATAAAAAATTCCTGCCCTTTGATCCAACCATACCATTGTTGGGATTGTACCCCAAAGAGATAATAGATAAACAGACTTGCACAAAAATATTTATAGCTGCGCTTTTTGTGGTGGCAAAAAACTGGAAAATGAGGGCATGCCCTTCAATTGGGGAATGGCTGAACAAATTGTGGTATATGCTGGTGATGGAATACTATTGTGCTAAAAGGAATAATAAACTGAAGGAATTCCAAGTGAATTGGAAAGACCTCCAGGAACTGATGCAGAGAGAAAGGAGCAGAGCCAGAAGAACACTGTACACAGAGACAGATATACTGTGGTAAAATAGAATGTAATGGACTTCTATACTAGCAGCAATGCAATGACCCAGGACTATTCTGAGGGACTTATGGTAAAGAGTGCTACCCACATTCAGAGGAAGAACTGCAAGAAAGGAAACACAGGAGAAAATCAACTGCTTGAATACATGGGTTGATGAGGACATGATTGGGGATGGAAAGTACCACACCAATGCAACTATCAACAATTTGGAAATAGGTCTTGATTAATTACACATGTTAAAACCAGTGGAAATGCATATCAGCCGGGGAGGGGGGGTCAGGGGGTGAAGGGGAAAGTAAGAGCATAATCATGTAACCATGTTAACTTTTCTAAAATATAAATATTAATAAATGTTTTTAAAAAAAGAGAATTTTCTCTTGGTTACATGATTCGTGTTCTTTCCCTCTCCTCTGTCCACCCTCCTCCCATAGCCAATGCATAATTCCACTGGGTTTTACATGTGTCACTGATCAAGACTTATTTCCATATTATTGATAGTTGCACTATGTTGATGGTCTAGAGTCTACATCCCCAAACATATCCCCATAGACAAATGTGTTCAAGCAGTTGTTTTTCTTCTGTATTTCTACTCCCACAGTTCTTTCTCTGGATGTCGATAACATCTTTCTCATAAGTCCCTCAGAATTGTCTGGGATCATTGTATTGCTGCTAGTAGAGATGTCCGTTACACTCGATTTGTACTACAGTATAACCATCTCCATGTAGAAGGTTCTCCTGGTTCTCCTTCTTTCGCTCTGCATCAATTCATGAACATTGTTCCAGTTCACATGAAATTCCTCCAGTTCATCATTCCTTTTAGCACAATAGTATTCCATCTCCAACAGATACCACAACAACAGATTCCCCAATTGAAGGGCATTCCCTCATTTTCCAATATTTTTGTCACCACCAAGAGTGTGGCTATAAATGCTTTTCTACAAGTCTTTTTCATTATGATCTCTTTGGGGTATAAACTCAGCAGTGGTATGGCTGGGTCAAAGGGCAGATGGTCTTTTAAAGCCCTTTGGGCGTAGTTCCAAATTTCCATCCATAATGGTTGGATCAATTCTCAACTCCACTAGCAATGCACTAATGTCCCTATTTTGCCACATCCCTGTTGTTGTAGGCAAATTTATAAGATAAATAGATAGATTTAAGTGTAGGCAGAGAGATTGCCAAGCAGGGTGGCATGAGCTAAACATTCTGTGAAGCCTTAGAATACAGCAGTGTGTGTGACACAAGACTCTGGGACAGTTGGCTGCAACTGAGGAGAAAGTCTGTTTTTTGAACTCCTAAAAGCATCACCAGGATACCATCTACTGTGTGGGCAAGTGCAAGGTGGAGCTTGGGTTTACAGTTTTGGAGGGTGGACCTTCATTTCTATACCAGCTCACTGTTTGTTACCTACTGGAATTACTGGTTGATTATCATCTGAGACCTTGGGACATCTGAGACCACCTCTGGAGTGACAAGGATCCAGGAGTGAGACTCTAATTACCCCATCATGAGTGGATCTTGTTAGTGTTAGATTCAGTGTAGAAATCATTTTCCCTTGTGTCTGATCCCTGTCCATAGTTAACCCAGTTAAGGAATCCTGGTTTCCATCTCCCTAATTATTTACCTTAATAAAGCATTGTTTTGTTTCCTGTCTGTTCTCCTTAACCTAGAACAGTGATGGGCAAACTTTTTAAAGAGGGGGCCAAAGGAAAGGAAATGCTCATCTGTCAGTCTGTTTCTAAGGCAACTCTTTTGAAGTTCCATTGTATTGTATTCTACTCATTGTATTCTTCAGATTAGAAATAATGTGCGGGCCAGATAGAACATTTCAGGGGGTCCGCATCTGGCCCATGGGCCCCAGTTTTCCCATCACTGACTTAGAGGAACCCTAGTTAAGATATATAAGTTCTCATTTCAATTCCCCAGCTGGCTGGAGGCTGGCTCACTGTAGAAACTTAAAAACTGCCATTTCTCTATCTTGGTGTTACCCACTTTCTCAAGTCCTTACCCATCTTCAAGGGCTGAGTTAGTGAATGGTAATTACTTTACGATATAGTTACTGGGCACTTATTTATTGTATTTTAATTAATTGTACTAAATTCAGTTAATCTAGGAAGTCAGTAACAGCCCACTTACTTCACTGTCAACATTTACTATCTTCTTTTGCTAACATTGGTCATGTTAGCTAATCTGCTAGGTGTGAAGTGCTACCTCAGAGTAGTTTTGATTTGCATTTCTCTATAAGAGATTTAGAACACTTTTTCATGTGCTTATTGATAGTTTTGGATTTCTTTATCTGAAAACTGCCTATTTATGTCACTCATCCATTGATCAATTGGGGAATGGCTTGATTTTTATACAATTGATTTAGCTCTTTATATAATTGAGTAATGAGACCCTTGTCAGAGGTTTTTGTTTTAAAGATATTTTCCCAATTTGTTGTTTCCCTTCTAATTTTGGTTGCATTGGTCTTGTTTGTACAAATCCATTTTAATTTAATGTAATCAAAATGATTTATTTTTTATTTTTTTTTTTTATCTCTTGCTTGGTCTTGAAATCTTTCTTTTCCCAAAGATCTTACAGGAATACTATTCTGTGTTCACCTACTTTACTTATAGTTTCCTTCTTTATATTCAAGTCACTCACCCATTCTGAATTTATCCTGGTGTAGGGCAGGGGTTGGCAACATATGGCTCTCAAGCCATATCTGGCTCTTTTGAGGGCCAGCTATGGCTCTTTCTGCAGGGGCCATAAAGTCAATTTTTTTCAGGTGCTGTTACAGGAGCACGCACTCTTACAGGAACACTGTACGGCTCTCAAGAAATTACATTTTAAAAAATGTGGCGTTTATGGCTCTCACGGCCAAAAAGGTTGCCAACCCCTGGTGTAGGGTGTGAGATGTCGATCTATACCTAATCTCTCTCATACTGTTTTCCAATTTTCCCTTCAGTTTTTGTCAAATAGTGGATTTTTGTCCCAAAAGCTGGGATATTCGGGTTTAACATACACTCTCATGTTGAGGTCATTTACCTCAAGTCTATTCCATTGATCCTCCCTTCTGTCTCTTAGCCAGTACCATATTGTTTTTTTTTTTTTAGGATTTTCTTAAACCCTTGTACTTCGGTGTATTGTCTCATAGGTGGAAGATTGGTAAGGGTGGGCAATGGGGGTCAAGTGACTTGCCCGGGGTCACACAGCTGGGAAGTGGCTGAGGCCGGGTTTGAACCTAGGACCTCCTGTCTCTAGGCCTGACTCTCACTCCACTGAGCTACCCAGCTGCCCCCAGTACCATATTGTTTTGATGACCACTGTTTTATAGTACAGTTTAAGATCTGGTTACTGCTAGGCCATCTTCCTTCACAATTTTTTTCGTTATTTCCCTTGATATTCTTGATCTTTTGTTCTTCCAAATGAACTTTGTTATGGTTTTTTCTAATTCAGTCAAAAAGTTTCTTGGTAGTTTGATAGGTATGGCATTGAATAAGTAAATAAATTTGGGTAGGATTATCACTTTTATTGTTAACTAGTCCTACCCATGAGCAATTAGTGTTTTTCAAATTGTTTAGAAATAGTTTTAATTGGGTGGAAAGTGTTTTATAGTTGTGTTCATATAGTTCCTGTGTTTGTCTTGGCAAATAGATTCCTAAATATTTTATCTTGTCTAGGGTGATTTTAAATGGAATTTCTCATTCTAACTGTTGCTGCTGAGATATGTTGGAAATATATAAAAATGCTGATGATTTATGTGTGTTTATTTTGTATCCTGCAACTTGTATAAATTTGTGGATTATTTCCACTAGATTTTTGGTTAATTCTACAGGATTCTTTAAGTTGACCATCTTATCATCAGCAAAGAGTGAGAGCTTGTTCTCCTCATTGCCTATTTTAATACCTTCAATTTCTTTTTCTTCTCTAATTGATACTTCTAGTGTTTCTAGTGCAATGTTAAATAATAGAGGTGATAATGGGTATCCTTGTTTCACTCCTGATCTCATTGGGAAGGCTACTAATTTATCCCCATTGCAGATAAGGCTTGCTGATGGTTTTAAATATATACTGTTTATTATTTTTAGGAAAGATCTTTCTATTTTTATACTTTCTACTGTTTTCAATAGGAAAAGATGCTGTATTTTGTCAAAGGCTTTTTCTGCATCTATTGAATAATCATATGATTTCTGTTGGTTTTCTAGTTAATATGGTCAATTGTGTGGATGGTTTTCTTAATATCAAATAATCCTTGCATTCCTCGTATGAATCCCACCTGATCATAATGAATAACCCTCATGATCACTTGCTGGAATCTTTTTTTTAAATCCTTGTACTTCGGTGTATTGTCTCATAGGTGGAAGAGTGGTAAGGGTGGGCAATGGGGATCAAGTGACTTGCCCAGGATCACACAGCTGGGAATTGGCTGAGGCCGGGTTTGAACCTAGGACCTCCTGTCTCTAGGCCTGACTCTCACTCCACTGAGCTACCCAGCTGCCCCCTGGAATCTTTTTGCTAGTATTCTATTTAAGATTTTTGCATCTATGTTCATTAAGGAGATTGGTCTGTAGTTTTTTTCTCTGTTTTTGATCTGCCTGGCTTTGGAATCAGTACCATATTTTTGTCATGAAAAGAATTTGGTAGAACTCCTCCTTTGCTTATTTTGTCAATTAGGTTGTGTGGTATTGGGATTAGTTGTTCTTTAAATGTTTGATAGAATTCATTTGAGAATCCATCTGGCCCTGGGGTTTTATTCTTTGGGAATTCTTTGATGGCTTGTCAATTTTTTTCGGATATGGGATTATTTAAGTATTCTATTTCTTCTGTTAACCTAAGCAATTTACATTTTTGTAAATATGCATTCATATCACCTAGATTGGTATATTTATTTCCATATAATTGGACAAAATAGTTTTTAATGATTGCCTTAATTTCCTCTTCATTAGAGGTGAGACCTCTCTTTTCATCTTTGATATTGTTAATTTGGTTTTCTTCTTTTTTAAATTAGATTAACAGGTACTTTGTCTATTTTATTTGTTTTTTCAAAGTACCAGCTTCTGGTCTTTTTTCTTAATTCAATAGTTATTTCACTTTTGATTTTATTAATTTCTCCTTGGATTTTTAATTTGTTTACTTTCTAGTTTTTTTTAATTTGCATGCCCAAATCAATGACCTCCATCCTCTCTAATTTGTTAATATATGCTCTCAAGGATATAATTCTCCTCCCCCTCCACCGAGTAGTGCTTTGGCTGCATCCCATAGATTTTGGTAGGATGTCTCATTATTGTCATTCTCTTCAATTAAATTATCAATTGTTTCTCTGATTTGTTCTTTAACTAACTGGTTTTGGAGAATCATATTATTTAATTTCCAAATAATTTTTATTTGCTTCTCCATGTACCCTTACTAATTATTATTTTAATGCATTATGATCTGAAAAGGATGCATTAATTATTTCTACTCTTTTGCACTTGTTTGCCATGTTTTATGCCCTAGTACATGGCCAATCTTTGTGAATGTACCACATGCTGCTAAAAAGAAGGTATATTCCTTTTTTGTTCCTTTTCATTTTTCTCCATATATCTATTAACTCTAATTTTCCTACGATTTCATTCACTTCTCTTTCTTATTTATTTTTTGGTTTGATTTATCTAGATCTGATAGAGGAAGGTTCAGGTTTCCCACTATTGCAGTTTTACTAACTATTTCCTTCTTGAACTCTACTCATTTTTTATTTAGAAATTTGGATGCTATACTATTTGGTGTATACATGTTGAGTACTGATATTTTCTCATTGTCTATACTGCCTTTTATCAGGATGGAATTACCTTTCCTATCTCTTTTATTCAGACCTATTTTTACTTTGACATTGTTAGATAACATGATTGGGACTCCTGCCTTCTTTTTTCTCAGCTGAAGCCCATTAGATTTTGCTCCAGTCTTTTACCTTTACCCTGTGTGTGCCTACCTGCCTTATGTGTGTTTCTTATAGACAAGATATGGTAGGATTTTGATTTCTGATCCACTATGCTATTTGCTTCTGTTTTATGGGTGAGTTCATCCCATTCACATTCAAAGTTATGATTACCACCTGTGTATTCCCCAACATTTTGATTTCTTTTTCTATTTCTGCCCTTTCTTCTTTCGCTATTTCCTTTTAAACCAGTGATTTGCTTTCAATCAGTCCCCCTAATCCCCACTCTTATTTTACTTCCCTTTCTTCCCCCTCCCTTTTTGTTCCCCTCTTATTATTTTTAGGGTCTATTAACTTCCCTCCCCATCTCTTTCCCTTCCTTTTTGTACTCCCTCCTCCTATTGCCCACCCCCCTTGGTTTTTCCCTTCTCACTTTCTCTGTACGGTATGGTAGAATTCAATACTGCAATGGATCTAGATGCTTTTCCTCTCAGAAATGATTCCACTGTGAGTAAAGTTTAAGTATTATCTATTAGCACTCTCTTCCTCTCCTTCTTACATTAGTATTCTTCCCCTCCCCTTCTAATGAGCCTCTTTGTGTAGTATAGATTATCCTACTTTTCTTATTCCTTCAAGTTTCTCTTGGTGCTATCTTCTACTCCCCCCTTTTCTTTTTTTGCATATCATCTTAGACCACTTAGTACCTCAACCTCTATATATGAATATTTCTTCTAATTACTGTAATAGTGAATGCCATTTTTGAAAGTTACAAATAACATTTTTCCATATAGGAATACAAACAATTTGACCTCATTGGGGCCCTTAAAGAAGAAAATTAAAAAATATTTTTTTCTTTCCCCTTTCTTTCTTATTTACCTGTTCATGTTTCTCTTGATTTTTGTGTCTGGATTTCAAACTTTCCATCTTTTCTTTAAGTATTTGGAAATCTTTTATTTTGTTGAATGCCCATACTTTCCCCTGGAAGTATATAGTCAGTTTTGATGGGTAGGTGATCTTTGGATATAGATCCAAATTTTCTCGCCTTTCTGAGTATCATATTCCATGTCTTGCAGTCTTTCAGTGTAGAGGCTGACAGTTCCTGTGTAATCCTTATATCTGAATTGTCCCTTTTTGACTTCTTGTAATATTTTCTCCTTAGCTTGGAAGCTCTTGAATTTGGGAATTAATTTAGCAATTACATTCCTGGGGGTTGTCTTTTGAGGATTTAATGTAGAGGGTGATCTAGGGATTCTTTCAATGTCTATTTTGCCCTCTTGTTGAAGAACATCAGGGAAATTTTCTTCGATAATTTCTTGTAGTATGATGTCAAGGTTTCTGTTTATTTCTGGATTTTCAGGTAGACTTCTCAATTCTCAAATTGTCTCTTCTAGATCTGTTTTCAAGATTATTAATTTTCTCAGTGAGATATATCATGTTTCCTTCTATTTTATCACTCTTTTGACTTTGCTTTATTAATTCTTGCTGTCTTGTGAGATCATTAGCTTGTATTTGTACAACTCTCTTTCNTACATAATTTTCCCTGGAAGTATATAGTCAAGTTTGATGGGTAGGTGATCCTTTGTTGTAGACCCAATTCTCTTGCCTTTCTGAATATCATATTCCAAGACTTGCAGTCCTGTAGTGTGAAGGCTGCCAGATCCTGTGTAAACCAGATTGGTGCTCCTTAATATCTAAATTTTTTCTTTCTGGCCTCTTGTAATATTTTCTCCTTGGCTTAGAAGCTCTTGAATTTGGCAATTACATTACTGAAGGTTGTCTTTTGAGCATTTAATGTAGAGGGTGATCTATGGATTCTTTCAATATCTATTTTGCCTTCTTGTTGAAACACATCAGGGCAGTTTTCTCGGATAATTTCTTGTAGTATGATGGCAAGATTTCTGGTTGTTTCTATGTTTTCAGGTAGACCAATGATTCTCAAATTGTCTCTTCTAGATCTGTTTTCCAGGTCAGTCATTTTCTCAGGGAGATATTTCATGTTTCCTTCTATTTTGTCATTCTTTTGACTATGTTTTATTATATCTTGCTGTCTTGTGAGATTATTAGCTTCTACTTGACCAATTCTGGTCTTTAAAGACTGGTTTTCAACTATTATTTTAAATTTCCCTTTTTGGTTTGGTCTATCCTGCTTTTCATGGCTACCAGCAAGTCATTTCTGGTCTTCAATTTACTTATCATTTCATTTGATTTCTGGGCTTCTTTTTCCAAGTGGGAGATTCTGTCTTTTAACCTGCTATTTTCTTTTTGAACTATTTCCCACTTTTCTTGCCAAGTTTCTTCTATCTTTCTCATTTCTTTCATAACCTCAAATCTGAGTTCCTCAAGAGCTTGTGACCAATTTCCATTTTTTGGGAAGGTTTGGATGTGTTTGCTTGTTTGTTGTCCTCTGCTGTCTCCTCTGTAGTCTGGGGTTTTTCTCCATAAAAATTATCCAGGGTCAATGCCTTTCTCTTTTCCTTTTTGGTGTTTGAAGATTGTGTTTCTTGGGCATTGCTGGCCATCACTATGCTGATTTTTCCTTTCCTTCCCAGCCAGAAGTCTGATTGAGGAGGGCAGGCTCTATGTGTATGGAGCTACAGAAGGGTTTTTGCCTGAGGTTACTTTTCAAGTCGCTGCGACTTCTACTGTGTATTGCCCTCCTCTGCTTTATCTCCATGCCCAAGTTCTTCCCTCTTCAGCCTCCTGGGGTCTCAAGTCTAGCTGCTCTCAGAGGAAGTCCCTGGTGTTTTTAGACAGCTTCCAAGATCCCAGAGATTGCCCCTTGCTCGCTCTGATTCTTGCTGGCTCTGACTCTGGGACCATAGGTGGGGTGAGGGATGGTTGATCAGCTCACATTTTTGTGGGAGCTATTTCACCCCCTAATAGCATGGAAATTCCCAAATCCCACTTACCTTCAATGCTGCACCCTATTGTGGAGTTCATCTGAACTTGGTGTTTTTCTCCTTTTGAAGGATTCTTTATTGGTTGGTGGTGTGGAGAGGAAGAGTCCTACTCTACACTACAGCCATCTCAACCTGGAATTCTGATTTAGTTTTTCAATGAAGAATTGTTATTCGATGGCAAGATAGGGGCTCAGGCCTTTCCATGATGCAATGAGATGTTATTAATTATGATTTCATTTATTTAATTTTTTCAGCAATTGCTATTGGATAAATTGGCTGGAAGTCTAAACTTTAGAGGATGTGATGAATTATAATTCTATTTAATTAATTGTTCTAGTAATAATTTCTATTATTCACAGAGTTTGGGGACTCTGAGATTTCTATTATTGGATAATATAGGATTAGTCATGATTCTATTGATTTAATTGTTTTATGAACATTGGTAATTGGATGAAGAATTTGGGGCTCTGAGCTTAGGTGACTCATGGAGATATAGGTGTCAAGGTTACCTATTAATGAAAATGAAAGTAGATAAAGAGAGTCCTCAATGATTCTAAAGCTAGAGATGAGAGAGGTGACCCAACGATGAGGTGGGCCATTCCTTGACTATTGCTGAACATGTCATTAGAGGTGACATCATCCTTTTCATCTTTGATACTGTTAATTTGATTCTCTTCTTTCTTTTTTCTTAGATTAACCAGTACTTTATCTATTTTATTTGTTTCTTTTCTGAGTACCAGCTTTTAGTTTTATTCATTAGTTCACTAGTTCACTTACTTTCAGTTTGATTAATTTCTCCTTTATGTTTTAGGATATCTGGTTTAGTTTTTATCTGAGAATTTATAATTCGTTCTTTTTCTAATTTTTTATGTTTCAATCCCAATTCATTGATCTTCCTCTCTATTTTGTTGCTATGGGCACTCAGAGATATACATTTTTCACTGAGGACTGCTTTGGCTGTATCCCATAGGTTTTGCTATGGCATTTCCTCATTATCATTCTTTTTAATGAAGCCCATAATTATTTCTATGATTTCTTTGTTTTAAGTTTATTCATTCAATTAATGAATTTAGAATATTTTTTTAATGGTTACATGATTCATGTTGTTTCCCTCCCCTCCTCCCACCCCCTTCCATACCCACTGAGAAATTCCACTGGGTTTTACATGTGTCATTGAGCAAGACCCATTTCGATATTAGTAATTTTTGCACTATGTGTTATTTAAATAAGTTCTGGGGTTCCATTTAGAGGTATTTGGGGCTCATTTGAGCCTTAATATATGTAGATATATGACAAACTTCCTGTGGACATTTAGGGGACTTTGGAAACTACAGTTCCCATGATTCATCTTGTAAAATGGAGGCAGATAGGAAGTGTGATGACATAAGAGAATGATATAAAAACTCCTGGGGATCATTGGGCATGCTCTTTTTCATACTAGGCATCCAGGTGGACAGAAGTGAAATGGTGGGTGGTTTGAAATAGCTCTCAGCCAGGCGCATGGTCTTATATATATTTTACCAACATGTCCATGGTAATTAAAATATTACTTTTCCTCTTAATATCAGCCTTTATCATTTTTAATCATTACAACTAGGGTGATTGTTTAGTGTCTATATCCCCAATCTGATCTCCCATATGATTTCTTTTTTGAAGCACCAGTTCTGAACAATTAGATTATTTACTTTCTAATTACTTTAAAATTCACCTTTCCACGGACCATTGATGAGTATAATTTTCATCTCATAATGATCTGAAAAAATTTTATTTATTATTTCTGCTTTTCTGCATTTTTACGCTATATTTATATGCCCTAGTTCATGGTCAATCTTTGTATATGTACTATGCATGGCTGAGAAGAAGTTATATTCCTTTTTATTCCTATTCAGTTTTCTTTCCAGATATCTCTTAATTCTAATTTTCTTGCATTTCATTCACTTCCCTTATTTCTTTCTTACTCATTTTTCAGTTCAATTTA
The DNA here is from genome assembly GCF_016433145.1 of Gracilinanus agilis. NCBI lineage: Eukaryota > Metazoa > Chordata > Mammalia > Didelphimorphia > Didelphidae > Gracilinanus > Gracilinanus agilis. The sequence goes on from NC_058131.1 coordinate 441,590,016, forward strand.
TGTAGTTCTGAAAGGGGAAGGTTGAGATCTCCCACACCTATGGTGTTATTATCTATTTCCTCCTTGAACTCCTTTTATTTTTCCTTCAGAAGTCTAGATGCTATGCCATTTGGTCCATAAATGTTTAGTAATGATATTACTTCATTGTTTACAGTACCTTTTAGCAAAGTAGAATTTCCCTCCTTATCTCTTTTAATCATATCAATTTCAACTTTAGCTTTGTATGATATCATTGCTACTCCTGATTTTTTTTACTTTAGATGATGCATAATAAGTTTTGCCTAGCTTTTGACTTTGAATGTGTGTGTGTGTGTGTGTGTGTGTGTGTGTGTGTGTGTGTGTGTGTGATTCTGCTTCAAACTTGTTTCTTGTAAAGAACATAGAGTAGGATTCTGGTTTTTAATCCATTCTGCTATCTGTTTCCATTTAACAGGTGAGTTCATCCCATTTCCATCCAGCGTTATTATTACTCTGTATTGCCCTCTATCATATTACCCCCTTTAAATCTTGCTCTATTCCATTTCTCTCTGTTCTTCCTCACCAGTGTTTTTCTTTTAGTCACCCCTCCCACTTCCTCCTCCCTCTTCACTTGTCTTATTCCCCTTCCACTTCTCTGTGTGGTAAGATAGAATTCTATACCCCAACAAGTATACTTGTTTTACCCTCTCTCCGAAAGAGTTAAGATGAGAGTAAAGTTTAAGCATTGCCTCTGACCATCTTTATCCTCCCCTCCCTATGATGATTTTTCACACCTATTTATGCTGTATAATTTACCCCATTCTATCTCTCCTTCCCTTTTCTCTCAGTCCAAACCTTTTAGTCCTGGATTGGTTCTTTTTACATGTCATTCATATGCATATACATCATATCATACATACATATTATCCCAAATCATCACATTTACAATAAGTCTTATCATCATAATCAGCTTAATTCTCCATCATCTTTCTTTGCAAATTCCTTCTATCTTCTCTACTACTGAGAGTAATTTTTGAGAATTACAGAAATCCTCTTTCCATGTAGACATATAAACATTTTTACCTTAATGAGTCCCGTTGTATATTTGAGTAATTAGAAGGGAAGAAGTTTTCTCCTTCTTATTTACCTTTTTGGGCTTCTCTTGTGTCTCAAGTTTGGACTTGAAGTTTTTGTTCAGGTCTGGCTTATTCCTCAGGAATGCTTGGAAATCTTCTATCTTATTGGATGTCCATCCCCCCAACCCCCGGATGAATATACTCAGTTTTGCTGGATAGGTGACTCTGGGTTGTAAACCCAAATCATTTGCCTTCCAGAATATCACATTTTGATTCTTTAATGTAGAAGCTGCCAGGACCTGTGTGATCCTGACTGTAACTTCATGGTATTTGAATGGTTTCCTTCTAGCTGTTTGAAGCATTTTTAACTTGGCTTGGTGGCTCTTGAATTTAGCTATTGTATTCTGGGAAGTTGTCATTTGAGGCTTTCTTTCTGGAGATGATCTGTGAATTCTTTCCATTTCCATTTTATTTTCATGTTTGAGCATCTCTGGGCAGTTATCTTTGATAATTTCTAGTAATATGATATCTGAGGTTTTTTCTTGATCATGGCTTTCAGGTAGTCCAATAATTCTCAAATTGTCTCTTTTAGATCTATATTCTATGTCAGTTGCTTTTTTTTCAATAAGATATTTCGTGTTTTCCTCTATTTTTAATTCCTTTGATGTTGCTTTATGGTTTCTTGATTTTTCATGAAATCATTTGTTTCTCGATGGCCAATTCTGATCATTTTGGCCTGATTTTCCTCTGTCAGTTTTTGGTTCTCCTTTTTCAACTCGCTCATTCCTTCTTGTATCACTTTCCTTTCTCCTTGCAGCACTTTCATTTCTCTTTCCCACTTTTCCTCTGCCTCTCCTAATTGATTTTTTAAACGTTTATTAATATTCATTTTAACATGGTTACATGATTGATGCTTCTACTTTCCCCTGCACCCCCCGCTCTCCCCCCACCCATGGCCGACACACATTTCACTGGTTTTAACATGTGTCATTGATCAAAACCCATTTCCAAATTGTTGATAGTTGCATTGGTGTGGTAGTTTTGAATCAAAATCCCCAATAATGTCCACCTGATCCCATGTGTTCAAGCAGTTGTTTTTCTTATATGTTTCCTCTCCTGCAGTACTTCCTCTGAATGTCGGTAGTATTCTTTACCACAAATCCCACAGAATTGTCCTGGGTCATTGCATTGTTGATGGAACAGAAGTCCATTGCATTTGATTTTATCATATTATATCAGTCTCTGTGTACAGTGTTCTTCTGGCTCTGCTCCTTTCACTCTGCATCAGTTCCTGGAGGTCATTCCAGTTCACCTGGAACTCCTCTAGTTTATTATTCCTTTTAGCACAATAGTATTCCATCATCAGCATATACCACAGTTTGTTCAGCCATTCCCCAATTGAAGGACATACCCTCCTTTTCAAGTTCTTTGCCACCACAAAAAGCACAGCTATAAATATTTTCGTACAAGTCTGTTTATTTATGATCTCTTTGGGGTACAAACCCAAAAATGGTATGGTTGGATCAAAGGGCAGGCATTCTTTTATAGCCCTTTGAGCATAGATGCAAACTGCCAACCAGAATGGTTGGATCAGTTCACAACTCCACCAGCAATGCATTAATGTCCCTATTTTGCCACATCCCCTCCAACATTCATTATTCTCCCCTTTTTTCATTTTAGCCAATCTGCTAGGAGTAAGGTGATACCTCAGAGTTGTTTTGATTTGCATTTCTCTAATTATTAGAGATTTAGAACACTTTCTCATGTGCTTATTGATACTTTTGATTTCTTTGCCTGAAAATTGCCTATTCATGTCTCTTGCCCATTTATCAATTGGGGAATGGCTTGATTTTTTTATACAATTTGTATATTTGAGTAATTAGACCCCTGTCAGAGTTTTTTTTTTGACCCTTAACTTCGGTGTATTGCCTCATAGGTGGAAGAGTGGTAAGGGTAGGCAATGGGGGTCAAGTGACTTGCCCAGGGTCACACAGCTGGGAAGTGGCTGAGGCCAGGTTTGAACCTAGGACCTCCTGTCTCTAGGCCTGACTCTCACTCCACTGAGCTACCCAGCTGCCCCCTCAGAGTTTTTTGCTATAAAGATTTTTTCCCAATTTGTTGTTTCCCTTCTGATTTTGACTACATTGTTTTTGTTTGTACAAAAGCTTTTAAGCTTAATATAATCAAAACCATTTAATTTACATTTTGTAATTTTCTCTTACTCTTGCTTGGTTTTAAAATCTTTCCTTTCCCAGAGATCTGACAGGTATACAACTAATATATCTAAAACCATTAGCAAGCATCATATGCAATGAGGATAAATTAGAAGCCTTCCCAATAAGGTCAGGAGTGAAACAATGATGCCCATTATCTCCTCTATTATTTAACATTGTACTAGAAACACTAACAGTAGCAATTAGAGAAGAAAAAGAAATTGAGGGTATCAAAATAGGCAATGAGGAGACTAAGCTATCATTCTTGGCAGATGATATGATGGTCTACTTAAAAAATCCTAGAGAATCAACTAAGAAGCTTGTAGAAATAATCAACAACTTTAGCAAAGTTGCAGGATACAAAATAAATGCACATAAATCATCAGCATTTCTATATATTTCCAACACATCACAACAGCAAGAGGTAGAAAGAGAAACATCATTTAAAATCACCCTGGATAACATAAAATACTTGGGAATCTATCTACCAAAACAAACACAGCAATTATACGAAAATAACTACAAAACACTTTCCAAACAATTAAAACTAGATCTAAATAATTGGAAAAAACATTGATTGCTCATGGGTAGGATGAGCTAACATAATAAAAATGACCATTCTACCCAAATTAATTTACCTATTTAGTGCCATACCTATAAAACTACCAAAAAACGTTTTTACTGAATTAGAACAAACTATAACAAAGTTCATTTGGAATAACAAAAGATCAAGAATATCAAGGGAAATAATGAAAAAATGTGAAGGAAGGTGTCCTAGCAGTATCAGTTATTAAGCTATAATATAAAGCAGCAGTCATCAAAACGGTATAGTACTGGCTAAGAGACAGAAGGGAGGATTAGTGGAATAGACATTGGGTAAGTGATGTCAGCAAGACAGTATATGATAAACCCAAAGAGCCCAACTTTTGGGACAAAAATCCACTATTTGATAAAAACTGCTGGGAAATTTGGAACACAACATGGGAGAGATCAACATCTCACACCCTACACCAAGATAAATTCAGAATGGGTGAATGACTTGAATATAAAGAGGGAAACTATAAATAAGTTAAGTGAACACAGAATAGTATACTTGTCAGATTCCTGGGAAAGGAAAGATTTTAAAACTAAGCAAGAATTAGAGAAAATTACAAAATGTAAAATAAATGATTTTGATTATATTAAATTAAAAAGCTTTTGTACAAACAAAAACAATGCAACCAAAATCAGAAGGGAAACAACAAATTGGGAAAAAATCTTTATAACAAAAAACTCTGACAGGGGTCTAATTACTCAAATATACAAGGAGTTAAATCTATTGTATAAAAAATCAAGCCATTCCCCAATTGATAAATGGGCAAGGGACCTGAATGGGCAATTTTCAGATAAAGAAATCAAAAGGGGGCAGCTCGGTAGCTCAGTGGAGTGAGAGTTAGGCCTAGAGACAGGAGGTCCTAGGTTCAAACCCAGCCTCAGCCACTTCCCAGCTGTGTGACCCTGGGCAAGTCACTTGACCCCCATTGCCCACCCTTACCAATCTTCCACCTATGAAACAATACACCGAAGTACAAGGGTTAAAAAAAAGAAATCAAAAGTATCAATAAGGACATGAGAAAGTGTTCTAAATCTCTCATAATTAGAGAAATGCAAATCAAAACAACTCTGAGGTGTCACCTCACACCTAGCTGATTGGCTAAAATGAAAGAAAGGGAGAGTAATGAATGTTGGAGGGGATGTGGCCAAATTGGGACATCAGTGCAGGTGGAGTTTTGAACTGATCCAACCATTCTGGATGGCAATTTGGAACTATGCTCAAAGGGCTATAAAAGAATGCCTGCCCTTTGATCCAACCATACCATTTTTGGGTTTGTACCCAAAAAAGATCATAAATAAACAGACTTGTATGAAAATATTTATAGCTGTGCTTTTTGTGGTGGCAAAGAACTGGAAAAACGAGGGTATGCCCTTCTATTGGGGAATGGCTGAACAAATTGTGGTATATGCTGATGATGGAATACTATTGTGCTCAAAGGAATAATAAACTGGAGGAATCCCATGTGAACTGTAAAGACCTCTAGGAATTGATGCAGAGTGAATGGAGCATAGCCAGAAGAACATTGTACACAGAGACCAATACACTGTGGTAAAATAGAATGTAATGGACTTCTGTACTAGCAGCAATGCAATGATTCATAACAATTCTGAGGCACTTATGGGAAAGAATGCTATCCACATTCAGAGGAAGAACTACAGGAGAGGAAACACAGAAGAAAAGCAACTGCTTAAACACATGGTTTGAGGTGGACATGATTGGGGATGTAGACTCGAAACTACCACCCCAATGCAAGTATCAACAATTTGGAAATAAGTCTTGATTGATGACACATGTTATAACCAGTGGAAATGTGCCTCAGCTATTGGGGGGCATGTCGGGGTGTGAAGGGGAAAGTAAGAGTTTGAATCATGTAACCATTTTAACTTTTCTAAAAATTAAATATTATTAAATGTTAAAAAAAAAGTGGAATGTCATTCCAGTTCTGACACTCTCCCAGCCTCAGGGGGCACAAGAGCCATTCCCAGAATTCTTTTCTAGTTTTCTAAAATTCTCTTTCGTGTTTCAATTAGTACTAGATTCCAACCAAAGAGAGAGAACAAAGACCATGTGTTCTTTCTCCCTTTTTGTTAGATGTTGCTTATTATGTGTATGTATGTCACGTATGTGTTGTGTTGTGTATTTATTACTTTCTATAGAGTTTATATATGATTATAGAGTTAGGTATTCTGACAGCCACTGGTGTAACCTATGTTTTGTTCTTATTTAGTTCTAGGTATTAAGAGGAATCTGGAATCTCCTGGGACTCTCCTTAGAGTCCCTGTTCTGCATACCTTGTGAAACAGAAAATTTAAGATGGTGATGAAGTTCCAGAACAGAAGAATATGTATTGTTAAAATGATAGCAGACAAAAAAGAATAAAAAAAGTTTGTGAAGTTAATTGATCATCTCCTTCCTTTCCCTACACTGAGGTTTCCTGTGTGCCAGGCACTGCCCTTCATGTCTTTCTAGCTTTGTGTGTGTGTTTCTCAATTATTTACTCTATACATAATGCTAGTGCTTTTAGCCCAGGAGCCACTAACAAAATATTATGTTCATCATAGTTTCCAAGTGGTAGCCCATCCTGTGCTTGTCATGTGACTCTATGTGTATCCTAGACCCTAACACACAAGAACTTCTCTTCTCTTGAAAACCAACTTCCTCTAAACCAAGCAACCACAGATAGAGGCTGCAAACCTAAGAGTCAGTTATGCTGAATTCTCAAATGTATTCTTCTTGTGTCCGTGAGGTCTTGAAACTTCTTCCTGCCCAGGGCCTAGAAGACCATTTATCCAGTATGGCATACTTCTCTGAAGGAGATGGGCTGAAAGGCAAACTCTTCCCATTCCCAAATGCCATGATTCCGTGGGAAGAATTCAGACCTTCATGCCAGGAAGGGCCCGAAGGAAGGCTGCAGGAATACAACTGAAAGGGGAACTCCTCTGACTTCCTGCAATACTTCTCTTCTGGTATCCAGGCATCCCTGGCCAGGGATGTGACTTTGAGGTCTTCATGATACCTGGAGAAGCCAATAGAATTCATTAAAAACAACTAGTTTTTCCTTCCTTTGGAGAAATCTTCCCTCATACAAGGGAATGCTGGACAGTTAAGAGGAGATCCAGGGGAGGAAATCAGAGGGGAAGCAGAAACAAGAAGACAAACAGATAACCAAAATGGTTGCCACATAGAGAAGTCTCATATCAGCTTTGACATCCCCTGGGTTATGGTCACTCTCAACTGCATGACAGACAGCTAAGGACCTGTATTCTTAACCGAGACAGTGCTCCAGTACCTTCCCCTGCCCCTCAGGCAACGGGCCTGTTTTCAGCCAACCCCTTCCTAAAGCACTGCCACAAGCTGCACAGTGTCCTAGGCCAGTCTACTTCCTGGCACATCACTGAGATTTGCCAGGATCAGGAGTTTCACAGGAAAGGCCAGGGGCCAGGCCTTCATCTGCTACTACATTGGCCTGCTTTCTAACTCCTGCTCTCGGAGGCAGGGAGGTGCCCATTCCTGAGGTTACATGGCTCAGAGATGGCTTCCAGAATCAGATTTCAGAAAAAGGAGCAGGTGTCAACATGGGGAGAGATCTCTGTAAAGTATACATAGCCTCTGACCAACAAAGCTAGGCCTCAAAGCCAGGGTAACAAGGACATGTCCAATAAGCAGTTGGAAATGCAAGACTTGTGGTCAGCAGAGGAGAGAAGGCTCCATAAGTAGATTGGAAAATCCTTACCAGAGAGATGGTCACTGAGTCCATGGGAAGCATGTCATAGCCTAGTCTGCCAAAAACTCGTTGTGGGAGGGGAAGGGGGCAATGAGGGGTTCTTGGTAATCATGACCCAAGTATAGGCTCTGACAGGTTCTACCAAGCTGAAGAAAGGCTTCAGAGAAAAGCTTATCAATTGACTGGGTGACCACAGAGGAGGAAGGAAGGAACAACTCAGCTAACTGCTGAGAGGCCAACATGCTATCTAGTCCTTGGGTAATGGGAGGGTGAGTGAGGAAGTTCTTTTCTATTCTGATATTCTTTATTCTAAGTGTATAAACTTGATCCAGTAATAATCATTGTATATACAATATTTTAATATTCTTTCTGACATTCTAGATTCTACATTTTAAGATTCCTTTGCAAACTAAGGTTTCCATGAAAAATATTCTCAAATTCTTTCCAATTTTGACCTACCATATGCTGTTTTATGACTGTCCAATAAAATTTATTCTGTAAATTATATTCTAAAATTCTTTCAAGTCCTAAAATTCTATATCCAATGTTGTTAGGATCCTACCAATGCAAAGTATTCTATATTCAATGTTCTAAAAGTCTTTCTACCGCTGACATTCTATATTTGAAGAATATTTCCTCTGCCAAACATTCTGAGAAGAATATTCTAAAGTTCTTTATCATTCTGACATTCTTTATTCTTACATGGAAGGCCTATTCCATCGCTAAGCATTCTAAACTCAATATTTCAAAGTTCTTTCTCATCCTGACAGGGTATATTCCATGTTTTAAAATTCCTATCCAAACTATTTTTTAAAAATTATTTATTTTCCAATTTTGAGATTCTATATTTTAATGTTTGTCAGATTCTTACATTGGTAGGTATTCTATATTCAATATTCTAAACATTTCCAACTTAGATGTTCTACATTTTATACTTGAAGAGTATTCTCATTTCTAAACATTCTGAGAACAATATTCTGAAGTTCTTTCTTGTTCGGAGAGTCTAAGGAAGTCCTATATTTTAAGATTCCATCCATTCCTAAAAATTACATAGTAAATATACTAATATTCATTCCATTTATGACATTCTATATTTTCAGTTTGAAAGTTCTTTCCATTGCTAAACATTTAAACTCAATATTCCAGAGTCCTTTCCTATTCTCACATTCTATATTACGTGTTTAAACATCTTGCAAAACTAAGAATTCTATAAATATATTCTAAAGTTCTTTCAAATTCAGACATTCAATATTATATTATTTTGGACTACTCCATCAAATGCTAAACCCTCTTTAAAAATATTCAGAAGTCCTTTCAAATGCTGACATTCAATATTGTATTTTGATAAGATCCTTTCATTGCTAAACATTGGAAATTCAATTTTCTAAAGTTCTTTCCAGCTCTGACATTCTTTATTCCATATGTTACCAATTGTTGTATTGCTAAACATTCTGAGAATAATGTCCTAAAGATCTTTTTTGTTCTGATATTTTATACTCTGTTTTAAGACTCCATCCATTCCAAAGTATTCTATGATCAATATTCGAAGCTTCTTTCAAGTTCTTACATTCTAAAATCTCATTTTGAAGGCCCTTTTCATTACTTAGCATTCTCAACTCAAATCTTCCAATGATCTTTCCTATTCTTTGTTTTTGCACTCCACCAAAATTAATCATTAGATAAAAAAAGTCCAAATCCCTTTCAAATTCCAATTTTAAATATGCTATTAAAAAAAAGACCCTTCCATTACTAGGCTTTTTAAACTCTAAATTCTATATTCAATATCCTACAGTTCTGAAATTCTATATTCTTAAGTTTTTTCCTGCTTGGATATACAATATTCTCTATTTTAAGAGTTCTTCCATTGGCAAACCTTTTGAGAAAAGCAATCTAAAATTCATTCTTGCTCTGACTTTCTGGGATCTATGTTTTAAGGCATCATCCATTACTAAACATTCCAAAGTTAATATTGAAATGTTTTTCATGTGCTGACCTCCTATATTCTCAGTTTGAAGGCCTCATTCATTGATAAGTATTTTAAACTCAGTATTCTAAATTCCTTCTCTATTCAGTCATTCTATATTCTGTTTTAAGAGTCCTTCCAAATATAACCATTGTATGAAATGTATTCTCTACTCTATCATTTGAGATTGTTGTAAGCCCTGGAGGACTGGAAGACTATAACTCCCAGGACTCTCTCTGATACAACTTCCCCTGACAACTCCCACTTCCTTTGTGAGAAGTGTTAGAGGAAGTATAAAAGAGAAAGTGTGGCGCTTTTTAGCTCTCTCCACCCTGGAGGTTCGCTGACTCTCTCCACTCTGGAAGCTCTGCTGTCTACCCTGGTGCTCTCTTTATGCTGGAAGTTCCCCTCTCTACCCTGAGACCCTGATCTCTCTCTTGGTGCCTTTTTACCTTTCTTCCTACCTCCTAGTTTTCCCTAGACCTTCCCTTTCCTAATTAAAATAAAACCTATTCAAACCCTAAAGTTGCTCTCTGATCATTCATTTGAGGGCTCTGGTCAATTTCATGCCAGGGGCTGGGGACTGCTACCTTCCTTTTCCTTCCTCTACCTTTCTCTCTCCTTTCTCCCATTCCATCCTGCCTTCCTCCCTTCACTTTCACCACACACTACTAAGGGAAGAGGAGGGAATGAGAGAGACATTTGAGAATTTTAAAGGCAACAAAAATAAATTAATAAAAAACAATACTAGTAATAATAAGTAGGGCACACAAATAGTTAATGCAGAGACTGTGTACACTGTAGGGTAAAGCTTGCAACAAAGTGGACTCCACTACTATTATATATTAACCTGTATTCATATCTTCTCTAACAACATTATGAATGTAGAGTGTGAATTCAATGGTGACAATTCAGTCTGAATTACTATTTTAAATGAAATTATATTTTCCTTGTTCACAGCATAAATCTCAGTTTTCATTTGGCTCAGCTGTCTTGGAATATGAGGGAACTGTCTAACATGGTAAAGTCCAATAAAGATATGGTTTAGGATGCTCTGAACTTTAATATTAATTCCTGGGCATGAGAGAACAGACATAAAATGTAACACCTCAATTGGCCAAAATTGGCCAGGAAAAACATAGAAGCATTCAATAAAATTTAGGGCAGGAAAGGGTTCATGGAGAGAAGGATTGTGAATATTTTTCATATAGATCTGGGTTACATTCTGATTCATTTTAATTGGATTTTATTTTATTTTATATGACAACTTAATCACCGAGAAGAGAGGAATAACAATGCCCAATGAAATATTTCAGGGTAAAAATCAATTCAGGCTAAGTTATCAAAAATCAAAGGATATTTTACACTATGAGTCCAATCACAGAAGACATAATGCAGACAGGTTCTTATCTCAGGAGGCTATTCAACTTATTATAGGTCTCTAGAAGTTCTAAGAAGTGTAAGCAATCAATCTCTCTTTTAATTTTCAAAGAAATATAATCTCCCCACAATTCAGTTTCATCCAGTAAATGTTCAAGTGGTATTTGAGGGTTAGAATAGAATTCTTTTATTTCTTTTCTCCATGATACTATTTCCTGTGGGTGAGAATTCCTTAATCTCAGCCTTGCCTTTTGAAGAATTGAATGTTTGGAAAGGATTTCCATAATAACTTGGTTTATGACAGATACCAATGACTATAAAAATCTTCACTTCTGAAGAATGGCAGTGAAAAGGGTCTGCAGGTATCCTAATCATGGAAACAATTTATATCCTCTAGTATTCACAAATGCATCAGAGATGGCATAGGACGACCTAGTAGTGCTCCTACCCTGATATTCTAGGAAAAAATTATGACTACCAGAGTGCCAAAACATATTACCTCAGTTCCAGAGTAGAGCCAAGATGGTGAAGTAAAACAGAGAAGCTCAGAGTTGTCATGAGAATCCTCTCCAATCAATATTAAAATAATGCCACAAAACAAATACAGGAGAGAAAGATCCAAGAAGGAGACAGAGTGAAACAACTTTCAAGAAAAGAAAAATCCAAAAGGTAGGCAAAGAACATCTCGGGCACTGGGGTGAGAGGGGAACACAGTCTGCAGGAGACTATAGCAAAGAATGAAAAGCAAGCCAAGAGCAAACCACACACCTCCAGTCTACATCAGTTGTCCCAGGTTCAGAATCTAAACCTAAACCAACAACCATATCCTGAGGCCCTGACTGGGCAAATAAAGGTTGAAATTCTAAACCTGTGGGGAAGTCTGGAATCTCAGCTCAGGGCAGTTTGTGTGGAAGTGGACTGATCTGTGTGGGTCCAGAGTGAAGCCAGGATTTCCAGTCTGGGTTTGGGTAAGGATATATATTCTAGTTTGGAGTAGTTGGTAGACTAAAAGTGGGTCCTGATCTTTTTGTGGAAAGTTCAGGGTATTACTCCAGGACAGGGCAATTAACCGTGTACCCCATTAGATCAAGAATACGGTGAGACCAAAAAAACTTACATCTAAGCCTGAAGATGGAATTTGACCAAGCTCANGTGTCCAATCCATGTTTTTCTTTTAGATTTTGCATGTGTTTTCTTTGCTTTTACTGTCCCCTTCTTTGTATCTTGCTCTTTATCTCCATAAAAATTCTTTAGAATTAGATGCTTTTTGTTGTTTGCTCATTTTCTCTACCTTTTTATAGTAAGGCTCTGTTTTCTGGGAGTTTAGGGTACCTACCCTCTTAAACTTCCTTCCTTCCTTAATGCTACCCTTAGCTTTTTTTTCTGGTTTTCTGACAGTTTCATTTTTTCATATATGAGGACTGAGAGCTCTGAGAATCACCTCCCACTAATGGGATATAAGTTTTTTATCTTATTTTGAGCTTGGTCAAATTCCATCTTCAGGCTTAGATGTAAGTTTTTTTGGTCTCACTGTATACTTGATCTAATGGGGTACACGGTTAATTGCCCTGTCCTGGAGTGATACCCTGAATTTTCTGTGAATACTTTGATATAATTGGGTTGCAAACATTCAAATGTAATTTGCATAACAGTTCCCCCTTTGCACAAAGTCAAAATTAACAAAATTTTGGTATTTGTGCACTACAAACTAAACTAAAATTCTAACCCCAAATAACAAACAACCTACACTAACTCTATTCTATCTAACACTATCCTACTCTACCATACACTAGGGATTTCAACAAGGAAAGGTAAAAGAATAAATACATTGAACAGTTACATAGTTAAAGCATAAAACACGTAACAATGCAAAATTTCCAACAAAATAAACAAAATCAACAGTAAATATGAAATATCAACACAAAAGTCAAAACAAACATCATCTACTCTGAATTGTCACTTGGGTAAGTTAGGCTGACTTCCTTGGCCTACCTTGGCATTTCCAAACTCTGCCTTAAGTAGGCTTATAACCTCTCTGATTTCTAAAGTCTTGTGGCTTGTAACCTAGTTTAATTAAGCTTTTAAGCCTCTCTCTCCAACACCATTTCTCTTTTTCTCACAATTATTTACAACATTAATCAAATTATTATCAACACCATATAAACCATCATCAATCTTAATCAAATTATTACCAACACTAGTTAAATTACTACTACCACCGGGTAAATTACCATTAACATTGGTTAAAGCACTATTTACACCATTACTAGTAGCTAATTCAGATAATTTAACATTAACACCATTCAAATTATCATTAATTCTCATCAAATTATCATTCACATTGATTAAACTATCATTGGTTTCATTTAAATTAACACTGATCAACTCATTACCATTATTAATTAAATTCTTATTATCACCAATCAAGTCAATATTAACACCAAGTGCATCATTTTCATTATTCACAATTACATCATCATTATTTTTAACACATACAATTTCATCAACATTCACTTTAGTCCCATTACCTTGATCACTCACTTCTGAACTTCAGGCACACCTTCACAATGAAGCTGTCCCTCCATTCATATTACAATTATTAACATTCCCCTGCACAACATGACTAAACTTTGGTCTTGTTCCTGTGAGAATAAAATCCTGCATCGTTGCCAAATTAGGAGCTTGTGCACCTTGACAGCATGCATTCTGGCATTGGAACACATTTTGTTGTCCATTTCCATGATTAAAACCATTATTCCAGTTATTTCCCCTGTATCCATAATTATTATTATTATACCGATTAAATCCATTGTTATTGTTGTTGTATCTCTGCCCATATGATCTCTTTCTGTACCTACAATCCCTTGCAAAGTGTCCAATATGTCCACAAACATAACAAGATTGTTGCCTCTGATTCCTCATGTTTGCATTACCACTGGTCTTATAATAATTATTATTATTCCTCTTTTCTGCTGCCCTTAATGCTGCCACTGCCTTAATTTCATTTATCACCTTTTCATTAGCTCGAGAATTTGCCTCCCTTAACTGCTTCCTAAAGTTTTCAATAATGGTATCCTTGTCATCACTTCCCCTGTCCTTCTCCTGTGCAAACACGTATGTGGCTTTTTGCTTCAACTCATCTAGGCTCAAAAGTTCCCAATCAGGGTAATTATCCATGAAGAACTTCTTTACCCAAATTCCCAACCAAAATCCTTTTCACATGGTCCATATCTTCCAGTATGTTCATATGTAAATACATTTCAGCTGCCTCAATAATCCTGTCCAGAAATGTAGCTGGAATCTCTAATGCCATCTGCCTGATCTTCTCAAACTTAGACCATGAATTTGGACGCTTTGTGTGTTTTTACATAATTGTGATAAGGGACTTTCGTATCTGCTTTAGCATTCGGTATATGGGAACTGAATTAAGGTCCAGTTCCTCCCAGGCTACAGGCCATGATGTCATTCCCTCTGTGTACCTTGTCTCCTCTACAAATTTAGCCCTATCGTGGTGTGACAAGATCTCACCCAACACATAACAACAATCCTCAAAGTCTGGGTCATGTTGTTTCACAAATGCCTTAAAGATCTTCACAAACTTCCCAGAATCATCATGGAAATTTGGGATCTTTTGTTTCAAATTTTCCACATCCTCAGACCTAAATCTAGTGTGTTGTTTTACATGGAATATGCCATCATCACGTACGATTGGAAGATCGTGAAGGGGAAAAAGAGTAATAGGGTTTTCACCCTTAGTTTGAGCCTGCTGTTCCAACCCAGCCTTTGATAGAACACTTTTGCCAGAATACCCATTTGAAAGTTCAGCCATGTTGCCAATATTGGGAGTACTAAAAGATTGACCAGAAAAGTACCATTTTGCATATGTAATTCCAAGTTATCTAGCTTTATCTGCAACAACCTTAACATCTTCTTAGTTTCAGAATTCCTCAAACACCAGGTCACAATTATCTTAACACAATACACAATATAAAAAAACATCCATCTTAACTTATATACAAAATAACCAGTAAGCAGGTAGGATGGGAGATTAAAGTAGTAAAGACACCAAGGAAAGTAGCTAGTCTTCTCCAGGCCAAACCAGAGAAAGACAGCTCAACTCTGGCTGAACCCACTTACTGCCAACATTCCAGAATCTTTATCCTCCTGCCACTCTCCCTTGTAGTCCTGACATGCTAAAATCCTCTTTCTTATAACAGGAGAAACAGAAAGGGAATAGAGCAAGATCAAAAGAGAAAAATAAGATGGAGGGCAATACACAGTTAGTAATCATAAGTGAATGTGAATGGGATGAACTCACCCATAAAACAAAAGCTGATAACAGAGTGGATTTAAAAATAGAATCCTAAAATGTGTTGTTTACAAGAAACACATTTGAGGCAGGATAATACACACAGATTCAAGGTAAAAGGCTGGAGCAGAATTTATTATGCATTATCTAAAGTAAAAAAAAGCAGGAGTATCAATCATGATGCCAGAAAAATATAAAGTAGAAAATGATCTGATTAAAAGAGATAAGGAAGGAAATTACATTTTGCTAAAAGGTACTATAAACAATGAATTAATATAAATTCTAGACATTTATGTACCAAATGGTATAGTATCAGATTTTTTTAAAAGGAGAAACTAAAGGAGCTTAAGGAGGAAAGCAATAATAAAACCATACTAGTGAGGAACCTCAACCTTCCCCTATCAGAACTAGATAAATCAAACCAAAAACGAAATGAGAAAGAAGTAAGAGAAGTGAATGAATTGTTAGAAAAATTAGAACTAATAGATATCTGGAGAAAACTGAACAGGGACAAAAAAGAATATACTTTCTTTTCAGCAGTGCATGATACATATACAAAGATCAACCATGTACTAAGGCATAAAAACATTGCAAACAAATACAGAAAAACAGAAATAATAACTGCCACTTTTCAGATCACAATGCAGTAAAATTATAATTAATAAGAGGCAAAATTAAAATTAATCAAAAACTTAATAATGTAATCCTTCAAAATTAGTGAGTCAAAAAACAAAATATAGAAACAATTACTGATTTCATTGAAGAGAATGACTATGAGGAGACATCATATCAAAATCGATGGGATATAGCCAAAGTGGTATTCAGGGGGAAATTTATATCTCAGAGTCCCTATATCAAAAATAGAGAGGGAGGAGATCAGTGATTTGGGCTTGCACCTTAAAAAGCTAGAAAGAGAACAAATTAAAAATCCCTAGATAAAAAGTAAATTGGAAATACTAAAAATAAAAAAATAATAAAATTGAAATTAAAAGAACTATTAAACTAGTAAATAAGACTAGGAGCTGGTACTTTGAAAAAACAAATAAAATAGATGAAATACTGGTAAATCTAATAAAAAATAAAGGAGAGAATCAAATTAAGCCTATCAAAAATGAAAAGGGCAATCTCAACTTTAATGAGGAAATTAAGACAATTATTAAGAGCTACTTTGCCCAATTATATGGCAATAAATGTGACAATCTAGGTGAAATGGGTGAATATTTACAAAAATATAAAATCCCTAGATTAACAAAAGGGGAAATAGAATACTTAAATAATCCCATCTCCAAAAGACAAATTGAACAAGCAATTGATGAAATCCCTAAGAAAAAAATCCCCAGGACCAGATGGATTCACAAGTGAATTCTATTAAACAATTAATGAGCAACTAATTCCAATAGTACACAAACTATTTGAAAAATTAAGCAAAAGAGTCTTAACAAATTCTTTTTATGATACAAATATGGTACTGATTCCTAAGCCAAGCAGACAAAAAACAGAGAAAAAAAACTACAGATCAATCTTCTTGATGAACATAGATGCAAAAATCTTAATAAAATACTAGCAAAAAACTACAGCAAGTAATCACAAGGATTATTCACTATGACCAGGTGAGATTAATACCAGGAATGCAAGGCATATTTACATTAGGAAAACCATCCACATAATTGACCATGTCAATAACCAAACTAATAAAAATCACATAATCATCTCAATAGATGCAAAAAAAATGCCCTTGAGAAAATATAGCACCCATCCCTATTAAAAACACTAGAAGGGGGTGGAGTCAAGATGGCAACCTAGAAGCAGCAAAAGTCAATTCCTCTGAAAACCCTTCCACACCAATTAAAAATAAAGTGCTTCAAGGGGGACAGAAAACCAAATCCAACAAGAAGACAGAGCTCAGAGCCCCTCCTTGCTTGATTCAACTTAAAAGGTATGCAGAGAATGTTGAATTCTTGAGTTTAAGGAAAAGAAAGAATTAAGGTCCAAGGGCTCTTCCCCCACCTACTGTGCTGAGACTCCAGTGGTCAGTGGGTTCTCAGGGCAAGGACTCAAACCAGAATGGAGTCTCTTGCTACCACAACTATGTGAAGCTCAGGGCTTTGACCACAACTCACAAGAAGGCAGTTAGTGGAGAGAAGTGGAGGAGAGAGCAGGTTGGTTGCAGCCTTCAGCCACCACACCTCCATCTTGTGTCTCAGTCTCTGGAAATTTTGGCCTATGGGCACATTCAGCTCTGTAGATCAGTTCAATCAGCTTAATCCAGTTTCAATAGTGC
The DNA here is from genome assembly GCF_016433145.1 of Gracilinanus agilis. NCBI lineage: Eukaryota > Metazoa > Chordata > Mammalia > Didelphimorphia > Didelphidae > Gracilinanus > Gracilinanus agilis. Next base: position 441,607,515 of record NC_058131.1, read on the forward strand.
AGAGAAGAAGCCTCCAGAGGGCAGAGGGACTCAGTCTCACAGAGCTGGCAGAAAACCAGAGGAGCAAGGATATAGCATGGACAGAGAGCCAGGCTCAATAGCAGGACAGAGCCAGAGGTCTCTCCTGCTCGATCCAACATGAAAAGGTACACAGATAATGTCAAATTCTCAGGTATGAGGGAAAGATCCAACACCCCTCCCCCTCCTACTGCCCTGAGGCCCCTCATAGAAATCGGGCTGACTGAGATCTCAGAGCAAAGGCTACAATCATGATAGAATACTTTGGTACCACCTGGAGAAGTTCAAGGCTCTGACCGGGCGGCTGGCATGGAGGTGGCTGGTAGAAAGGAGTAGAGAGGAGGACCTGGGGTAATTACCTTCAGTCCAAACACTTCCACTTTCACCTTCAACCTCTGCTGGCACCTGGGGAAGATCTGGCTTCAGGGCACATTAATACAACTGGTCAGTTCCATCAGTCTAATCCATTTAATCAGCAGAACACAGAAGCCCCTTCAGGGCAGAAAAGCACAAACTCAAGAATCCAGCAAATAAAGAGAGGAGCAAGAATACAGCCAATAAGGAGAGGGAAAGAAAGAAAAAATATGAGTAAACAACAGAAAGAGAAAAAAATTACAATCTACAACTTCTTTTGAGGTAATGAACAAAGAATGAATGGAACAGAGGAAAACCAAGAAACACCAAGAAAAACTCAGAAACTCCAGCAAATTGGACCCAGGCACTGGAAGAACTCAAAAACACAGTTCAAAAAACCACTAAGAGAGACTAAAGAAAATTGGGGAAAGAACTTAAAAAGCATAATAGGCCATCTGGAAACAGAGGCACATGAACTAAAAAAAGAATACAGTTTCCTCAAATCCAGAATTGACCAGCTTGAAAACAAGGCAAAGAAGATAAAAGATAAAAACAATTATGTACAAGAAAAATGAATCTAAAGGAAAAGGAGGTTCAAAAGGTCAGGAATGAAATTTGGTCTTTAAAAATGAGAATCAAACAATTAGAAGTGAATGACTTCATAAGGTAACAGGAATCTATAACACAAAATCAAAAGGATGAAAAAATGAGGAAAATATGAAACACCTCATTGATAAAACAAAAGACCTGGAAAGTAAATTCAGGAGAGACAATTTAAGAATTATTGGTCTACCAGAAAATCCTGACCAATGAAAAAGCCTGGACATCATTTTACAGGAAATTATCCAAGAAAACTTCCCTTATAATCTTGAACAAGAAGGTAAAGTAGAGATTGAAAGAATCCACATATCACCTCCTGTATTAAATCCCCAATTGACAATGCCCAGGAATGTTATAGCCAATGTAGAGAACTTCCAAAACAAAGAAAATATATTGCAAGCTGCTAAAGAGAAACAATTCAGTTATCATGGATCCACAGTTAGGATTTCACAGGACCTGGCTGCATCCACACTGAAGGAACGGAAGACATAGAATATAATATTCTGGAAAGCAAGGGAATTGTGTCTACAACCAAGAATCAACTACCCAGCAAAATTGACTATATTCTTGCAGGGGGATAAGTGTGGTAACTTAATAAAATAGAAGATTTTCAAGGATTCCTGCAGAAAAGACTAGACTTCAACAGAAAATTTGATGCCCAAGTACAGAACTCAAGAGAACCACCAAAAGATAATTAAGAAAGGGTAAAAAATTTAAGAGACCCAATAAGTTCAAATGGTACCTCTTAAAATTATTATCATCAGGGTAACTAGAAGAAGTATACCTAGAGGATACAGTTATAAACTCTATAGGGTGATATGTTTAAAAAATGATAAAAAAAAACCCTAGGGGTAAAAAAGAGGATACTAAGAGAAATGGAAAAAGAGATAAAATAGGGTAAATATATATTTCATAAAGAAATGCATGGGGGGGGGAGGAGAGGGAAGACCAATACAATGGAAGGGAGGAAGAGGTGGATGACAGGTAGTACTTAAATCTTACACTCATTGGAAATGACTCAGAGAGGGATGAACAGTCAAATCCATTGGGGCAGAGAATTGTATCATGCCCTATAAAGAAGTAGAAGGGTTATAAATGGGGTGGTGGGGTAAGGTAGGGAGAAGTTGGGGGAGGTCATTTAAAAAGCACTATAGTAATAGGGGAATAAGTAAGAGAGGAAGGGCTAGGAAAGGGAGTAACATTAGGGAAGGGAAAGGGGGAGACTGAAAGAGAAAAGTTGGAGAGGAGGGTAAGAAGGATAAGAGAAAAGGCAGAATCAAAGGATGAAGTCAAAATTGAGGGGAATACACTCAATAATAATAACTGTGAATGTGAATGGGATGAACTCACCAATAAAAGGAAGCAGAATGAATTAAAAACCAGAATCCTACCATATGTTGTCTTCAAGAAACACACTTGAGGCAGGGTAAAGGTAAGAGGGTGCAGCAGAATTTACTGGGCTGCAATTGAGACAAAGAAGGAAGGAGTACCAATTATGATCTCAGACAAAGCTAAAACAAAAATAGATCTGATTAAAAGAGATAAGGAAGGCAATTACATCTTGGTGAAAGACGATATAAATAATGAAGAAATATCAGTAATATATGCACCAAATGTTATAGTATTCAGATTTCTAAAGGAGAAATTAAAGGAGCTTAAGGAGGAAATACATAGTAAAATCATACTAGTGGGGGACCTCAAGCTTCACCTATAAGAACTAGATAAATGAAATAAAAAAAAATTAATGAGAGTCCTGAGGTTAAGATGGAGGCAGAGTAAGGAGCAGCTGCTCGATCTCTCCTAACCAAAGCATACAAGACTCCTCAAGGGGGCATAAAAACGAATCCAGATGAATGAAGGGACCCCACAACAGGGAGCAGCATTGAAGGTACGTGAAATCGGGGCATTTCCACGCTATAAAGGGGTGAAACAGCTCTCATTAAAACGCGAGAGTAAGAAGCCCCTCCCCCACCCCCCACACCACGCACAGCGCCAAGGCGAACTCACAAGAGTGAAAGCAGGATTGGGGCACCCAGTAAGTCACTGGCAGCTCCAGGGCTTGTACCTGAGAGCTGCAAGACTTAGGACCCCAAGTGGCTAAAGAACACGCACAGACATTCCTGAGCGTCTGCGCAGGTGAAGGCAGAGCCCTAGCTGAGGACAAAGATCTTGAGCGCAGGCTTGGACCTCCAGTGGGGACCCTGTGCAGATGGGAGCGCAGCTGTAGAAGCAGCCCCTGAGACTGCTGAAGGAGTCTCAGGCCGAGGGGCAGACCAGGGATGATCAGGAGGCTCGAACCTGAGGACAAGGAGAACTGAGCCCTCCTTGGGAGCCTAGAAAGAGCAGACAGATCCTGAGTGTGAAGACAAAGCTGAGAAGGGGGGGGGGCTAACAATGGCAAGCCGAGAACCCCAGAAGAAAAAGATTATCAAGAAAAACTCTGGAACACTCGACAACTTTTACACAGAGAAAATCCAGACAACAGAGGAGGACAAACAAGTATCCAAACCTTCCCAAAACAATGAAAACTGGTCACAAGCTATGGAAGAGTTCAAAAATGAGATGTTGAGGAAGATGGAAGAGATCTGGCAAGAAAATAACAGTTTAAAAGGCAGAATTTTGCAATTGGAAAGTGAGGCTCAGAAATCAAATGAACTGATAAGCAAATTGAACACTAGAAATGACCAGATTTAAAAAGGAAAACCAAAAGATCATAGCCAAAAACCAAAAGATTATAGCCAAAAACCAGTCCCTTAAGGCTATAATTAAGCAATTAGAAGCCAATGATCTCTCAAGACAATGAGAACAAATGAAACAAAGTCAAAAGACTGATAAAATAGAAGGAAACATGAAATATCTCAATGAAAAAGTGACAGACCAAGAAAACCGGTCTAGAAGAGACAATTTGAGAATTATTGGTCTTCCAGAAAAAGCAGACATTAATAGAAACTTGGACTCCATACTTAAAGAAATTATTCAGCAAAATTGCTCTGAAGTTCTACAACAAGAGGGCAATATAGACATTGAAAGGATCCATAGATCACCCTCTACACTGGACCCAGAAAAGTCAACACCCAGGAATATAATAGCCAAATTCAAGAGCTATCAAGTGAAAGAAAAAATCTTACAAGAAGCCAGAAAGAGACAATTCAAATATCAAGGAGCACCAATCAGGATCACACAGGATCTGGCAGCCTCCACACTACAAGACTGCAAGGCTTGGAATATGATATTCAGAAAGGCAAGAGAGCTGGGCCTTCAGCTACCAATCAAATACCCATTGAAACTGACTATATACTTCCAGGGGGAAAGTATGGGCATTCAACAAAATTGAAGATTTTCAAGTTTTTGCACAAAAGAGACCAGGACTAAATGGAAAGTATGATATCCAACCACAAAAATCAAGAGAAACATGAAAAGAAACAGAGGAAAAAGAAAGAAAACTCATAATTTTTTAAATTTGACTCTTTAAGGGCTTAAATAAGATCTAATTATCTGTATTCCCATGTTGAGAAATGCTATGTATAATTCTCTGTAGTGAACTGTATTCGCTATTATAATATTCACTATTATAGCAACCAGAAGAATAATTCATAGGGAGAGGACTGGATACTAAATGGCCTAAGATGACATGAGGGGGTGGGAAAGAAGGGGAGGAATAGTAGGGGACACGAAGAGAAATCTGAGTAAATAAGAAAAATAGGATATTCTATTACATACAAAGAGGGTATGGGAAGGGGAGGGGATAAATACCATTATAAGAAGGAGAGGAAGAGAGCATTAAGAGGTAATATTTAAACCTTACTGTCAGTGTAATCAACCCGGAGAGGGAAGAGTAGCTATACTATCAATTGGGACATAAAACTCTTATCTAACCCTACTGAGAAAGTCAGAAGGGATAAACCAAAGGGAGCAGGGGAGTGGGGAGGTCAAAAAAGGGAGAGGAGAAGAAGGGGGAGGGAATTCATTAGGCCTTTAAAAACAAAAAGAGGGGAATAACAAGGGCGGGGGAAGAAAGGGAAGTCAATCAAGGGAAGGGATAAGGGTTACTGGCTCAAAGCAAACCACTGGTTTAAAAGAAAATAGTTTAAGAAGAAGGGGTGGGTCTAGGGGAGGATACAAAAATGTCAGTGAATGCACAACTGGTAATTATAACTCTGAATGTGAATGGGATGAACTCACCCATTAAACAGAAGCAAATAGCAGAGTGGATCAGAAACCAAAATCCTACCTTATGTTGTTTACAAGAAACATATATGAGGTGGGTGGACATACACAAGTTTAAGGTTCAGGGCTTGAGCAAAATCTTTTGGGCATCAAATGAGAAAAAGAAGGCAGGAGTGGCTACTATGATTTCTGACAAAGCCAAAGTAAAAATAGATATGATTAAAAAAGACAGGGAAGGCCATTACATCCTGATTAAAGGCAGTATAAACAATGAGGAAATAACACTGCTCAATATGTATGCACCAAG
>NC_058131.1:441617909-441631006 GCF_016433145.1 Gracilinanus agilis
TACTCAGCCTTCCTCCTCTGTCCCCCTCAATCCCTGCCCAGATCCTCTTGCCCTGCCCCACCTACCCCTACCTCCCTACCTCTCCTCTTTCATTCTCTACCTCCCCCCAACCCTGGACCTGATCCTCTTGCCTTATCCCCCACCCCAGACCAACCCCTCCCTCTCAACTCACCCACTTCCCACTCATCTTACCTGCTCTATTGCAATCCAAAACATCTAGCCAAGAAACCAAAATAAAAAATAATCCCGTTAAAATCCTATTCCCCTTAAGGGAAGTACCCACTTACAACAAAAGCAGAGATTTAATATCCCTTAGGCACCATACACCCTTTACCCCACAAGATATTGAGAGATTCAAGCAAAATACTCCTTCCTTTGAAGATGATCCCTTTGTGGTTATAAACAGCTAGAAAGTATTTATCACACTGACGATCCCACGTGGATTGACGTGGAAAATTTGCTCCAGGCCTTTTTAAGGGAAAGAGAAAAAAATAAAATTGTTTCTCTTGTTAATCAGGCCCAGGGAAGGATAGCAATTCATTGGCCACATGAGGACCCATGGTGAAACTCTAACAATGAACAAGACTACATAAAACTATGTCAGACTATATTAGCATTATTAACAGAAATGAGAGCTTGTTCTGATAGGTTGGGTACATGGGCAAAGTTAAAAAATATTAAACAAAAGCAGGATGAAAATTCCTCCCAGTTTATGGATAGACTTATTGAGCTGGGAGGTATATATATATATATATATACCAGGATCTTTCCAGAGAAAGGGATAAGAAGGTACTTTGTAAAAACTATTGTAAAGTAGTAAAAGATTATTTTAAGACTATCTGCCCAAACTTGGTTAATATTGATCTCGAAGAATTATGGAGAGTAATAGTTTATGTCTTTAATGGTCATGAAAAGAAAGATGAAGATAACAGTGACTTAGTAGAGGCATTAAGGAAAGAAATAAAAGTACTGACTGAAAAAGTTGAAGGAGGAAATATAAGTCAAGCAGTGGCCATAGCCCCTTTACAAGAATCCACAAATCAAACACTAACATGTTACTTATGTGGAAAAAGGGGTCATGTAATGTTAAGCTGTAGGAAGTGGATCAGGCATTCAATAATATAAATTTTTAAAATAATAATAATAGAAACAATTATAGAAGTATAATCCAAATGAGGCAAATCAAAACCCACAACAAAACACCCAAAATGGGGCTCGTCCAAGCTATACTCAGGGCAGAAATACTCCTCAGGGGGACCCCAGAGGTGTAGCCAAAGAAATCTAAATGAATGATGATACTCGGGAAGGGAAGGAACTTAAAAGAGTATGGAGGTTTACTTAAATCTTTTCAGACTCCATTTCCTTATTGATGTTAACTGTTTCAGTCTATTTCCCCTCCTCTTAGTGAAAAAGTCTCAGTAATTCAATTGTTTTTTATTTTTTTTTGTACTCCTCCTATGACTGGACTGATGATATACCCTCATAAAAGTCCACAGACAAGTTGGACACAGTTTTGGATGTCACATTGTCATAGAATGTGAACTATGAATTTTTGATTTTTAAAATTTTATTATTGTTTTTACTTTTATTTGTAATAGGATTTTATTAACTCTAATATCTATGCATACCCCAAAGCCTGACTATAGAAACCTGCTACTGATTGTTAAATATCATGGGACTGTTACTAATAATTGTGTCTGATTTCAGAAGAAGGGATCACAAAAAAGACCTATACAGTGCTGAGAAACACAAGGTCAAGGAGAACAAAAATCCTTGTGGGATTGATGAGATAGATCTACACCAAGATAGGGGACTTGTTTTGAGATTCCAGGAAGTGGCTGTTTGACAAAGTCAGCTGCTGTACTCCCATGTACCATATTCCGACAAGCAACTTAGTTTGACCGCCATTTTGGCTCCCCTATTCCTGAGAATGAAGGAAAAATCAGACCAGGGAATATCTTTCCCTTTACTTCAAAATCTAGCCCCTTTACTATCTTTATAGTATGGCAATTTTCTGTAGTCCTGGCTACCAAAGAGTAAGCGCTATATTGTTACAATTGCCCTACAGGCTTATGGGACATAAATCACTTTCATTGGACCCTGATTTAAGAACCCATCATGGTTTCATTCTTGCTTACCAAGAAATTTTACATACATAGATTTTTATTTTTTTTCCCAAAATTTCATTTTTTCTTCTGTTTGGGTTTTTTTATGCTTTTGGTTTTTCTTTTGACAGTTACCACATAACTCAACTATGTGTCTTGAGTTGATGTGGATTTTGGTCAACACCCTCCTCAGGGGCGGGGGAATGCATAATTTTCATAAAATCAAAGATTTAAAGTTTTTGAGAGAAATTTCACGAAAAGAAGCTCGCTAACTCCCTGAATCAAGAAAGTGAACTCTTTTAAAGAAGGTGCCATAAAGAAGCATGCAGAAAGCACACACTGTATCAGAAGATCCAGAATGAACTTTGGGATGTAGTGAATTGAACTGAAGGGGATTGAATACATTTATTCTGAATGTAAACTTTTATGCCAAATGAGATTGCCCCCAATTGACTTTTTGTCAATGTGCCTCCCAATCCTTGGTTTTGCTCTCTCTCTTTTATTTCCCTCTTATCTCCAACTATTCTAACTTCCTCTTAGTGCAATTTTGTATGCACCTTAGCTAAAAGATCCTTAGAAATATAAGCTGGATATGTGAAATGATTCACTGGGGAGACTAGGCATGTAAATCTGAACATGTTCATCTCCCAGTAGAATCACACATGGAGATCAGGACTTGAGGGAGCCCCTGCCTAGGGGCTGAGCCAGACTTCACCAGAGTAGTACTTAGGATGGAAGGCTAGACAAGGCTCTGTCTCCTATCTACATTTCCTACATTCAATATCTCTACCTTACTCTAAAATAAAAGCTAACAGTTTTTCTGACTTAAGGGCTAATATTTTATAAACGGTGACCACAACCTAACTTTTGTAATTCTTATATTGATTCAAACCTAATGTTAATTCTTACAATAATATGGACAAAAAGGAATATACCTTCTTTTCAACAACACATGCTACACATAAAAAGATTGAGCATGTACTAGGCCACAAAAACATTGCAAACAAATGCAGGAAAGCAGAAATTATAAATACATATTTTCAGACCATAATGTAAAAAAATCATAATCATTAAGGGCTTGTGGAAAGTGTAAAAAATAGGTTACAAACTGATGTTATAAAGTCAGTCTGAGAGGTTAGTACTAAGGCTTTTGCTAATTAAGCCTCAGTTATTCTCCTGACTAGGCCAGTACACACAACTAGTTTGGAGAGCAAGGATTTCTATACAAATATATTTATTTGTATAAAATAGATATAAAAAGGTAATATACAAGAAGTCCCTGTCAAACTCAGGTTGCTAAGCTTTCCCAAGCCCTCTAACTGGACCTCATGGCCTAGCCTTCTATTCTTCCAAAATTACACTCTCTCCTTACCAGCTAACTATGAAAACCCAAATAAAACTTCTATCTGACTAATCTAACACTAAAGGAAACTTATCACTTATTTGTCTATACCTTGCCTCCAAACAGATTGGTTCTGGTAGGTCTAAAAATATCTGGGCCTACCAGTTACCTAGCTATGAAAGAAATCTCAAATTACCAGCAAAGCAAAGGTTTGTCTTTACTTACTTCTTCTTGATGATTTTTGAAGACAGGACCCAGGAAACCTTTAAGATGTTTCAAATATCTCTCTCAGACCAAAGATGGCCTGTGAAAAGAGTCCAAGCTAAATCTTAAGACCTGCTTAAGATTTTGCTACCACAAGGATCTTCCTGGGATTCAGCTTTCTTTTCTATTCTTGAATTATTAGTGCAAAATAAATCAGGGTTTCCAATCTGTTTACCTTAAGAAAACACACACATCTAAAATCACCAGAAAAAAACAGTCCAGTCAGTGCCAGTGTCCCAACCAAATTGGTTTTCCAATCAGCCAGTTTTCTTAACTGACAAACAGAATTGTGCTCGCATTCCTTCCATTCCAAACATTGCTTACACCCTCCAATCTGTTTGAGAACCTAAGAGTTTGTAAAACCTCTTTTGCAACCTACCTATTTATTAATCTTAATTACCTTATTTTCAATTCACTACTACAGTCCCCCATTTTGATCATATGACTTAAATTGTTTTGAAAAAACAATATTTCAGACATATTGAACAACTTCAAATATTAAATTCCCCATCTTATTCCTAAACTCTAAAAAGTCTTTGAAAACAACAAACTTTTCTTACCTTACCAGCTTATTTCTAGCTATGCTATTCCTCTCTAAGCTAACCTATCTGCTAGGGATACCAAAAAAAGAAATTCTCAAACAACAATATGAATACAGAAAATTCTAAATGCTAACATTTTCAAAAATACAACAACAAAATCCAAAAATTCAAAATGCAAAATGCAAAAGTATCCAAAAACCTATACAAAAAACACACTTACACATGCTAATACTAATACAAAAAACAAAACTATTTAAGGTAAAACCCAGAAAACATTGTCACAGAAGAACCCAATTCAACTTATGCTTGCACAAACCTCTATATAACAATATCCAGTGTGCAAAAGTTCTAGTGCAAAGAACTAATGGGAAAAATGATACAAAGTGCTTCTTAAAAAAACTATTTAAACAATTTGAACACAAACTTTTCTATATGCTAAGATTTCTAATACAGGAAACGAAAAACTGTCTCACAGCTAAGTGAAAAACAATTTCCTTAAGAAATTTAAACTTTTGCAAAACTATAACTATGCACACTTATGATACAAAAATTACAGATCTATACTAATTTTACAATCAATGTACACTTGTACAAATATGCAAAAATATCTACTGACTTATATGAAGCCTTACACTCTATATACACTTTTACACTTTTTTACACACTTGTTTATGTTATGTATCAATTATGTTACAGCCTATACACATGTATATACAAAGTATGTGCATATGTGATTAGGGTAAACCTATACCATTGTTTGTTAATATAGGAAAATCTAATCAATGTATCCTGATATTACCTCCTCAGTATATAAATACACCATTCCACTGAGGTAAGATCTTATGAAAATAATGTGTAACTATTGTTTTTCTTTGAAAATGATTTATTTTGTATCCATTTATTTGCATGAATACTACCACTTGGACACAAAATTTCAGCATATGTAATACATGTATTCCATATGTGTATGTTGCATGTATTTTATACTTACCAATATCTTCAAAATCATCTTCTCTCTCTATGTATCTTCTTTCTTCTTACTCCAATGATATTATAACAATGTAATGAGTGGATACAACTTAAATGAATATGTATAATATTAACATGACACAAATAATCTTACAATTCATAATTTTACATTCTTCTCTTCTCTTCTCTTCTCTGTGCTGGACTATAGCAAAATCTTTGTTACTATGTCCTTATTAGATTTATTGATTCTTCCTCCAGTACTCCTCTACTGTTTGTCCTTGTCCTTTTCAGCTTGTTGTTTTTCTCACTCGTCCTCTTCTTCTTGGATGGTCTCATCTATTGGAACATACTTGACCCTCAGCCGTATTGTTGGTCATCATTTCTTCTCCCACTGGACCTTTTTTGATGAGGGAATAGTGAATCCAGGAATCTTTCCCTAAAACTTTTTTAAGACTTTTTTTTAATTTTAAACCCTTAACTTCTGTGTATTGACTTATAGGTGGAAGAGTGGTAAGGGTAGGCAATGGGGGTCAAGTGACTTGCCCAGGGTCACATAGCTGGGAAGTGTCTGAGGTCGGATTTGATCCCTAAAACTTTTATTGTTGTAGGTGTTACTAAAATTACAGAATAAGGTCCTACCCACAAAGCCTGTGTTGCATTGGTCTTACTAAAATTTTTTATGTAAACGGAGTCACCCAGTGTTATGCTATGCTGTGCATAGTCTAGAGGACCACCTTGTACCACAACACCCATGTTTTGAAATTCTTTCGTACGGTTTTGCAATTATACGGTTTTGCAGTTCTCTGATATAAGAAGTTATGTGTGTATCTCCTCCAAACATGGAGACAAATGCAGGTGTTCCAGTTTTAGCTTGTAAAGGAACACGGCCAAATAACATTTCATAAGGTGAAACATGGATATCAGTCCTTGGTCTTGTACATAGATAGAAAAGTGTTAAAGGCAAGATGTCTAGCCTTTTTAAATGCACTCTGTACAAAGCTTTCCAACCATGGTTTAGTCTCTCTATTTGTTCTTTTTACTTTCCCTGAACTCTGTGGATGATACTATGGAGCATGAAATGTAAGAGTAATTGCTAGATTTTGATAAATATGTCTTAGAATAGAATCTGTGAAATGATCCTCTTTATCAGAATCTATCCTAAGTGGCAAACCAAATCTTGGAATTATCTCCCTCAATAGCACTTTAGTCACAAAGTTAGAAGTGTTTTTGCTAGCCAGGAAAAACTTCCTGCCATCTGGTTAACTGATCCACTATTAGCAGGCAAAATTTAATTTTCCCTGCTTTGGGCATATTTATAAAATCTATCTGCAGGTGTTCAAATGGTGTGTAAGCTAAGGGTCTTCCCCCAAAAGCTTTACTTTTAAAACACCTTGATTAAACTGTTGACAGATAGAACAAGCAGATGATATTTTGTTAGCTGTTGTACTAATACCTGGTGAAATCCAGAATCTTTTAATACTATCAATTAATACTTGTGTTAAAAATGCCCCTTGGCATGCATTGCTTGGCAAATATGAAAGTGGAAACACTTTGATAGGATAGACTTTCCCTTAGAAGACACCCAAATAGTATTGTGCTGTTTGGCTCCAAAATTTTGCTTTCATTTTTTAACCTCCTGATCATTGTAAGCTTTTTCTAAATTAATTGGATCAATGAAAGTAGGATTCAAAATATTGGCTGGGGAATTCTGAACTGCATGCTTCACTGTTATGTTTATATAATGTTTATATAAGCTATAAGATCTACTACTAATTTATGGTATCTGCAGTGGGTCACTGCCAGGGCTTTTGGTAATTGTATAGGTGATAATAAATCCTGAATGATATTTGCATGAGATATGGAAGTTACTGCATGGCATATTGAAAAAGCTTATTTGGAATCCGTATAAATGTTAACTTGTTTGTCCTTAGCTAACTCACAAGCCTTTTTTAAAGCAAATAGCTCTGCACCTTGAGTACTTAGATGTTTAGGTAGTGAACCAAACCAAAGTGTGTCAAATTCGGTCACTACTCCTGCTCCTGTGAACCTAATGCCATCTTGCATAAAAGAACCATCTGTGTAAAGTACTAGATCTGGATTTTGAAGTGACTCATCATTTAGATCTTTTTTCTGGCTGCTCTGCTAGTTGCACTACTGTTGTACAATCATGTAATGGCTGACCATCAAATGATAGGTCAGGTAAAAGAGTTGCTGGATTTAGCACATTACACCTCCTCAATTTGATGTTCTCATTATTTAGAAGCACTATCTAATATTTAGTTATTCTCTGATAAGAGAAAGCTTGATTTCTGTATTTTAGATGAAGTGTCTCCTCCTCATGAGAACAAAGCACTGTGAATGGAGAACCAAGAACCAAATCAGTAGACTTTGACACAAGCAATGCTCCTGCTGTCACTCCCCTCAAACAAGGTTCAATCCCTATAGCTATTGGATCTAGCTTTCACTTTGATATGCAATAGGGTGGTGATTTGGTTCTAAAGTTTGTGTAAGCACCCCCAATGCAACTCCTTTTCCCTCATGTACAAATAGTTGAAATGTGTTTTTTTTTGTAGTCAGGGATTCCAAGTGGTGGAGCAGACAAAAATTGTTTCTTTCAGTTTTACCATGGCCTCTAGATGTTCTGCTTTTAATTTCAAAGGCTCAGACTCTGCATCCCTTGTTAATGATGTAAGTGGTTTGGTTAGTTCATTGTACCGTGGTATCCACTGTCTGCAGAATCTTGCTGCTCCTAAGATAGCCCTAAGCTGTCTCTTTGTTCTTGGAGCACTAAGCTTTTGAATGCCTGCAATCCTCTTTTGGGAAATGCTTCTGGACCCCTCAGAAAGCTCAAACCCTGGACTCTTGGGAAACACCACTGGACTTTCGCTTGGATATTTTATGTGCCCATTTATACAATTCACATAGCAAAAATTTACTATCCCATTGGCACACCTTAGCTGTTGGTGATACTAAAAGTAAATTATCCACAGAATGGATCAATTTACTCTCCCTAAACTTTATAGTTCAAGATCTTTTTTTTAAAGTTTAGGAGAACAGGGATGGACTTTCACAATACCCCTGGGGAAGACGACTCCAGGAATATTGGGTCCCTCGCCAAGTGAATGCAAAGATTTTCTGAGAGTCCTTATGTATTGGGTTTGAGAAAAATACAGAACACAAATCTACTACTGTAAAGTATTGTGCTGTTCTGGGGATAGATGAAATTATTGTTGCAGGGCTTGGACCTACAGGGTGAGACTTAATAACATGATCATTTACTGCCCAAACCAGTATTGAACCCTCCCTTGCTCATCTAATTTTGGCTTTTTAACTGGTAATATTGGTGTGTTGTATTTTGATATGCATGGTATAATGATCCCTTGTTGTAACAATGACTCGATTATCGGTGTGATCCCCTCTATAGCCTCTTTGCTCAATGAGTATTGTGGAATACGAGGTGGTGGACCATCCTTTACTTTAACTCTGGTGTTACAGATTTGTAGAATCTGTAGAATGTCCAGCCCATAGATCTTTCGGGATGTCCTCAGGAATTTGAGAAATATTCCCTTTTCCTTCTGCCTTCATTGAATCTAAAAACAAAACTGGAAACAAGTTTAGAGATTCCTCTGGTAATTGCAACAAGATTTCTCTAGTAGGTGTACACTGAATTGTTGCCCTCAGTTTATAGAGTAAATTCCTTCCCTCCAAGTCCATAGGTGTATTAGACATCAGGAGAAATGAGTATTCTACAGAAAGAGGTCCCAGGGAAACCATACAGCGTTCTAATTTTGGGACCCTCTGTGATTTTTCCATCACTCCCACAACCTCCATTGAACCCATGGTTTTGCACTTCATAGGTGACGCTTGTAAGACTGATTTGGTGGCTCCAGTGTCCAAAAGATAGTCATACAATTGAACCCCCACCTTTAGGGTCACATGGGGTTCTGTGCTATTTATTGGAGAATGCACTGGTATAATTGGTGCTAGCACAGTGGGATCAGGGAAACTTAACTCTTGTTCCTGTCCTTCATTTTCCAATTCCCCAATAGACTGCTTTGCAACACTGTCTTCAATAAAGGGTTCAAAATTCCCTACTTGTTCCCCACTTCCAATCCCCTGTATTCCAATTTCTTCAATCACCATTTCCTTTCCATTTCCAGTAACCAATTCTTCCCCTGTGCTTTTCTGGGCACACTTTCATAAGGAATTTGCACCCTTAGCCACTTCTAATTTAACTCCATTTCCACCAGAAACCTGGGAATACTTAGGATGGGTTCCAGATTTCACATAGTCCTGAATAGTTTGCACAGGTCAGGAGCTTGCTGTGTACTGCAGCAACAAGCAGTAACATAATGACTACTATTATTACTAGGGGATCCACAATTATTTTGTCTTCATCCATTGTTCTTGTTATACTCATTGCCTCTGTTCTTGTACCTATTGGTAAATTGCCCCTTGAACCTACAATCTCTGACCAAGTGGCCTGGCTTATTACAGAGATAACACCACACAATAGACCTAGTCTGTCTATTATTCTGGTAATTACTTCTTGATGGTTTGTATGTTTTAAACATAGCTACAGTTTTATCTTTTTCTTCATTTAGAGCTCCCTTCATTTTTCACTTCCCTTAGTTCTTTAGTTAGGTTTTCAATGATTTTATCTTTCTTCTCTGATTCCTTATCTTTTTCATTCTCATACACATAATTAGATATACATTTAACTCCTCTAGAGACATGTCAAGCCATAGAGGACAATAATTCCTGAAGAAATTCCTGATTGGTAGATCGGAATTTTTCACAAATTGTCTCCAGACATAATGCACATTCTCAGTAGTCAAGATGTAGAAGCCAAGCCACGGCTCTGCTGCCTCAATTACTTGGTCCTGGAAGGTGGATGGGGTCTGTCCCACCACTTGCTTTAGCTGTTCAAATTTTTCCAAGCTCCTGAATGCTTGGAGTTGGCTTTTATTGTCTCCAAGAGTGCTTCCCTAGCTGCCCTTAGTACTCTTGGTCCTGTAAAAGAATTTATATCCCAGTCAGGATCCTCAGCTGGCCAATCAGGAAGTTCAGGATTCTTATTGGTCTCATCAATGATTTTTGCTTTTTCCTCTCTTGGTCGATAATTCCTCCAAAAGAATTTCCACACCCAAATATGATGGGTCAAACAATTTAAAATATTTTTTAAATTGTTTGATCATTCCCAGAAGATCTTCTTCAAATTTGGGAGTGTTTTTCTTGAACCCCTCAATATCTGCTTGTGTGAATCTTTGGTGGTCTTTCACATGAACAATTCCTATATCCAGTGACAAAATAGGGATTTTGCTTAAAGGGAACATGTGAGCAGGAGTAGATTTCAGTGCCTCAGTTTCTAGATATAGTTTGATAGGTATACTTGAACTTATTGTACCCTCTAACATGGCTGCCTCTCCCACTTCCATCATTGGCACTGTTTGATTGGCTTCATCTACTCCCCAACATCTAGCCTCAAGTCAATTTAGTTTCTTTCTGAAGTCTCTTATCTCTCTCTTTAATTTCCAGTTCTCAATATGAAGAGCGGCAGTAATTTTCACACCTGTTAAAATAAGTGTTAAAATATTGGCCACAACGTACACAGCAAGGAAAGTGAGGCATATCAGAAAAACATATGATAAGACCCATTGAAAAGACAAATACAGTATAGGCTGTATGAATTCATAGCTCAGCCTGTCATGTATTAAAGTTGGCATAGTAAAACCCCCAAAAGCTGGTAATACAGAAAGCTGCCACAAGATCTGCCACATGTTGATCCTTTAAACTGTCTCTGAGGCTTGAAAAAAGGAAAAAAATGTGTTCTCTTTACTCTGGCTGCTCAAGCAGGCATTAGAATGTTCAGTGGAGTTCCACTACAAGCTGCCCCAACCTGTGAGCTCAGCTAGAAGTCTAAAAGCTGTTACCAAGATGGCTAATCTGCTGCCAGTCTGAGAATTCCAAGGGACGTGAAAGCTGTCAAAATGGCAGTTCGTGAGTAAATACTGATCCAAGTAGGTCCAGAACCTTTCTGACTCTGCCAACTGTAAAAAGATAGCAATTTTATTTAGGTTTTCATAGTTGGTAAGGAGAGAGTGTAATTTTGTAAGAACAGAAGGCAAACAAAATTAATTGGAAACTAAATAATCTAATTATTCAAAACTGATGGTTCAAAGAACAAATCAAAGAAACAATTAATGATTTCATTGAAGAGAATGACAAAGAGGAAACAACATTTCAAAATCTTTGGGATGCAGCCAAAACAGTACCCATGGGAAAATTAATATCCCTGAGTCCATATATCAACAAATCAGAGAGGGAAGAGACCAATGAATTGGGCATGTAACTTAAAAAACTAAAAAGAGAACAAATTTAAAACTCTCAGATAAAAACTAAATTGGAAATTCTAAAAATTAAAGGAGCAATTTTAAAAAATTGAAAGTAAATGAACTATTGAATTAATAAAACAGAGTAGGAGCTGGTACTTTGAAAAAAACAAATAAAATTGATAAAGTCCCATCTCAGAAAAAGAAAGTGAACAAGTCATGAAGGAATTCCCTAAGAAAAAATCCCGTGGGCCAAATTCACAAGTGAATTTTATTAAACATTTAAAGAACAACTAATCCCTATACTTTTCAAATTATTTGACAAAATAAGCAAAGAAGGAGTTCTGTGAAGAAGTTCTACTAAATTCCTTTTATAATCCAAATATGGTACTTATTCCAAAGCCGGGAAGACCAAAAACAGAGAAAGAAAACTAGAGACCAATCACCTTAATGAACATAGATGCAAAAATCTTAAATAGAATACTAGCAAAAAGACTCCAGCAAGAGCTCACGAAGATTATTCACTATGATCAGGTGGGATTTATACCAGGAATGCAAGGATGGTTTAATATTAGGAAAAACATCCACATAATTGACCATATCAATAATCAAACTGACAGAAATGACATGATTATCTATCTTAAATAGATGCAGAAAAGGTCTTTGACAAAATGCAACACCAATTTCTACTGAAAACATTACATAGAATAGGAATAGGTAGGCCTTTCATAAAAACAATAAACAGCATATATCTAAAACCATCAGCAAGTATCTGTAATGGGGATAAATTAGAAGCTTTCCTGATAAGATCAGAAATAAAGCAAGGATGTCCATTATCACCTCTATTATTTAACATTGTACTAGAAACACTAGCAGTAGCAATAGGAGAAGAAAAAGAAATTGAAGAGATTAAAATAGGCAATGAGGAAACTTAAACTATCTTTTTTTGCAGAGGATATGATGGTCCACTTAGGGAATCCTAGAAAATCAACTGAAAAAGTAGTGGAAATAATCAACAACTTTAGCAAAGTAGCAGAATAATAAATAAACTCATGTAAATCATTAGCATTTCTCTATATTTCCAACACAACTCAGCAGCAAGAGTTAGAAAGAGAAATGACATTTAAAATGTCTGTAGACCAGTGATGGACAAACTTTTTAAAGAGGGGGCCAAAGGAAAGGAAATGCTCATCTGTCAGTTTGTTTCTAAGGCAAGTCTTTCGAAGTTTCATTGTATTGTATCCTACTCATTGTATTCGTCAGATTTGGAATAATGTCACAGAGGCCAGATAGAACATTTCAGGGGGCTGCATCTGGCCCGCGGGCCATAGTTTGCCCATCACTGCTCTAGACAATATAAAATATTTGATAATCTATTTGCCAAGATAAACACAGGAATTATATGAACACAACTACAAAATATTTCTCACACAATTAAAACTATATCTAAATAATTTGAAAAGCATTATTTGCTCATGGGTAGGATAATAATAAATAATAATATAATTTATAAATTTGTATATATTCATAAATAATTATATAT
>NC_058131.1:441631506-441649482 GCF_016433145.1 Gracilinanus agilis
TTTTTTTTTTTTTTTTTTTTTTTTTTTTTTTTTTTTTTTTATTTTATTAGAAAAAATTATAACAAAATTCATTTGGAAGAACAAAATATCAAGAATATCAAGGGAAATAATGAAAAAATGTGGAGGAGGGCCTATCAGTACCAGATCTTAAACTGTACTATGAAGCAGTGGTCATCAAAACAATATGGTACTGGATAAGAGACAGAAGGGAGGATCAATGCAACAGACTTGGGGGCAAATGTCCTGAGCAAGATACAATATGATAAACCAAAAGATCCCAGATTTTTGGACAAGAACCTACTATCAGAGAAAAACTGCTATGAAAATTTGAAAACAGTATGGGAGAGATTAGGTTTAGATCAACGTCTCACATGCTATATCAAGATAAATTCAGAATAAGTAAATGACTTAAATATAAAAAAGGAAGCTATATTAGGTGAATATAAAATAGTATATCTGTCAGATCTATGGGAAAGGAAAGAATTTAAGTCCAAGCAAGAGATAGAGAATATTACAAAATGTAAAATGAATCATTTTGATTACATTAAATTAAAAAAGGTTTTCTACAAATAAGATAAATGTAACCAAAATTAGAATAGAAGCAATAAATAATTGAGAAAAAAAATCTTTATAACAAAATCTTCTCACAGAGATAGTTTCTCAGATTTATAAGGAACTAAATGAATTGCACACAAAAAAATCAATTTACCAATTTACCAATTGGTAAATGGGCAACAGGCATGAATAGGCAGTTTTCAGATAAAGAAAATCAAAACTATCAATAAGCACATGAAAAAGTGTTCCAAATCTTTCATAATTAGAGAAATGCAAATCAAAACTACTCTGAGGTACCACTTAACACCTAGCAAATAAGCTAACATTATAGCAAATGTAAGTTATAAATGTTGGAGGGTATGTGGCAAAATTGGGACACTAATTCATTGCTGGTGGAATTGAGAATAGATTCAACCATTCTGGAAGGCAATTTGGAACTATGCCCAAAGGGCTTTAAATGACTGCCTGCCCTTTGATCCAGCCATACCACTGCTGAGTTTATACCCCAAAGAGATAATAAAGAAAAAGACTTGAAGAAAAATATTTTTAGCTGGGCTCTTCGTGGTGGTGAAAAATCGGAAAATGAGGGGATGCCCTTTGATTGGGGAATGGCTGAACAAATTGTGGTATCTGTTGGTGATGGAATACTATTGTGCTGAAAGAAATGATGAACTGGAGGAATTCCATGTGAACCGTGTGAAGATGGGATTAATTTTCCCCTGCCCACTTTTATACTTAATCACCAGAAGTGTATACACCCCACTTTATGCTTGAGTGGGGGAAGTCTCTAACCCAAGAGGGCAAAAAGTGGGTGACAAATCAGAAGCAACTGACTACAAATTCTAATACTGTGATTGGTCCACATAAAGTGGAGGAAAACACAGGAAGTCACACAAAGAAGCATCTTTAAAAGCAGTTGTAACTTCCTGTGAGGGGAATTCTTTCGGAGTTCAGAGTTTCAGCTGGAGTTGGAGTTGGAGTTGGAGGCTGGTGAAGGATTTGATTTGTGAACCTGAGACCCTGACATTGGTGAGGCAGCTCTTGGCCCTTCTTTTAGGACTACCATGTGGATGAGTGAAAAGGCTGACTCCTTTTCTTGCTTTCTGGAGGGACTAGTCTCCAGAGAGGCCCCAGTCTTTTTTTTATTTTGGTCAAAATACATTTTATTTAATTAATTAATTTAGAATATTTTTACATGGTTGCAAGATTCATGTTCTTTCCTTCCCCTCCCCCTCCCTTCTTCCATAGCCAAAGTACAATTCCAATGGGTTTTACATGTGTCATTGATCAAAACCTGTTTCCATATAATTGATATTTGCACTAGGGTGCTCTTTTAGAGTCAATATCCCCAATCATATCCCCATCAACCCATGTGATCAGGCAGTTGTTTTTCTTCTGTGTTTCTACTCCCAGAGTTCTTCCTCTGAATGTGAATAGTGTTCTTATAAGTCCCTCAGAATTGCTAGTACAGAAGTCTATTACATTCCATTTTACCACAGTGTATAAGGTTCTCCTGGTTCTACTCCTTTCACTCTTCATCAGTTCCTGGAGGTCATTCCAGTTCACATGGAATTCCTCCAGTTTATTATTCCTTTGAGCACAATAGTATTCCATCACCAGCATATACCACAATTTTTTCAGCCATTCCCCAATTGAAGGGCATCCCTTCATTTTCCAATTTTTTGCCACCACAAGAGGCCCCAGTCTTGGAAGAGGCTTCATGGCTGGAGCTCTTGTTTTATTCATCACTGAGTCCTTGGATAAAGTCTGAGGGCCCTCCGGTTGAGGACTAATTAACCCTTCCTGATTTGAGTAATGGGCCTGAGCAAAATACTTAGTGTGTTAAGTTAGATACCTTACTCTATCCTCTTTTACATTTTCTTTACTTTCAATCTCTCTCCTTTTGTAAATAAACAACCATAAAAAGTCATTCTGACTTGAGTAAATATTTTCAGTGACCACATTTCTCATAAATTTAGTACAACCTTTAATTTTTAACCCTTACAACTGGAAAGACCTCCAGGAATTGATGCAGAGCAAAAGGAACAGAAGTAGGAGAACATTGTACGCAGAGGCACAATTGAACACAATGGACTTCTCTACTAGCAGCAATCCAATGACACGGGGCAATTCTGAGGGAGTTATGAGAAAGAATGCTAACCATATCCAAATAAATAACTATGGGAGTAGAAATACAGAAGAAAAACATTTGTTTGATTACATGGTTTGATGGGGCTATGACTAGGGATGTAGACTCTAAATGATCACTCTATTGCAAATATCAATAATATGGAAATAGGTTTTGAACAATGATACATGTAAAACCCAGTGAAGAGGGGAGGGAGGAAGGGAGGGAAAGAACATGAATCATGTAACCATGGAAAAATATTCAAAATTAATTAGTTAAATAAATTTAAAGGGAAAAAGAATTAGATTACTTAGTTTCCAATTAATTTTAAATTTACCTTTCCAGGGACCCTTGCTAATTATAATTTTTATTGCATTATGATCTGAAAAAGTGGCAGTTATTGTTTCTGTTTTTCTGCATTCGTTTGCAATGTTTCTTTGCCCTAGTACACCGCCAATCTTTGTATATGTATCATGTACTGCTGAGGTGAAGGTATATTCCATGTTATCCCAGTTCAATTTTCTCTAGATATCTATTAACTCTAATTTTTCTAGTATTTCATTTACTTCTCTTACTTCTTTCTTATTCTTTGGTTTCATTTATTTTGTCCTGGTAGGGGAAGGTTGAGATCCCCCACTAGTATGGTTTTACTATAGATTTCCTCCTTGAGCTCCTTTAATTTCTCTAAAAATCTGGATGCTATACCATTTAGTGCATAAATGTTCAGTATTGTTACTAATTCATTGTTTATAGTACCTTTTAGCAAAATATAATTCCCTTCCTTATCTCTTTTAATCAGATCAATTTCTACTTTAAATTTTTCTGGTATCATAATTGCTACTCTTGCTTTTTTTACTTTAGATGATGCATAATAAATTCTGCTCCAGCCTTTTACCTTGAATCTGTGTGTGTTACCCTGCCACAAATGTATTTCTTGCAAATAACATATTGTAGGATTCCATTTTTCAATCCACTCTACTATCTGCTTTTGCTTCATGGGTGAGTTCATCCCATTCACATTCAGGGTTATGATTACTAACTGTGAATTGCCCTCCATATTATTTTCCCCTTTTGATCTGTTTCTCCTCACCAGTGTTTTGCTTTTTTTTTTTAATCACATCCCCCCATTTCTCCTCCCTCCAATTACCTCCCCCGTTCTCTTGTTTTATCCTCCTTCTAATTCTCTGTTGGATAAGATAGAATTCTATACCCCACTGAGTATACTTGTTTTTCCTTCTCTGAGACAGTTACCATGAGAGTAATGTTTAAGCACAACCTGTCACCACCCTTATCCTCACCTCTTCATAATGCTAGTTCAAGCCTTTTATGTTACATAATTTATCCCATTCTATCTCTCCTTCCCTTTTTCTCTCACCCTCTTTCACCCCTTGATTTTTTTACATATCATTCATATGCATATATAACACACATATCATTTCATATTTCATTTAATAATTTCACTTTTGCATACACATCATATCATTATATATCATTTATACATAATATCATCATAATCAAATTACTTCACCCTTTTTCTGGCTAAATTCCTTCTATCTTCTCTACTGCTAGGAGTAAATTTTGAGAATTACAGAAATCCTCTTTCCTTGAAGACATATAAACAGTTTTACCTTAACGAGTCCCTTAAATTTTATCTTTTTTATTTACCTTTTTGGGTTTCTCTTGTGTCTTGTATTTGGACTTCAAATTTTTTGTTTGGGTTTTGTTTATTCCTCAGAAATGCTTGGAAATGTTCTATCCTATTAAATATCCATCCCCCCCGAAAGAATATACTCAGTTTTCTGAATAGGTGACTCTAGGTTTTAAAGCCAGATCTTTTGCTTTCCTGAATATCATATTCCATGCCCTTTGATCCTTTAATGTAGAAGCCACTAGGTCCTGTGTCATTCTGATTGTAGCTCCATGGTATTTGAATGTTTTCTTTATGGCTGCTTGCAATATTTTCTCCTTGGCTTGGTGGTTATTGGATTTAGTTATTATTTCCTAGAAGTTGTCATTTGAGGATTTCTTTCTGGAGGTGATCTGTGAATTCTTTCCATTTCTGTTTTATTTTCTAGTTTGAGGATCTCTGGGCAATTATCTTTGACATTTTCTTGTAATATGATATCCAAGGTTTTTTTTTTAATCATGGCTTTCAGGTAGTCCCAAATTTTCTCTCCTAGATCTATTTTCTAAGTCAGTTTTTTTCAATAAAATATTTCATGTTTTCCTCTTTTTTTCAATCCTTTCATTCTGCTTCATTGTTTCTTGATTTCTCATAAGATCATTAGTTTCTAGATGGTCAATTCTGAGTTTTAAAGCCTGATTTTCCTCTGTCAGTTTTTGGTTCTCCTTTTTCAACTGGCTCATTTCTTCTTGTATCACTTTCCTTTCTCTTTGCAGCTTTCCTCTGCCTCTCCTAATTGATTTTTGAAGTCTTTTTTGAGTTCTTCCAGAACCTGTGTCCAATCCATATTTTCCTTTTGCCTTTGGGTGTGTTTCCTTTGCTTTCACTGCCCCCTTCTGTGTCTGTACCTTGCTCTTTGTCTTTATAAAAATTCTTGGGGCATCTGGGTAGCTCAGTGGAGTGAGAGTCAGGCCTAGAGACAGGAGGTCCTAGGTTCAAACCCGGCCTCAGCCACTTCCCAGCTGTGTGACCCTGGGCAAGTCACTTGACCCCCATTGCCCACCCTTACCAATCTTCCACCTATGAGACAATACACTTCCAAAGTACAAGGATTTAAAAAAACAAAAAAAAACAAAAAACAAAAAAATTCTTTAGAGTTACGTGCTTTTTTGTTGTTTGTTTATTTTTCCTATCTAATATAGGTAGGCTTGGGGGATGTTGTGATGTTCTGAGGACTGAGAGCTCTGAGAGCCCCCTCCCCATGCTGATTTGATTGACCCTTGAGATGCTGACAGCTTAAAGACTTGCCTCTGGCTTAGGTGTAAGCTTTTGATCTCACTCTGATCTTGATCAAGTCAGGGACTGATCAAATTCTAGCCTCAGGCTTAGTCTCAAGTTTTTGTTCTCAGTGTGTAATTGATCCAATCAGGCACACCCTCGACTATCCTGTCTTGGAGATCTGCCCTGAGTTTTAGGCAAAAGGATCAGTATTTAGTACTTTTGTATTCTCATCTACCCCAAAGTGTGAATTAAGCTCTTGTCCCAATCCCAGACTAGAATTCCCGGGGCTGGTGTTCCGCACTTCTCCACATGTTTGAAATTTCAAGCGGTATTGGTTGGCTTTTACCTTTATTTGCTCAGACAGGGTGTCAGGGTCTGGATTTTGGCTGGGCATAGGCTCCCGAATCTTGGACTGCAGGTGCGTGTGTGTGTGTGTGTGTGTGTGTGTGTGTGTGTGTGTGTGTGGTTGGACGGGGGAGCTGGCGGAGGGGTGTGGTTCACTTTTAGCTTGTTCTTCCCTCCTTGCTACATCTTCTTGCTGGGTCTACTCTCCTCTTACTCCAGTGCCCCCAGGTCTTTGTTGCCTACTTTTTTGGTGTTTTCCTTTTCTTGAAAGTTGTTTCACTCTGTCTCCTTGTTGGTTCTTCCACTCCTGTATTCCTTTCATGACAATATTTTAATCATTGGTCCTAGAGGATTCTCATGGTGGCATGGAGCTTGCTGAAGATTACTCTGCCATCTTATCTCCACCCCTGGAAGTCTCCCTATTTAGTTGTTTTATAAATAATTGTTATTGAATAAAGTGGCTGAGGCATTAATCTTTATATATGTGATAGGATGTGGTGAATTATGAAGTGTGAAATTGGACTCTGTTACCCTAAAAACTATGATTCCCCAGCAAAAACTACAATTCTCAGGACCCGGCTCACTTACTGTCATTATGTGCTGACATAGACAGGAGATAAGTTGGGTGTATTTCTGTGTCTAGCCCTCTTTTCCTTCTTGTTGGTCACTGTGACTGAGCAGACATTTTGAGCAGGAAGAAAAACTTAGTCACATGGTTCTATTTTGTTATATAATAAACTTAAAAAATTAAATGTTTCAAGTATTAAACAATTTAATTTAAATCATACTTTTTATGGCAACCACAGAAATGGGTTCAGAAATCCTTAATTCTCTGTGAGTAGATTAGTTTGACAAGAAATCTCGTTTCTCCTGCCAAGGCTTTTTTTTTAAAAGATTTTTTTCATTTTTTAAAAACCCTAATATCTTTATATATCCTATATTAATTTCATTTCTTACAGGGCTAGGCAATGGGGGTTAAGTGACTTGCCCAAGGTCACACAGCTACCTGCCAAGGCTCTTTGCTCTCCCCCACCTTGGAGCTGCCATCTGTTGCTGGTGATCCTGCCTCCTGTTGCTAACTCCTCGGGTGGTCCTAGCCGCCTGCTTCTGCTGCTGTTGCTGTTGCTGCTACTGATTGGAGTCACTCTCCAGAGTCTTGGAAAGTATTAAATCACTCTTTCCCTTACAATGCCAATAGCTGAATGTTCGCTTGCTGCTTGCCTTGGAAGCCATGGTGTGTTTCTCTGTGTCTTGTTTTTTTTCTAGTTTTGTCCAGGTCACAGACTTGGCTGAAATGAGACTCCAAAGCGAAGGCACCCATAAAACCCAACTGTGGTGGCAAGACTTGGGCCGCAGGACATTGGCACCTGTAGCCAGTCAGTGCACTGACTTTGCCAGGGCTTCGTCCTGTCCATCCCATCTCTAACTAGCACTCTGTTTTGTAGTAAGGTTCTGGAAGCAATTTTATGCTTGCCTAGCACGAGTTTGCTCTCCTGACCTTTACCCTGGAGCCTCTCTGCCCAGCTCTGCCCCTGCTCACTGTCTCTGGAAGGGCTCCTCAGTCAGCATTTGAGGTTTCTGAGTGAAGGAGGACAGATGAAAGAGGTAGGGAGGGCCTTTGTCCAGAGGGGGAGTCTCTCTGGGCTCATGTTTCCCAAGGCTATTTCTGCTGAGGTCAATGAACCACTTTTTGGGATAAGGTGGTTGTTTTGCATTCCAGATGGAAGGAAATACTCCATTGCAGATAGGGCTAGGCAGAATGAAATCTTTTTGTTATTTTCTCCATCCAAGTTCCCAGACTTCATGAAATTTAACCATGGGCTTCTTGGGCACCTCTGAGTCCCAGGTTAAGAAGCCCTGATCTAGATTTGAGGTGGCAGGGAGAAAGAATGATAGACAATTTGAGGGAAATGGAGTTTACAATGGAGTTGACACCTGTAGCCAGTCAGTGAGAGACAAGGATGATTTAATGGTTTCAAGGCCATGGGAGAAGATGGGGGTGTTGGGGAAGGGAAGGAGAAAATTGAAGGAGAGCAGGATTAGCACAGAAGACACTGGAGTGTCTTTATTCTAGCCAGGTTTGAGATGTTAGCTGGACAATTCAAGGCAGAGGCTCGAGGTGGAGAGATTTAGGAGAATCCTCCATGGAGGGCAATGAAGGAGGAGAATGGATGAGGTCACCAAGGGTGAGTAGGCACAGAGGGCATGGGGAATGGAGGCCAGCCCTTTCTTTGCAGGACACCTGTGCAGAGAGGGGATGAGTAGGAAGGGAGAATGGGCAGTAGAGAAATCCAATTGGAGAAGAGGAGGAGAGGGAGCCAGAGAAAGGGGAGGAGGGGCTGAGTGTGTGAAGGAACAGAGGCAACTTGGGGAACACCTTCAGACTGTGCAAAGATGAAGGAAGGGGAGGAAAGAGAACAAACAGACTGGTTCTTTGCCTTTATTTAAGGTCAGGTTCCCCAAACTTTCCATCCTTATCCTTTACTCCTTTCCCAGATTTGATACTTCAAAGACATAGTAGAACCAATAGTTCCCTGCAGAATGGCCCAAACCTCTAGGCTGGTACATTTGGGGTGAAGTGTAGAATGAGGGGCTTCTCTGCATGTGATGGGTCTCAGAGCATGGGAGGTGGGTTAGGGAGTGAAGCACCTGATGAGAGACAGAGATCATAAAACATTAAGATATGGACCTCCCCTTTCTAAATGTTACCATTTTATTTTTTCACATGAATTTAGCAATTCCCAAACCCAGTAGAAAGGAACAAGCATTTATTCACACCTCCTAGGTGCCAGGCACTTAACCAAAGTCCTTTACAGATATCTCCTTTTGATCTTCCCCACACAGCAAGCCAAGTGCTCTTCTTATCCCCCTCTTACAGCTTGGGAAACTGAGGCAGGCAGTGGTGAAATGATTTACCTAGGGTCCCACAGCTAGAAAGTGTCTGACACTTGTTTTGAACTCAAGCCTTCCTGACTGCAAACCTAGTGCCAGTGACCTAAGAAATGCCAATGTTTTAGAAAGAACATTTATTGTGTTTGACCAAGTAGGGACAAAAGGGACCTACCTGTCCCTTGGCATATTTGATTGCCCCAGGTGGGCCTTGAAATACAATTTGCTCTTTTTCTGTCTCTTGTGTGATACCCACTATGCCCCCATGACTGCCCTAACAGAAGCAGCAGATTGTCCAAAAGGAATAAGGATTCACGCTCAGAACCTGCTGGTGACCATGTACACTGAAATTCACTTCCATGACTTAAGAGAACATTTCCTCCTTACCATTTTTTACCTCCTTCCCTCCCCTGATCCCTGAGTCCAAACCCTCTCTCTCTCCCTTATGATCCTTCAAGAGACCCTAACAACCACCTATTGGTCAGCATGTCTTGGGCAACCATAACCTCTCAGGACTAGAGAATCCTGAGTGGCCTCAGCTGCCAATAGAAAGGGATCCCTACAGGCAGGAGCACACTGGCCACTTAGAAAGCACAAATGGCTGTCAAGCACCTTGTAGTATATTAATTGATTTGTTCTCTTCAGCATCTCCCAATTCCATCTGAATCTGGTGTGGGGCAGCACTCCCCAACCTCTTCCCACACAGGTGCCTTTGACATCTTTGCTCTAAGACTATAAAGTGTACAGAAAGCACCAACATCCCTTAGTGAAGAGAGAGTTGTCACCTGGGAGTTCCATAGAACAAGGAAATCACAGCTCCAGGCCCTAAACCAACCCACCTTGGAAGCTTATCTGAAAGTTCATCTGAAAACAACCTCTTCATGACCTTTGCCCTAATTTTGGGGGGACCCAAGTCCTTCCTGCCCTGCCCCCTTAACCATGTTGGCTCACCAGCTTAATGGACTTGGATGCCACCAGCCCTTTCACAAGCCCATGGCTACACTTTCAGTGAGTCAAATCAAGGGGTGTCCCTGGGTAGGCTTTCTCCCCATCTCTCCCTAGGACAGAACCTGGTCAACCTACCTCCCCTCTTTCTCTTTCACCTTGCCCCAGATAAAACATGGCAGCATCTTCCCTTTCCCTAACACCCCAGCTCTGAGGGCTAAGGTTTTCCTCATACTAAAAGGGTGGAAGAGATGTTGCTTGCAAAGGCCAAGGATGGGGGGCAGTCTGTAGGCCACAGAGCAAGGCTTCCAAAATACCAGAGTCAATTAGCCAGATGATGAGTGAGCAGGGTTGAAAAGAGGTGGACTGGATGAGGGGGAGAGGGGGAATAGGAGGAGGAGCAGCAGGCTGGCTCATTTCCCTGAGGGCTTGGAGAATGGATGGCCCACACTGGGCATCCAGGAGAAGTGGAGGGTAGATAGACCTAACTCAAGAGAAGATTTGCTAAGAGGCCAGGGCAACCCATTCAAGCCTTGGTTTGAGGACAAGCCTCCTTGTCCTCAGACATGGCTGCAGGTAAGTGTTTTAATGAGAATCGGGAAGGTGGGAAATAAAAAGAAAAGGAGAGTGAGGAGATTTGGTCTGAGCCTTTTGGGGGTCTCATCAACCTGCTTTCTCCACAACCTCCTCTTCCTCCTTTGGAGAGGTGCTCAAGAACTCCCTTGTTTACAGAGTCCTCCACTGAGATTCCATGGCTTGCCAATACCCTGGACCCCTGGGCTTTTTCAGTTCCTGAATGTGAAGTCCCACTGTATAGATAGACTCTGTAGTAACCATGTGTGCCTGCTGTCTTTTCCAAGGTCCCAAAGACCCTTACAAGATCACTCAAAAAGTAGGAGCCAACAATTATTAACCGATAACAAGTTGCTAAGGGTAAGGTGAAGGAACCTGTGAGAAGATCAGCATGAATCATGGAGAAGCAGAAAAAGCTGTTGGCCAAGAATCAGAAAGTCAAAGTGGAACATCAGCTGAGAGTCCAGACCAAGAAGAATGGAAGAGTCCAGAAGAAGAAGACTAGACTGCATGGAAAAGCCAAGGGCACTGAGAACAGCTTTAGCACTCTTGAGTATCTCTAGCATCTAGATCAATTCAAGCATCCAGATAAGCCCCCAATCCCACAGTGGCAAGAGCAGCTCCATTGGCCCAGGCTACATTGGCCTTGGATATACCCCAGGCTATACTGGTCCCAAAGGTCATATCCCCCCATGCACCTTCTTATTACCCCATGTTGAGTAAGGGCTGGAGACACATGACTATGTGTGTGAGACAGAGTGCGTGTCTCTATTTCTTCCCCTGCCTGTGCCTCTGTCTCTGTTCTTTCTGTATGAGCTGCCCTGCCTGGAGAAGGAGCTGGTTTGGCAACACTGACTCCTGCTGCTCTCCAACAGTATTGCCAAGAGCATTACACCTTCCTTGCCCTCTTCTCCCAACTGTCTTCACTCAGAACCCAGATGCAGGTACCTAAAAGGCCTTGTACCCAGAGGGGACCCCAAGCGACCATATCCCAGAGATTCCCTCCCCCAGTGTCTCCCAAAGCTGATTTTCCAGAACTTTACAGTGTTCTTCCATTAAAAGTGGAATGTCATTTCTGCCCTGACACTCTTCCAGCCTCGGGAGCACAAGAGACAGCCAGTCGCAGAATTCTCCTCCAGCTTCCTAAAACTCTCTTTGCTGTTTCAGTTAGTACTAGATTCCAATCGAAGAGAGAGAGCAAAGCCCAAGTGTTCTTTCTCTTATGTGTGATGTTTCTCCTATGTGCTAGTTGTGTTATACATCTGTTGTGTGTTTGTTGCTTTCTATAAAGTTGATATATGATTATAGAATTAGCAGTTCTGATAGCCACTGGCCTAACCTATTTCTTTTTTTTTGAGGTAATTAATATTTTTTTTATCATTTATTAATATTTATATTTTAGAAAAGTTAACATGGTTACATGATTTATGCTCTTACTTTCCCCTTCACCCCCCAACCTCCCCCCACCCCTAGCCGATATGCATTTCCACTGGTTTTAACGTGTCATTAATCAAGACCTATTTCCAAATTGTTGATAGTTGCATTGGTGTGGTAGTTTTGATCCTAACCTATTTATTGCTCTCATTTTATTGTCAAAGTCTGGATTCTCCTGAGACTCTCCTCAGAGTCCCTGTTCTGTATATCTTCTGCAACAGAGAATTTAAGATGGTGATGAAGTTCCAGAACAGAAGAATATGTATTGTTAAAGTGACAGCAGATAAAATAAGAATTTTTAAAACCCCTAACTACTGTGTATTGGTTCCTAGGTTGAGGAGTGGTAAGGGTGGGCAATGGGGGTCAAATGACTTGCTCAGGGTCACATAGCTGGGAAGTGTCTGAGGTTGGATTTGAACCTAGGACCTCCCGTCTCTAGACCTGACTCTCAATCCACTGAGCTACCCAGCTGCCCCCAAAATAAGAATTTAAAAAAGTTTCTGAAGTTAAATGATCATCTTTCTTTCCCTATAACAAGGCCTCTGGGACATCCCTCCTGTGTGCCACGTCCTTCTAGCTGTGTGTGTGTGTGCTCCTCAATTGCTTCCTCCATACATAATGTGAATGGGAGTTTAGCCCTGATCTACTGTAAAAATATTGTATTCATCATAGTTTTCTACTGGTAGCCCATCCTGTGCTTGTCACTAGTACACATATATGTGCCTACTAGATCTAACACATAGAGGCTTCAAACCAAATGGAGTCAGTTAGGATGAATCCACAAATGTATTCCTCTGTTCCATGAGGTCATGAAACTTCTCCCTCCTCATGGCCTAGAAGACCATTTATCAAGTATGCCATAATTCCTGGGGCGGGAGGGAGGTGGGCTCAATGGCAAAACTTTTCCATTCCCAAATGCCATGATTCCTTGGTAAGAGAGGGAGCAGCATTCATACCAATAAGGACCCACAAGGAAGGCTGCAGGAATACACCTAAATGTGAAACTCCTCTCATCTCCTGCAATACCTCTCTTCTGGTGCCCAGTTATCCCAGTCTGTCTGTAACTTTGAGGCCTTCACAAAAGATCCAGAAGCCACTCAAATTCATTAAGAGTATTTCTTAATATTAGTATTTCTGTATTTCTTTACTTGGGGCAGATTTTCCCTCATCCAAGGGAAGATTAGATAGTTAAGAGGAGATCTGGGGGAAGAAATCAGAGGGGAAGGCAGAAACAGCAAGACAAATAGATAACCAAAATATTTTCCAGATGCAGAACCCTAACATCAGCTTTGAAATCCCCGGGGCTAGTCTTGACTGTGTGGGAGACAGCTAAGGACTTGTCTTCTTGATTGAGATAGCACTCCAAAACATTCTCCTTCCCCTCAGCCAATGGGCCTACTTTTCTACTAGCACTGGCCCCATGTCCTGGGCCAGTCTACCTCCTGGAACATATCTGAGACTTGCTTTCCCAAGAGCTTTTCAAGGGAAGGGCAGGGCAGGGCCTCCATCTGCTACTACATTGGCCTTCTTTCTTACTTCTGCTCTCAGAGGCAGGGAGGTGTCCATTAGTAAGGCTGCATAGCTCAGAGGGGCTTCATGGATCAGAAGATTTCAGAAAAGGGAGTAGGTACCAACATGGGGTGAGATCTCTGGGAAAGGCAGGCACAGTCTCTGGCCAGTGAAGCTAGGCCTCAAAGGCCTCCTCCCATATTCATAAATTGACTAGGGAATCCTCAGTAGAGAGAAAGTCATTGAGACCATGGGAGCTTGTCATAGCCTAGTCTCATGTTGGCAAACCTATGGCACACATGCCAGAGCATGCTGGATGGGGCTGCTTCCTTCCCCCTCTCCATGCTCACCTAAGGACATTTCTCACATGACCTCTGCTGCCCAGAAGACCAATGGGAGCATTTCCTCTTTTCCCTGTCTGGGTTAAGGCAGGGTAGGGGGCTCACATGTGGCATTAGGTTTGAAATTTGGGCCCTTGGTCTCTAAAATATTTGCCGTCACTGGCCTAGCCTATATAAAATTCATTATGGAAAGGGAAGTGGGGGATGTGGGGATCTTGGTAAACACGGCCCAGAACCACCATCTGGTTCTACTAAGCTGAAGTAAGGCTTAAGTTGAGACCATGATGGAAGAAAGAAGGATCAACCAAGCTGATTGCTGAGAAGCCAACATGCCAGCTAGTCCTTGGGTAATAGGAGGGTGTATGGGGAAGTTCTTTCCTATTCTGAAATTCCATATTCTATATGTATAGATTTGATTCAGTAATAATCATTGAATATATAATATTCGAATATTCTTTCAAGTTCTGACATTCTATATTCTACATTTTAAGATTCCTTTACAAACTAAGATTTCTATGAAAAATATTTTAAAATTCTTTCCAGTTATGACCTGCCATATACTGTTTTTACTCTACCCAATAAAAATTATTATATAGACTATATTCTAAATTTCTATTAAGTCCTAAAATTCTATACTCAATGTTGTTAGGATCCTACCATTACAATGCATTCTATATTCAATGTTCTTTCTACCTCTGACATTCTATATTCAATATTTTAAGAATCCCTCTACTGCTAATCATTCTGAGAAAAATATTCTAAAGTTCTTTCTCATTCTTACATTCTATAGTCTCTGAAAGTTTCATCCATTGCTAAGCATTCTAGAGTCAATATTCTAAAGCTCATTAAAGTTCTGACATTCGTTATTCTTACTTGGAAGGCCTATTCCATAGCTAATGTGAAGATGGGATTAACACTACCCTGCCCATTTTTAGATTTAATCACCAAAAGTGTAATCGCTCCACTTACACTTGAGTAGGGGGAGTCTGTAACTCATGTGTGCAAAAGTGGATGATGAATCAGAATCGACTGACTGCCCCCTGGGAAGTCCTAAGCAAAGATTTAACCTGTAATTGATACACTTAAAATAGAAGGAATGCACAGGAAGTGACACAAAAGAAGTGCCTTTAAAAAGGAGTTACAACTTCCTGTGAGGACTTCTTTGGAGTTCTGAGCTTGAGTTGGAGGCTCTTTCACCTTGGACAGGATCCTGGAGGAGCTCTGGCTGAGGAACTTGGACTGCTTTCTTTTCAAACTACCACATGGGTGAGTGAAAAAGACTGAGTCCTTCCTGGGTTTTCTGAAGGGACTAGCCTTGGGAGAGGCTTTGTGGCTGAAGCCCTTGCTTTATTCATCACTGGGCCCTCAGCTCAAGTCTGAGGCCCCCCAGCTGAGGACTAATTAGCCCTGCCTGGGTAAAGTCAGGGGCCAGAGCAAAATACTTAGCATGTTAGGTTAGATTTCTTGCTCTATTCTTTCTCTGATTTTCTTGCTTTAACTCTCTCTTCCTATTTGTAAATAAATGACCATAAAAGTCATTCTGACTTGAGTCTTTCATTTGGAATTATTTAATTCCAGGCAACCCTACTCTTAAATAATTTAGTTCAACCACAATTTTAACCCTCTTACATTTTGGCAGACCATGTAGGTTGTGACAAGTACCCTCAATCTCCCTCAAATTTCCTGGAGGTACTAGCCTCTGGAGGGGGCCCTTGTCTGGGAGGAGGCTTCTTGACTAAAATCCCTTGTTAATTGACCCTTAGGCTGTAGCCCTAGCCAGAGTAAAGCCAGGGCTTGAACAATATTCTAGCTGAGTGATGGGCAAACATTTTAAAGAAGGGGCCAAAGGAAAGGAAATGCTCATCTGTCAGTCTGTTTCTAAGGCAACTCTTTCGAAGTTTCATTGTATTGTATCCTACTCATTGTATTTTTTTAGATTAGGAATAATGTCACAGAGGCTAGATAGAACATTTCAGGGAGCCGCATCTGGCCCGTGGGATATAGTTTGCCCATCACTGGTCTAGCTCATTATGCTAGATTTCTTACTCTGCCCTCTCCATCAAATTTTCTTGACTCTTCTTTCACTCTGTAAATCTTAAGTCAGCCTCTTCAACATTTCATAGCTGCGAAAAGTAAGTTCAATTTCCCCCTTTTTTCTTCCTTAAAATATAACACAGCTGTTTTTAATCTTAGTGGCAGGGCCCTGAGGCCTCACCTGAGGAAGCTGTTTACCTTGCCAGCAGTAAGCTGGCTGTTTTCCTTACTGAGA
The DNA here is from genome assembly GCF_016433145.1 of Gracilinanus agilis. Taxonomy (NCBI): domain Eukaryota; kingdom Metazoa; phylum Chordata; class Mammalia; order Didelphimorphia; family Didelphidae; genus Gracilinanus; species Gracilinanus agilis. The sequence goes on from NC_058131.1 coordinate 441,647,400, forward strand.
GCAAGCAGGCTGCTTTTTTTTTTGCTTACACTCCCTCTCAGAGGGGAAGCAGCTCTGCTACCCCCCAAAAGAATTCCATCTTGCAGCCAAAAATATTCGGGGGAGGGGGGAGAACTACAGTTGTTTTTTTATTAGGGAGAGTGATTGTTAAGCTGAAATTAACAAAGTTTTAGCTTGTTTTACTCCTGGAAATCTACTTTCATTTTTTCCAAGCCCCAGGCATCTCTAAAATTAACATAAGTAAGAAGTGAAACCTGGGGAAATTAGTCAGGAAGAGCAGCAATAAAGTAACAAAAAACTGGTCCCTTTTACCCTAAGAGGTTTTTAGAGCCTAAGTAAGGGAAAAAAATTTATAAAAACTGTTATTGCCCCACACCAACTCAGAAAAGCAGTGTTTTGCCAAAAGAGGAAGCATGTGGTCAGGAAGCATGTGGTTCTAATGTTTTTACACTTAGCAGCTGCCTCCTCCTATACTTAGCCTCAGACAAAAGGTTTCTTCACCTGCCCTCCACCCTAAAGTTAATCATATCAAAGTGTTACATCCTTAAAGGGAACATACCCTTACTTTTAATTTTGCCCTCCACCCACGCTACCTTTGCAGCCAGATCTTCCATTCTTCCTTAACAGAGTCACTTACTCCCCATTGTCATACTACCTCTTGGCCACTAGTGGTCAGTATTGAGCACTCAATTTTTTTCTTCTACTGAGCTGACAACCCTTTTGCAGGGCTGCTTTTCTGCCACCAGAGGGCAGCACCAATAAATAATAATAATACATTGAAAAAATATTTCCTTAATCCCCTGATTACTATGCCGAGCAGCATGAATGCTCCTCTGTATGAAAACATTCGGGCTTTCACACAGTTGGGAACCTTTAAGAGTTTGGAATGAATCCTTATCCTTATGTTGTTAGGAAATTTTTTTCCCAAATCATTAATGTTAAGAGAAAAAAGGTTACCCTATGAAAAATGAAAGCTGAAATGCAGGCCAAAGTGCAAATTCAATTGGACAATTTTAAGCACTTCTTGCATGGTATAATACCAAAGGAAGAGTCCATCCAAAAAATGTCTGAATTTTCCAAGCCTTTTCCTGAACTACTGAGAGAGAAAAATCCCATTTTTTTCTGAAATAGAGATGGAAGACGCCTCTTCTATGTCTCAGGTGGAGAACCTCCTCTCTTGTGCTCTGCAACTCCTGGCTAAACTTCCCTCCCCTACTGATACCCAGTTTTCTACTGTTCCTTCTCCTATCCCACAACCAACCCTAGCCTCGAGAAAATGCTGCCCTCCTACCATACTGGTTCCTACCTGTACTGCCTCAGTATCCACACAGACAATTCCTAAAAAATCATGACCACTGACCAATGGAGGCCTTTTTCCTTTAAAGGAAGTGTCTACAATAGGACATGATGAGAATGTGGTAACATTAAAACAACATATGCCTTTTATACCCCAAGATATAAAGGAATTAAAACAAGAGACTCCTACCTACAAAGAAGAACCAATACTAGTAATAAAAAAATGGCTCAAGAAGTGTCTGAGGGGTTCCAGGTTAAGATGGCGGCAGAGTAAAAAGCAGCTTCCTGACCTCTCCTAACCCATGCATACAGGACTCCTCAAGAAGACATAAAAACAAATCCAGAGGTAAGAAGGGACCCCACAACAGGGCGCGGCATTGGAGGTACGTGGAATTGGGGCGTTTCCATGCTATAAAGGGGCGAAATAGCTCTCACAAAAACACGAGTGGAGCAATCCCCGCCCCCACCCCACACCACCTACAGCACCAAAGCACAGGAATCAGAGCAAGTTTGGGGCACCCATTAAGTCCTTGGTAGATCACCAGGGCATGTTCCTGAGAGCAGCAAGACTTAAGACCCCCCCAAGAGGCTAAAGAACTCACGGACTCTGAACACAGACCCTGAACCCAGGCGCAGGCAAAGGGGCTGACACAGGCACGGATTAAAGTGCGGACTGGGGCATGGACTAAGGGGATGATTCTGAGTTCAGGAGTGGACCTTGAGAGGGGACCCAGTGCAGAGACTACAGAAGCAGTTCCCTGAGACTGTTAAAGGAGCTTCAGGCAGA
>NC_058131.1:441649982-441671916 GCF_016433145.1 Gracilinanus agilis
TATATATATATATATATGAAGCAATAGACGTGTCCCCTCCTAGTAATGATGTGTATGCAGAAGAAAAAGACTTTGCCTGTACAGGTGGTGTCCAAAAAGCAGCTCAAATGGTGAGATGTGTAGATTTCCCCTTGGGCCTTCTTTGAAGATAAAAGAGGGCTAGAGGAAGAATTTCAGGCCATTTTAAATGAGTCTCAGTGAACAATTTGCCAATCATAGTTTTGAGATCTCTATTCATTCTCTCAACTTGGCCTGAGCTCTGGAGGTGATATGGTACATGGAGTGAGTGATCTCCAAATAAGAATAAATCTGAGACAAAACTGAATCGGTAAAATGAGTTCCCCTGTCTGAATCAACTCATGCTGGCAAACCAAAGAGAGGAATATCCTCTTTTAAAGAGCACTTTGGCAACAAAAACTGCTGTTGCTCAGGCCCTAGGAAACTGGACAGCTGATCCAGTATGATCAGATAAAATTCATAATGTCCAGCCTTTGGCATCATGATTAAGTCAATTTGTAAATGTTCAAAATGTGTGTCAGAGAATGCCCACTGAAATCCTTGCCACGAAAGGCATGTTGGTTATAGGCTTGACAGGTAGGGCATACTGCAGATACTTTAGAGGCTATGGTAGTTATACCAGGGGCTGTCCATCCTCTTTTAACAGAGTCTACATTGCCCTGGGTGCCAAAGTGACTGTTTTTGTGAACAAATAAGCATATTTGGTGATTAAAAACTTCTAGGGAGCAGGGTTTTTTTCAGATGACACCCATGCTGTTTTTCTTTAAACTTTTGATTCCATTTTCTTCCATTTTTACACTTCCTGTTTATTATAATAAAGGGATAAAGTTGAGTCATTACTAGTTGCCAAAGTTATAATTAATTCAGGTCCTTCAGAGGCAGTGAGCTTTGTTGCATTATCTGCCCAGTGTTTCCCTCTAGAAATAGGATCAATTCCTATAGTATGGGCAGAGCAATGAACTACAGCTAGGGCTTCAGGTAGCTGGAGACCAGAAATAACTTCATCAATGATCTCTGCATTTGTGATACCTTTTCCAGCTCAGAATAAAAATCCCCTTTGGAGCCATAGCATACTCACTGCATGACATATTCCAAAAGCATATCTAGAGTCTGTGTAAATTGTTGCCTACTCATCTTTGGCAATTATACAGGCAATTATACAGCTATAAGTTCTGCATCTTGAGCACTTATATTTGAGGGCAGTGAAGCTGCCCACAGAGTGGCAAATTCTGTGACTACAGTAGATCCAGTGTAGCATATGCCATCCCTCATGAAAGAAAAACCATCAGTGAATAAGACTAAGTCTGGATTGTCTAAAGGAGTGTCCAGGAGATTTTCTTGAGACTTTTCAGCCATGGACACTAAAGATTCACGATTGTGAAATGGTTCTGAAACCTGTAAATCTGGGAGCAAAGTTGCAGCATTAAGTGCTGTACAGCATTTCAGGGTAATAAGGCTTACTTCATACCTAGCCAGTCTTTCATCAGAAAATGCCTGTCTTCTATGCTTTAGCAACAATGCTTCGACTTCATGTGGGCACATTATGGTTAATGGGCATCCCTGTACTAAATCAGTAAATTTAGTTACTAACATAGCTGTGGTAACTACGCCTCTAAGACATGATGGGGTTCCTGAAACTACTGGGTCCAGCTTGGCCAAACAATAAGCATAAAGTTTGAGTTAAAACACCTGAAGCTAACCCTCTCTGTTAGTGTACATACAAAGTAAATGGCTTTTTATAATCTGGAATGCCTAGAGCAGGGGTAGATAGGAACCTGTTTTAATTTTGAAAGAGCTGACAGGTGTTCCACCTTTAATCAAAGTGGTTCAAGCACTGAATTTTTTGTCAGAGCTATAAGGGGCTTAGTGATTTCCTCATAGCAAGGTATCCACTGTCTACAAAACCCTGTTTCTCCTAAAATTGCCCTCAACTGTGTCAATGTGGAATCTAGAAGCTCCCAAACTTGTAGCCTGGTAAGATTTAATGACTTCTAGTTTAGTTAGCTTAAAGGTGAAAAGCCTCTAGTTTGACCTAGTCACATGAGAGTTTTTCCCTGAGGGGAAAGTTCAACCTCAAAGAGTCTCAGACTAATAATAGACCTTAAAGTAGTTTAGGTGGGTAGGCTAATCCCATCAGGTGTTAAGGACCTCTTTGTCCCAGTGTTTTTTCCCCTTAGGCCAAAGTCCTTTACCAAGATAGACCAGCCCTTGCCTGGATCTTTCCCTTTTGTGTCCATTGTAAAGCCTCAGCCACTCACTTTTATTCCTGTCTGAGACTCCTTATTTTTATGTGCTACCATTGTAAAGTCAATCAACTATCCCTCTCATCCTCATCCCCACGTTCCCCCTAGAAAGGTATTTAAGCTTCTCACTTTAATGCCTCTTTGGAGTTTTTTCAAACAAGTGGTGAGACTCCCAGGGGTCTGTGATCTAAGCAAGCTCAGAGTCAAGGGGGACTCTGAGAGGGTTTGACACATGTAGCTCTGAGTGGAAGGCCTATTGATGCACATACCCCCTTCCCTTAATTAAAAAGTGGTTTTCTGACTATTTTAATAGTTCTGTGTTTTTTCCAGTTTAATAACTGTTTCTTAGTGGGGGACACTCAATTTATGAATATCTTCAATGTACTTAGGGGAAATGGAGTGGGCACCAGCAGTTAAAATAAACCCTAAATATTCCACTTTGGGGAGACACCACTGAACCTTTGTCTTTGAGACCTTGTGGCCTCTCTTATGCAGCTCTAAAGAAGATGTTTTCTGTCTTCCAGGCATACTGTGGCATTTGGTGAGGGTACGAGCAAATCATCCATAAACTGCATCAAACAACTCTCCTGAAAATTAGTATTTTCTAAATCCTATTTTAAAATTTGTGAGAACAGGGTAGCACTGTCCATGTACCCTTGTGGCAGCCTGTACGAGGTCCACTGGGAATCTTTCTAGGTGAAGGTAAATATATTCTTGGAATTTTCATGAATAGGAACTGAGAAGAATGCTGAATACAGATCTACCACAGTAAAAAATGTGGCTGTACTAGGAATAGAGGAGATAATTGTGGCTGGGTTGGGAACCACAGGGTGTCTTTTTATGACATGATTATTTACAGCCCTTAAATCCTGGACAAATCAATATACATATTTTCCATCTGTACCTAATTTTGGCCTTTTTTACTGGCAGAATAGGTGTATTATATTCAGATTTGCATAGAATGATTATTCCTTGCTCAATTAATGAATCTATCACTGGAGTAATTCCTTCAGTTGCCTCTTTTGATAGGGGATACTGAGGAATGGAAGGAGATAGACCACTTTTTGTCTTAATTTGAACAGGATTTGCTGATTTGGGCAGTCCTACATTGGAAGAAGATGTGGCCCAGAGACACTTAGGTATATCAACTGGGATTTCAAAGTAGGGATGTTCTTTTACCTCCTGGCTGTCTAAAAGAAATACAGGAAGCAAATCTAAGGTTTCCTCAGGTAATTCTAGTGTCATAGATCCATTTTGAGAGCATGTTATTGTGGCTTTAAGTTTGCATAAAAGATCTTTTCCTAACAAATTTATAGGGGAACCAGGCATTAAAAGGAAAGAATGTTCTACTGAGTGGGGTCCCACAAACACGATTAGAGGGGAAAGTTTTGGGACTTTTAGAGGTGCTCCTGATACACCTACTATATTTAAAGAGCCAATAGAATTGCATTCTGAATCAGGTTTACTCACCAATACTGAGCTGGAACTCCAGTGTCTAAGAGACAATCATAATATGTGTTCCCAACCTTCAGGGTGATATAAGGTTTATTATTATGGGTGAGGGAAGAATGGACTGGGATAACTGGTCTTAAAACAATAGGGTCTGGGAAATAAAGGTTCCCCTCTCTGATTCCAGAGCCCTTGCCCCCACCTCACACCTTCATAAAGATCCTTGGGTATTTCTCTGGGATACGCCACTCTGAAGGGGTATTTCTATCCTTATTATAGTGTGGACAAGCCCCATTTGGGGTATTTTGGTGTGAGTTATAGTTTGCCTCATTAGAATTATTATTTCTATAATTATTATTCTAAGGTTGTTATTATTTCTGTTTGCCTGATTCCACTTCCTACAGTTCATCATTATGTGACCCCTTTTCCCACAGAGTATCACATTAATGGTTGATTTGTGGATTCTTGCAAAGGGACCATGGCCAATCCTTGATTTTCTTTTTCTTTTTCAATTTTATTCAGTTAAAGTTTTTATTTCCTTCCTTAATGCCTCCACTAGGTCATTGTTCTCTTCATCTTTCCTTTAATGGCTGTTAAAGACATAAACTTCTACTCTTCTCAATTTCTCAATCCCAGTTTGGGCAGTTGGTCTTAAAAGAGTCTTTGACCACTTTACAGCAGTTTTTTTACAAACTTCCTTCTTATCTTCCTGATATCCCTTTCTCTGGAAAAATCCAGGTCTATACATCTACCTCCCAGCTCACTAAGTCTATCCATAAACTGGGAGGGATTTTCTTCCTGCTTTTATTTAAGATTTTTGAACTTTGTCCATGTACCAGGCCTATCAGAACAAGTTATCATTGCTGTTAGTGTAGTAGCCAGAAAATAGAGACTCATAGCTCACAACTTGATAGCACCATGCTCTGTCGAGCAAGGTGGTTATCTGGAGCTCATAGTTCATAGCCTGACAGTACCACTACTCCCTAAATAGAGTAGCCTTAACCCCTAACCCTGAACCTTCAAACCTTAAGATTCCTATGGTACTCCCACCAAGAAATGTCTGGCTATTGTTAGGCTCCATTACACCTGTACCTGTCTCCAGGCCCCTGAAACGTATATATTCCCTCCTATAAATGCACCACTTGGAATTCTCTTGCTGAATTCCCCTAGCGCACACTGGCAATAAAGCTTTCTCCTGCTTTGATTGCATTGTCTCGTGTGTTCCTTTGGTGGCCACCCATTAGAACCCTAACATTAGTAATGTCTCTCTAGCCTGGCATAGTTTTAAGTAGTCTTGTTCACTGTTCGAGTTCCACTGTGGGTTCTCACATGCCTGGTGAATTGTTTTCTTCCCTGGGCCTGATTAACAAGAGAAACACTTTTATTTTTTCTCTTTATGTTAAAAAGACTTGGAACAAGTTTTCCACATCAATCCGCCTGGGATCATAAGTGCGATAAATACTTTCTAGCTTTTTTATAACCACAATTGGTTCATCTTCTTAGGAAAGAGTATTTTCCTTGAATCTCTCAATGGTTTGTGGAGTGAAAGGTGTATGGTGTCTAAGAGTCACTAAATCTCCAGTTTTATTGTATGTGGGTACTTCCCTTAAGGGGAATAGGCCTTTAACTGAATTATTTTCAATTTCTGTTGCTTGGCTGGTGGTTTGGGTTGCAATGAACTAGGTAAGGGGAGGGGGAGGAGTAGGTGAAGTGAGAGGGAGGGATTGGGGTGGGGTTGGCGGTGTGGAATTGAGGGTGAGGAGGAGGATCAGTGGGGTAGGTGGGCCTTACAGGAGAGGGATTAGGGGACTAGGGGGCAGGGTCTAGTAGGAGAGGGAGGGGGCTGGGGCAGAGGAGTAGGAAGAAGAGTCAGGGTGAAGGGAGATTAAGCAGGGGTAGATGAATAGTCTTCCTTCAAATTTGGAAAATATTAGAAGAAGGAGGATAGCCTCAAATTATTCGGAGTAGCAGCTCACACAGAGGACAGTGGAAGAGGGTTCTTAGTATGAGAACAATACAGCATATAACCAATGAAGCATATCACCAATGAAGAATTACATAGGAGAATTGGCATAAACAATGCTATGGGAGAGAAAAAGGAAAAGATGGTTAGACAGAGGATGAAGGGAAGTAAAGGCAGTCAGTCACAGAAAAGGAAAGAGGCATGACTACAGAGAAGCTAAAAGATTCAGGGAGGTGGGGAAGTGAGGAAAGATGGAGGAAACAGAGTGGTTGGCTATAACCTACTCTTGAGGAAATTCTTTTTTTACCACGCTTATCTTCCATCTTAGAATCAATACTGTGTATTGGTTCTAAGACAGAAGAGTTTTAAGGGCTAGGCATTAGGGTTTAAGTAACTTGCCCAGGTTCATATAGTAGGAAGTATCTGATGCCAGATTTGAAACCTGGCTCTCTATTCACTGAGTCACCCATCTGCCCTCTGTGGTGATCCTTTTCTTATTTGAACTACAGGCTTCAGAGAGTTATCATCTCCTTTCATTATCCCTTTGCAAAAATCATTAGCTGCTTAACCACGATTTGCAATTTTTTGGAAAGTTTTTGTTCTGGAATCTTCAGACACTATTGTAATCACCACCCGAAGGCACAAAATAAGAAATGATGCTGCATACATATTGTTTGCTAGCCAATTACTTGCCTATTCCCAGGGATCATGATTGTCAGAATTATATCCCAAACTTTTTGATCTACAACCCATCTTTTTTTTTTATTAGCTACTTTTTACAAGTGTCCAAAATCAAGATTACCCCGAATGAAATCAAACTAAAGGTTAGGTTTGACCTGTGGGTTGGAGGTTCTCCAGTACTGTATAAGAAAATTGGGAAGCCATCAAATCTATGTATCCAGACATGATTTTATAGAAAATTTGGCCAGCTCAAACAAATATGTCTGGTAACAAAAGAATTCAAATATAGGTTTCAAGGCTTTGAAGATCTTAAATATATGCTTGTTCCCTGGAAAAGGTATCCTTGTTAAAGAAAGAGATAAATGTAACTGTCATATTGATTTTTATAAGAGGTTTAAATCTTGCAATTATGATTGTATACATCACTCCTATCTGAAAATATCTTCCTGGTACCAAGCAAGAGTGCCAAGGTAGGATACAAAGGATAATTTCAGAATTGAAAACATTTTCAGTTCTCTGCCTTTTTCCCCTCTGTTCCTGTCTGTCTCCATCAGACTTGTCAAATGGAAATGAATTCTGAGCTTGTTTTTTGTTCTTTTTTCCCCATGACATCAGCTCTGTTAGCCATCATTGCTACTAGACATTAACCTTCAAACAATGTTCATCCAAGGGTGATTATTTGCCACATGAAGAGCTGACAGCCATCCAGGCCAAAACCATTTATTCTTATACATTCAAATACCAGTGAAAGGCAGAGATGAAAACCTCTAGCTTGTGAACTGGTTTCAGGAGCCCTAGGCACCATGGCTCAGTAACCATCCATGGTTGATGCTTTTGCCTAGCTCTGCCCTGGATGGCTCTTTGCTTTTCCACTGACATGGAAGGCTCTGCTGTGTTGACTGAAGATACATTTTCTTTTGGCCATCCTTTCTTCTTCTTTATGTTTCCTTTTGCAAGTTTTCACAGTGGACTTCCATGAACAAACTTGGCAACTGATGCTTTTGATTAAAATCATGCTGTCACCTTCCTCCACCATCTCCAACTGCCCTAGAGTACAGAAGTAAACAATATATTACCTTCCCAGCATAACATATTAAAGCTTCTTAGGTGTAGGCAGGTGAATTGCCTCATGGGAAAGATCTTTCATTCATTCCCAAGCACAGACAGTTAAAACACTGAGAGTGTCATCATGACAAAGTGGTACCTTTTTGAAGTAAATAACATTTTAAAATCATTCAATAGGCAGTTTTCAGGGGACTCTGGAACAAGGAGATTTCTTTAAGCTCACATTGAGGTGTTGGTCAAAATGCTCTCAGAACATCAGTATGTCAATTTATTATGATCATGTGTACTTCTTTTTCACAAAGGACTGGGTTTTTGGGTTTTTGGGGGGGTATAGTTGGGAAGAGAGTCACTGAGAAATGACAGTAATGCAAAAAATCTTTAAAACATTTTTCAATAAAAAAGAAGAGTTTTTAGCATTTTAGGTTGTCCAAATTGATGGGACAGCTTTCCAGCAGGACTCACTAGATTTCAAATCAGTCAATTAATCATCACTCATTAATTAAATATCATCTGTGTGCCAGGTACCATTATAGGCAAAGAGGATACTAGTATAAAGAGGAAAGGGGAAAGAAATAAGCATTTACTAAGTACTCACTATCTTCCAGGTACTGGGCTAAGCAATTTAGAATTATTACTTCATTTGATCTTTACAATAACCCTAGAAATTAAGTACTATTATTATTATTATCTACCCTATTTTATAGATGAGAAAACTGAAGCAGATAGAAGTTAACTCACTTTTCTAGGGTCACATCGTAAGTGGCTGAGTTAAGATTTGAACTTGGCTCTTCCTCACTCCAGGGCCAGCATTCTCACCAAAAGAGACTGCAACTAGAGGACTGTCCTCTAGTTGCAGTCTCTTTTGGTGAGAAGTTTACATTTTTTTTGGAGGTGACATATAAATATATAGAATAAATACAATAGAAATTCAAGGTTCTTCAATGCAATCTAGTTAAATAGGGAGGCATGAATATTTGGAGATATCAGGAGAGCCTTCATTCATAAAGTAGTGTTTGAGATGCTTTATGAAAGAAAAGAGGGATTCTGTATGGCAAAAGTGAAAAGGAAATGCATTCTAGGTATGAGAGGAATAGCTAGAGCAAAATCATGTTGGTGGGAGATGGAGTGCCATATGGGAGGAGTATAAAGAAGATGAGTTTGGTTGGATCAGAGAGTGAGAATAGGATATGGTCATTGAGCCTAGTAAGAAAGGTTGATGTCAAATAATAAAGATCTTTAAAAGCTAAACAGAAGGGTTTATATTTTATCCTAGAGGTGAAAGGAAGGCACTAATTTTTTTTGAGTAAAAAGAGACATGATTAGATTTATGCTGGGCAGTTTGGAAGAAAGAAGACAGAAAAAAGAGAGATTTATCTTGAGAGAGACAAAAGTATTGTAAACGGGAAGTGATAAGGACATGATCTAAGGTGGTAGCTATATGAGTAGTGTCAACATGAAAAAAGAGTAATTATACTAGAACAAATCTTTAATCAGGACAAGGGAGCCTTCAATCACAGATACCATACAGAGCTAACCACTCAGGGACAACTAGACCACAGTCTTGAGAAAGACAGTATGGGTAATTTCCCCTGAACTGAAGAAGGCAACATGCCTATGTAGATTTTCTGAAGAGGAGGAAGGTCATAGGCCCTGCCACCTACTTGGAAAATTGTTGTTAGTAGCATTGGTGTGGTGGTTTCGAGTCTACATCCCCAATCATGTCCACCCCAACCCATGCGTTCAGGCAGATGTTTTTCTTATATGTTTCCTCTCCTGCAGTCCTTCCTCTGAATGTAGGTAGCATTCTTTACCATAAATCCCTCAGAGCTGTCCTGTGTCATTGCTTTCTGCCAGTACAGAAGTCCATTACATTTGATTTTACCACAGTATATCAGTCTCTGTGTACAGTGTTCTTCTGGCTCTGCTCCTTTCGCTCTGCATCAGTTCCTGGAGGTCTTTCCAGTTCACCTGGAACTCCTCTAGTTTATTATTCCTTTTAGCACAATAGTATTCCACCAACAGCATATACCATAGTTTGTTCAGCCATTCCCCAATTGAAGGACATAGCCTCTTTTTCCAGTTCTTTGCCACCATAAAAAGCACAGCTATAAATATTTTCGTACAAGTCTGTTTATCTATGATCTCGTTGGGGGTACAAACCCAATAATGGTATGGCTGGATCAAAGGGCAGGAATTCTTTTATGGCCTTTGAGCATAGTTCCAAATTGCCAGCCAGAATGGTTGGATCAGTTCACAATTGCACCAGCAATGCATTAATGTCCCAATATTGCCACATCCCCTCCAACATTCATTACTCTCCCCTTCTTTCATTTTAGCCATTCTGCTAGGTGTGAGGTGATACCTCAGAGTTGTTTTGATTTGCATTTCTCTAATTATTAGAGATTTAGAACATTTTCTCATGTGCTTATTGATACTTTTGATTTCTTTACCTGAAAATTGCCTATTCATGTCTCTTGCCCATTTATCAATTGGGGAATGGCTTGATTTTTTAGACAATTGACTTAACTCCTTGTATATTTGAGTAATTAGACCCCTGTCAGAGTTTTTTGTTATAAAGATTTTTTCCCAATTTGTTGTTTTCCTTCTGATTTTGACTACATTGTTTTTGTTTGTACAAAAGCTTTTAAGCTTAATATAATCAAAACCATTTAATTTACATTTTGTAATTTTCTCTCAGTCTTGCATGGTTTTAAAATCTTTACTTTCCCAGAGATCTGACAAGTATACCATTCTGTGTTCACTTAACTTATTTATAGTTTCCCTCTTTATATTCAAGTTATTCACCCGTTCTGTGAGATGTTGATCTGATCTAAACCTAATCTCTCCCATACTGTTTTCCAAATTTCCCAGCAGATTTTGTCAAATAGTGGATTCATGTCCCCAAAATTGGGCTCTTTGGGTTTATCATATACAGTCTTGCTGACGTCACTTACCTCAAGTCTATTCCACAGATCCTCCCTTCCGTCTCTTAGCCAGTATCATACTGTTTTGATGACTGCTGCTTTATAGTATAGTTTAACATCTGGTACTGCTAGGCCCCCTTCCTTCACATTTTTTTTTCATTATTTCCCTTCATATTCTTGATCTTTTGTTATTCCAAATGAACTTTGTTATAGTTTTTCCTAATTCAGTGAAAAGGTTTTTTGGTAGTTTGATAGGTATGGCGCTAAATAGGTAAATTAATTTGGGTAGAATGGTCATTTTTATTATGTTAGCTCGTCCTACCCATGAGCAATAAATGTTTTTCCAATTGTTTAGATCTAGTTTTATTTTTTTGGAAAGTTTTTTGTAGTTGTTTTTTTCCCATTGGATAATATAGCTACTCTTCCCTCTCCAGGTTGATTATACTGAGAGTAAGGTTTAAATATTACCTGTTAATGCTCTCTTCCTATCCTTCTTATAATAGTATTTGTCCCCTCTCCTTCCCATGCCCTCTTTGTGTGTAATAGAATATCCCATTTTTCTTATTCACTCAAGTTTCTCTTGGTGTCCCCTGCTATTCACCCCCCTCTTTCCCATCCCCCATGTCATCTTAGACCATTTAGTATCCTGTCCTCTCCCTATGAATTCTTCTTCTGATTACTATAATAGTGAATATTATAATAGTGAATAGAGTTCACTACAGAGAATTATACATAGCATTTCTCCACATAGGAATACAGATAATTAGATCTTACTGAGGCCCTTACAAAAGGCAAATTTAAAAATTATGAGTTTTCTTTCTTTCCCCTCTGTTTCTTATTCATCTTTTCATGTTTCTCTTGATTTTTGTAGTTGGATATCAAACTTTCCATTTAGCCCTGGTCTTTTCTGTGCAAATACTTGGAAATCTTCAATTTTGTTGAATGCCTATACTTCCCCCTGGAAGTATATAGTCAGTTTCGATGGGTAGTTGATCCGTGGCTGAAGGCCCAGCTCTCTTGCCTTTCTGAATATCATATTCCAAACCTTGCGGTCTTTTAGCGCGGAGGCTGCCAGATCCTGTGTGATCCTGATTGGTGCTCCTTGATATTTGAATTGTCTCTTTCTGGCTTTTTGTAAGAGTCTTTCTTTCATTTGAAAGCTCTTGAATTTGGCTATTATATTCCTGGGTGTTGACTTTTCTGGGTCCAGTGTAGAGAGGGATCTATGGATCCTTTCAATGTCTATATTGCCCTCTTGTTGTAGAACTTCAGGACAATTTTGCTGAATTATTTCTGTTAGTATGGATTCCAAGTTTCTATTAATGTCTGGTTTTTCAGGAAAACCAATGATTCTCAAATTGTCTCTTCTAGACCAGTTTTCTTGGTCTGTCACTTTCTCATTGAGATATTTCATGTTTCCTTCTATTTTATCAGTCCTTTGACTTTGTTTTATTTGTTCTTGCTGTCTTGTGAGATCATTGGCTTCTAATTGCTCAATTCTAGCCTTTAGGGACTGGTTTTTGGGTATAATCTTTTGGTTTTCCTTTTCAATCTGGTCATTTCTGGTGTTCAATTTGCTTATCAGTTCATTTGATTTCTTAGCCTCACTTTCCAATTGCAAAATTCTGCCTTTTAAACTCTTATTTTCTTACCTGATTTCCTTTTGAGCTATTTCCCATTTCTCTAGCCAAATCTTTTCCAACTTTTTCGTCATCTCATATTTGAACTCTTCAAGAGCTTGCGACCAGTTTTCATTATTTTGGGTGGGTCCGGATGCTTGTTTGTTCTCCTCTTATGTTTGCTCAGTTGTCTGGATTTTCTCTGTGTAAAAGATTTCTTCTTCTAGTTGTTAATCTTTTTCTTTTGGCCTTCCTGATTCTGGGTTGCCATCGTTTGCCCAGCCCGTTCTCAGGTTTATCCTCATGCTGACTCAGGTCTGGTTTTTCTCAAGGTCAAGCCTCCTGGTGGACTCGATCCTCTGCCGGAGGCTCCTTTACAAGTCTCAGGGGGCTGCTTCCACAGTGGTATACCTGTCTGCACTGGTTTCCCACTCAGGGTTTCAGAGCCTTCGTTCACACGAGCCTGTGTGTGCCTGAGCTCGGCCTGCGCTCTTTGTCCACGCTCAAAGTCTGTGCGTGTTCTTTAGCCTTTTGGGGTCCTAAGTCTTGCTGCTCTCAGGAACAGGCCCTGGAGCTGCCAGTGACTCAATGGGTGCCCCAAACTTGCTCTATTTCTCTTGAGCTGGTTTTGGCATTGTAGGTGTTGTGGTGTGTGTGTGTGGGTTGCTCAGCCTGTGATTTAGTGAGAGCTGTTTCACCCCTTTATAGCATGGAAATGCCCCAATTCCACATACCTTTCATACTGCGCCCTGTTGTGCAGTCCCTCTGTTCGTCTGGATTTGTTTTTATGTCCCCTTGAGGAGTCCTGTATGTTTCGGTTAGGAGAGGTTAAGCACTGCTTTTTACTCTGCCGCCATATTAACCAGGAACCAGAATCTAGATGGTCTTTTAGAACCGGATGAAATTCCTTCCCTTGTGGAAAAATAATCAAAATAGGGAAATTAAATTAGAGACCCAACAATCCCTTATATTGCTTCACAAAAGAAACAATCCCTGCGAAGCAAGTCACTGTCATTTCCTGCAACTAAGCAATAGCTTGCATCATTGGTACATCATTTACAAAATATCTTTAGAAAGTTTTTCTATCCACCTTCCAAACAATAAGATGTCAGGTTCAAATGTAGATTGAAATTCCTATGCTCATTGAAATGATATGGCCCATTTCAACTCCTAAAATCATGTCACCTTTAAAAGTGGTATCAGTGTAGTTAAATGTCTAAGTGATCCGTAGATTTACTGTTTCACTATCTGTTCAGAGTAAATTTAAATAAAATGTGACCTGATGATAATAGAAAAGATCAACCAGGATTTCTCCAAATCCACAGATAAATGAATTGAATTCTTTCTATGCTTTTGACTGTACACATAAGTTGCACTTACTGAGTTGCCTTTGATGAATTTTGTGCTTCTAAAGTTAAGAATGGAGAAGACAAAAATGAACTAAGAACTAGGAATCTGAAATTGAGATCGGAAATTATGGGCAAAGAAAGGGCATTGAGCTATGTCAAGAAACTTTTCAGATTCTGAACCATCCCAATGAAATTTGGAATAGATGATGAAAATTGTTAGCTGTTTGAAAAATGTATATTCAAGTGCTTTTATTGAGCATGCTCTTTTGCAAGGCCTTCAATTATACTTGCTTGTGTCACAAAGAAATGTGAAAAGAATATCTCAAAGATTGCTGGATGAAGCAATAGACAAAATGTCTAATTGATTTTCCCTCTTTAACCAGAATAATAAATAAACCAAGAACTTCAAAGGTATATGATTGTAAAATGTTAATTCCATCTATGACAGCAGATGCATTTTTCTCTGACAAGAATTTTTTTTCAACAGTTGAATAGGTTTATTTACCCTCAATGTCATGTCAGATTGCAATGGTGGTGGTGATAGTGGTGGGTGGCATTGGGGAGTGGGGCAGTCTTGTTATAAAATTGAAAATCTTCTCCTTAGGTCATTTCATATAGCTGTAATATGTTCTTAGAAGGCAGTGCTCTCCTGTGATGCTCATAACGTCAGGGTTCTTCTTGCCCAAAGCTGTTTAAGTGGACATTTTGGAAATGACATAAATGGATTTCATGACAGAGATAATGACTTTTTCCTCATCTAAACAATGAAGCATTGGACTAGGTCATCTTTCCTTCTAATTCCAATAGTCTATAAGGAACATACTAAGCTTAGAGTCTCATTTTAGGAAGGGCCTTGATATGGAAAGCACCCAGAGAAGGGAAGCCAGGATAATGAACGACCTTAGGTCCTATGACATGGATATTGGTTAAAGAAACCAGGAATGTTTATGTAAAAGAGAAGATCGGGTTATTTGAGAAAGTTGTCATGTTGAAGAGAAACTTGAAGTTGTTTTGTTTGGCCCTAGCAGATAGAACAAGGAGCTACGAGGGAGGCAGATTTAAGCTTGTGCAAGAAAAAATTTCTTAAAACAATCAGAGGGATATTTTGGGTGACTCAATTTTTCTTCTCAGCCAGTGTATTGAAGAGCTTCTGAAACTGTGTCCCTCTCTTGCCTTATATTATTCTGGATTATGGCATTTTGGAATCTCCAAAGCATTTAAGGGGATCACCCAGCAGCAAAAAAAGGTACAAGGTAGGGGTGGGGAAGTGGGTTGCAACACAGTACAAATAAAGAACTACAAAAAGGATCTTGTTAAAGAAATGGACAAAAAAGACAGTGAGTTGATCATGTGGCAAGAGCAAAAGATCACTGATGAACAGTAGAAATGCTCCATTGGAATTCTTATAAAGTAATGAGAATGTGAGGAAGGCTCTTGGCAGGATGCCACTCCTTCAGCAGCATGTTGGATACTTCTGGTTTACCTAACTGAAAGGACAGAATGCTTCTTTGTTGATGGCATGTGGCAGGGCTTTAATGTCCTTCTGAACATCCATTATCATGAAAAGGAGCAGCTTTTGAGAGGCATTGTGCAACAGTGGGATCCTGGCTTGGGTATCCTTTTAGTGTTGTGATGCTGGAATGGCTCCTCACTCTAAGCCTTTATAACTGAACTGGAACTTTATTGGCTTTTTATGAGGTCAGAACTTTATAAAGCCCTTTGTAGTCTAAGGGCTTTGAGTCAGTGTCAGTGGTTAGGCTCCTCAAGGGTGCCTGTGCCTCTGGAGGGAGAGCTTAGACATCTTCTGCCTTTCCACAGGCTGGAAAGCCTGTAATCGATAATGGGTCAGTGACAGTGTCTGTAGGGCCTTCCTACTCATGGGCTGGCCTACTGATGTTCAGTGAGACTTATTAATAAGCTGGATGTTGGATCTTGAAGGACTGGACCTGTTTTTGGTTACCATGACTCGCCAAAGACTGCGTGCTAAGTTGGAGAGAGTTGTGATCTTAGCCAGAGGAGACAGCGTTCATACCACATTCAGCCAGCCGTTGTGGGAGGGAGAGCGGTACTGGGTAAAGGTCAGACTTAATAGACTTGGAGCCTAAGGAATATAATACATGGGGTGTGGATGTATATGTATGTGTATGAATATGAGTATGTATGTATATGTACACACATGTATATGCATGAGTATGCAGATGTATATACATACACATGTATATTTAGAATCATAGATTTAGAGGCTGAATATTGTCCTGACACTTGCCTCTTTGTTTTTTTTAAAGAACTGATAAAAGCTGTTACTTGTATGCTCCATTTAGTCAAGGGCTGATTACTTTTGGCTTTCCTTGCTCTCACAGAACATTATGGGATGGCCTTTCTCACTGTTCAGTCAGTATGGTACCGGATGAAGTCTATTCTTTTAGACCCTGCATAGTCACTGGCCATCAGAACTGGCAGTCCAAAGAGCTGGATAGTTTTTTTTTTCTCCAGGGGGTGACTGGAAATGGAAAGTAAACTTAAAAAAGTTAAAATAAAGCCATCGTCTGAGTTTTACTTAGCATAAGACATTAAGGCAATGGAAGAAAGAAAATACCAACTGCCCAATTCAGGTGCCTAACAGCTTTCCCTGAGAATTGTTTCATTCTGCGAAGGGTTTCCTCTTTTCCTAAATCACCAGTCCAACTACCTATCCCCAGAAAGTGCCAGGAGGCATCCCATTAGGTAGATAAGAGTAGCTACCCCAGCTGGGTTAAATAGCATTCAGGGAATAGGTGTTTCTGGAGTGTGGGAAAGCAGGGCTGACCTAACTCATAGTGGAGGCTATGGGAGAGTAGGAGGCTACATGGGAGATTTGAGGAACCCCAGGAATAACCCCCAAATATCACCACAGTAGCTGAATTGCATAACTACTAAGAATGAGGAAACTAGAGAATAAGTCTAACCCTTACAAAGTCAGTCTTTCAGTCCCAAGCCCCATCTGCTACTACAAATGAAATTCTTTGAGTTCCTCACAAAGGGAGCATGTTGTAGTCAAAACAGCAGTGAATGTGGACTCCAGAGATCAGGGTTCAAATGCAGGTCCTGACACTTATGGTGTGTTCTTGACCAAGTGGATAAGGGCAGAGCCTTGCTTTCCTCATTACTACTATAAGGATAATGACATTTGCTCACACAGTTAAGGCTTAAGGCCTAGAGGGCTAGACTTAAGAGTCAGGCAAACCTGAGCTGGAATCCTCCTCAGATACTTTCTTGCTGTGCATAGCACTTAGCCTTCTAGCCTCGGTTTCTTCATCTATAAAATGGGGATAATACTAGCACTTTTAATCCACAGGGTTGTTGTGAGAATTAGATGAGATAGATATGAAAAGCCTTTCACAAATGTTAAAGCACTGTAGTTATTATTTTTATTTGTTCTGGGAGAGGTAAGCCATGAAGCTAATACATACTAAGGTGTTAGCAGAGCAGAAAGTGAATAAATCTGGCTTAAGTTGAGGAGAATAAAGGTGGAGAGATCTATTCTGAGTGGAGACTGACCTCAGAACTCTTAGACCCCTTTGCTGAAAGAGATAAAACTGAGATTAGAGCAAAGAAGAGCTCACCCAGGGTTTGGCCATAAGGGGATTTGACTTCCTATTTTAACTCTTTATTTTTACTTCCTATCTGCTGACCTCAGTCTCTTAGAGTGCAAATGCTGTCAAAATCTAAAGTTTCTTAACTCCTGAACAATTATTCAGGTTGGCCAGTCTTAGTTACAGCTCTGAGTGTTGCTCATTTCTCTTCTCTGCTTTTTTCCACCCAGGGAATATTAGGGCAGCTGGGAATGTTGGATACTAACATTAGGTGTTTTTTGGAGATCAGATACTCAGAGCTTTCAAGAGGAGACCTGGGGATCAAAGGACATAGAAAGGTAAGTGGAGGAGCTAAAGACTAATCAACCACAATTATGTTCAAGGCCAATCATTTGGGTGCTGGTACAGAGCTGTGAAGCCTCTTTCCTAGTCTCCCAAAGAGGGCTGAGAAGTTTCTGAATCAAAAACCAGAGGAGGTCAATAAACAAGAGAGAACCTGGTAGGGACATACAAATAGTGTGATCCATTACTAAAGAAACACTTCAGGCAGGGTTCTAGAAAGTAACAGGACCATTCAGATAAAAGCAAACACATTGCTTCTTAGAAATCTCTCTGTTTTTGTAATTCTCCACTGTCAAATCAGTGGCATGTTTTCTGCTGTATGGCTTTGTAATTAAGGCTAGGGATCAGAAGCCTCTGTTCTTGCTTTCAACCTCCAGCCTGCAAACTCATTTGGGAGCTGGTAAACAATGGCTCCAACTCTCATCTGAGCCTTTCAAAAGAAAATTGTATTAGTATTGCAATGATGGCATTGGGAGACTGGTGTTCAGACCGAGAACTGGGTTTGGGCATGGGGGACACAGTGTCAGGGAAGAGTTCTGTACTTAGAATCACAAGGTCTAGGTTTTAAGGCCCAAATCTAAGTGACTTTGGAATGTTTTTCACTTCTCTGAAATGGAGATAATTATCCCACAGCCCTCTTAAGGCTGTTGCAAAAAATTAAATGAGTAAGCGTGCTTTGGGGGCTGTAGAGAGATAACAAGGCCTCATATATGGTAGAGGATTCAAAGGCACCCTTGGAGTAACCAAGACTTAGGTCCAAATCCTCCCTGGGACTACCCTTAGTAAATCACTTTGCTCTCTGAGCCTCATGCAAACTAACTCCCTGCTTAGACCATAAGTTACAGAAGAGTTGCTGATATTCAGTAGATCCATTTGCTTAGAAGGAGTTTCCAACTTGAGTTAATTGAAATAATGCTTCTACAAATAAAATGTGAATGGTTGTAATTTGCATGTGCTATATGTATATGTATATATGTCTCTCTGTGGTATACATATATATGTTGTATACATTTATATGTTCATGGGTATTCAAATGAGATGTGCATATGCGTGGTGTGTATGCATGTGTGTTTCCATACATATAAACCAAAACTTTATCGAATATTAATGTTTTCAGATGACTTAAAATAATTTATAATAGCTTTTCCTTTTTGATGGGCTTACAGCATTTGGGGGTTTGTAGGATAGAAGAATCACAAGACCCTAATCCTGACTCACACCTATAGGGGTTCTTTGCCTGTGGGCAAGCTGTGTAACCTCTTGGAGTTTCAATTTCCTCCTTTGTAAAATTAGGTAAAGGATATTTGCTAATAGTGTCCACTGGCAGGAATAAGAAAGGAGTATTGTACAAATGATTCAAAACAATCCCAAAGGACTCATGATGTGCCATCCCACTTGGGGATTCTCGTATTTCTGCAATAAAAGGGTTTGCTTAATTTGGTAGAAAACTCAAGTAGCTTTAATGCCTGCAGAGCAGAGTGCTCCACATGGAAAGTGTGATGGTTTTGGATTCAAAAGTCCTTGGTTCCAGTCTTGCCTATGCCACTTTCCACCTTTGTGACCTTGAAAAAGTCACTTCCCCTCTTTGTGAGTCAGTTTCTTCATCTATATAATGGGAAAGTTGGACTGTGAGGTGCTATCCTGGAAGTCTCCATTCTCTGGGAGCGCCTAGATATCAAGATGATCGCACTTAAGAAATTCAGATTACCCTGTCCTCTACACGATATCTTGGTTTTCCTGTACACTGTTGACAAACCACCTTTTCAGACCATATGCAAATGCATGCCAACCTCTGCCATATGCTTCTAACACTGGTTAACACAAATTTCTCTTTAGGGGAAGAAACTATAGAAGGGAGCAGGACCCTATTCTCTCCTAAGAACATAAGTCTTCTCAGCTAGTTGCTGATCTGTCTTTTGAACTGGAAATCTAGAGAGTTTTAGTTCATTTTTATAGACAAGAGATGGCCTTTCTTAGAAATCTGTTCACAAGTCCTAATCAATCATCTTTGAATCTGTCCCAATCTTAGGAGCTGGCTTGTGTCCTTTAAGTAAAGTACAGGTGGTAGGCCCACTTTCATGAATGGGCACCCTTCCAGAGAAGGGCCACATCCTATTATCTCATCAGGTTGATTGGGGAATTCATCAAAATGACCTGTGACTCCTCTGGTTGAGTAACTTTGGGGACTGAAATTTTGTCCTTTCCCTTGCTTATGAGAGGAGCCTCGTTTCCTTCAGGGGATGTCTATGTGCAAAGGAGAGCAGAATGAATATAAAAGACATTAGTCACAAACTTGTGATCATAGGACCATGGTGGAAGTATTAATGCGGACCTAGCTAAGACCACATTGGCCATCTAGTCTAACCCCTTCACTTTTCCAGAGGAAACTGAGGCCCAGAGAAGTCAACTTCTTTGATCAAGGTCACCCAAGTGGGAAAGAGTGAATGTGAAGCCAAGTCCCTTGACTCCATTTCCAGTGATCTTCCTACCAGGGTCACAGTGAAACTTGGTTGAGTAAGGAGCTCAGTTTGGAGTCTGGGGATCAGATACCTGTTTCATATATTCTAATTTGACTACATGCTACCTGTGTGATCTTAAATGACTTATAGTGTCTGAGACTCTTTTGCTGTTAAATGAAATAGTGGGCCAATTTTTCTCTTAGGGCCTTTCTCATTCTGAGTTCTGTGGTCTTTCTTTGCTGTGGCCCAGAAGAATTATCTCTGCTACTCTACCCTTTGTTGGATCATACTAACATTGAGTAGTTGAACATTCTGAATACTAGATAATGGGATGTGCAATTGGATTCATCCTACTTAAAACCAATAATGATTAAGCAATAATTGCTCTCTTTGTTGGAGTGATGAAAATGGCTTATATGTGAATTGTCTTAATCAACTGATATTGATCAGCAATTTGATTTAATTCTTTATTGACATACATACTCTGATATAAATTTACTTAAGAGGTTTGTGTATTTTAGTTCTCAATTTTAGAAGTTCATCAAGATTTATTTAGTCATCAACAAATTAATAAACCCCTGTTTTCCTTTTTTCTATTCATTTTCTAACTTAATGATCAGAGGTTAAAGATGGACTTACAAGCCTTACAATTAATAAACCCCTGTTTTCCTTTTTTCTATTCATTTTCTAACTTAATGATCAGAGGTTAAAGATGGACTTACAAGCCTATCTAGGTAGTGCAATGCATAGAGACCTGGAGCCAGGGGATATGGAAGCTTCAAATTCTATTTTCTTTTGTTATTTGTAAAATGGGGATAATACTAGTACCTATTTCACAAGGCTGTTGTGAGATCAAATGAGGTAACAGGTAAAGGGGTAAAGGGCTTTGCAGGGCTTAAAGTGTTCCGTGACAGCTAATATTCTATGTGTGTAACTTTATGTACATTAAACCATTTTAATTTCATGACAGCCCTATAAAGTAGGGAGTTAAAATAGTGTTATCCTATTTTAAAATTTTTTTCATTGTTATCTTTTTTGTACATTGCTGTCATTTTCCTTCTTTTTTCAAATTTTCTTTTCTTTTTCCCCAATCACATGTAAAAACAGTTTTCAACATTTTAAAAAAGAATTTTCACTCTAGAATTTTCTCCTGCAGTCTATATAGATTTTATATGTGCAATCATATAAAACATTTTCCTATGTTAATCCTTTTGTGGAAGGAAACTGAAACCAAAAAAATTAAGAAAGTGAAAAAAATTTACTTTGGTCTGAATTCAGACTCCATCAGTTTCTTCTCTGAAATCATATGGCATTTATTATCATGAGTCCTTTGGGATTTTTTTTGGATTGTTGTATTGCTGAGATTAGCTAAGTCTTTCACAAATGTTCATTGTATAATATTTCTGTCACTGTGTACATTGTTCTCCCAATTTTGCTCATTTCACTCTGCTTCAGTATGAGTAAATTTTTCCAGGTTTTTCTGAGTTCCTCCTGCTCATTGTTTCTTTCAGCACAATAGTACTTCATTGCAATCATATACTATAGTTTTCTCAGCCATTCTTGGTATCCCTTCACTTTCCAGTTCTTTGCTCCAACGAAAAGAGTGCCTTTTTTATACATATACATCCTTCCCGTTTTTACTTTTTATCTCTTGGGGATATAAACCTAGTAATGATATTGCTGGGTCAAAGGATGTGTACTGTTTTATAGCCCTTTGGGCATAGATCCAAATCGTCCTCCAGAATGGTTTGTGTAAAGGGAACCCCTTCCTCTCAGGGTTGTGAACTTTCTTCTCATCTGACCCATCCCATTAGCATGGCTGGAATGCTCCAAACAGAGGCCACAGGTTAAGAGCCCTAGGAACATGACACGGAACTAAAGGTTATGGGTCTGGGGCAGAGAGACTTTGATTGGTTCCTGTGATGAGCTGAGACCATCTCAGAGAGATAGGAAATGAAGTAGAAAAAGGGGTTATAAAAGATGAGACTGTAGAGGAGATCGAGGGTCTTTGGTGTGAGTTTTCTGGGATTGATTCTTCTACTCCATTTAGCATTGGTGGCTCAGGCAGAAGACACCCTTGTGGGCTGGTAAGACTCTTGCTCTGAAGAAGAGACTACCAAACTTCCACCTGGAGATTGGAACCCTGTTGGGAAGTGAGCTGAAATTCTACAGACCAGAATTCAGAGTAGGAGGCTAGGAAATAAATTTTCTACTTCCTTCCTTCCTTCCTTCCTTCCTTCCTTCCTTCCT
>NC_058131.1:441672416-441688285 GCF_016433145.1 Gracilinanus agilis
ATATAAATGTGTGTGTGTATAAATATATACAAAACTAGGAGGAGGAGAGAAGGTAATAATAAGAAAAATAGGTGGTAATAATAAGAAAAATAGTGAACTACTCACCTTCCACTCTGGGCGGCAGTGGTGGCGGTGGTCCTTTTCCCTTCCCCTATTCCCCTCAAGTCAGGCTAAAGTGGTTCAATGCCCTGATCCTGGGCCTGCTCCGCCATGCTCCCCAAGAAACAGGCTCTGGCTGGGGGCAACAAGAAGGCAGAACAGAAAAAGAAGGAGAAAATCATTGAGGACAAAACTTTCGGTTTGAAGAATAAGAAAGGGGCAAAGCAAGAGAAGTTCATCAAGGCTGTGACACATCAAGTTAAATTTGGTCAACAGAATCCACAACAGGCTGCACAAAATGAAGGTGATAAGAAATTAAAGAAAGATGACAAGAAGAATGAACTTCAGGATTTAAATGAACTATTCAAACCTGTAGTTGCTGCTCAGAAAATAAGTAAAGGTGCAGATCCCAAATCTGTAGTATGTATGTTCTTTAAGCAAGGGCAATGTACTAAAGGAGATAAATGTAAGTTCTCCCATTATTTGTCTCTTGAAAGAAAATGTGAAAAACGAAGTGTTTATATAGATGCAAAAGATGAAGAACTTGAAAAGGATACCACGGATAACTGGGATGGGAAAAAGCTGGAAGAAGTAGTGAACAAGAAGCATGGTGAGGAGGAAAAGAAAAAAACAAAAACTCAAATAGTGTGCAAGCACATTCTTGATGCTATTGAAAACAAAAAAATATGACTGCTTTGGGGTTTGCCCTGGAGGTTGTGATAACTGTCCGTACCCTCATGCTCTTCCTCCTGGTTTTGTATTAAAAAAAGATAAGAAGAAAGAATAAAAAGAAGATGAAATTTCATTAGAAGATCTAATGGAAAGAGAGCGTTCTGCTTTAGGACCAAATGTTACCAAAATCACTTTAGAGTTTTTTCTTGCATGGAAGAAAAGAAAAGGCAAGAAAAGATTGATAAACTTGAGCAAGATATGGAAAGAAGAATGAAATAGATAACAAAACCATACTAGTGGGGGACTTCAACCTTCCCCTATCAGATCTAGATAAATCAAAACAAAAAATAAATAAGAAAGAGATAAGAGAGGTGAATGAAACCCTAGAAAAATTAGAGTTAATAGATATATGGATAAAAATAAATAGGGACAAAAAAGAATACGCCTTCTTTTCAGCAGCACATGGAACATTCAAAACGATAGACCATGTACTAGGGCATAGAAACATGGCAAACAAAAGCAAAAAAGCGGAAATAATAAATGTAACCTTTTCAGATCATAATGCAATAAAAAGTTATTAGTAAGAATACATGGAGAGGCAAACCAAAAACTAATTGGAAATTAAATAATATAATTCTCCAAAACCAGCTAGTCAAAGAAGAAATCATAGAAACAATCAACAATTTCATTGAAGAGATGAGACACCCTACCAAACTCTGTGGGATGCAGCCAAGGCAGTACTCAGGGGGAAATTTGTATCCTTGAGTGTATATATTAACAAATTAGGGAGGGCAGAGGTTAATGAATTGGGCATGCAACTTAAAAAACTAGAAAATGAACAAATTAAAAATCCTCAGATGAAAACTAAATTAGAAATACTAAAAATCAAATGAGAAATTAATAAAATCGAAAGTAAAAGAACTATTAAATTAATGAGACTAGAAGCTGGTATTTTGAAAAAACAGATAAAATAGACAAAGTACTGGTCAATCTAATAAAAAAGGAAAGAAGAAAACCAAATTGACAGTATCAAAGATGAAAAGGGAGACCTGGCCTCTAATGAAGAGGAAATTAAAGCAATCATTAAAAACAATTGTGCCCAATTATATAGCAATAAATATAGCAATCTGGGTGATATGGATAAATGTTTACAAAAATAAAAATTGTCTAGATTAACAGCAGAAGAAATAGAATACTTAAATAATCCAATATCAGAAAAAGAAATTGAAAAAGCCATCAAAGAACTCCCTAAAAAAATCTCCAGGGCCTGATGGATTCACAAGTGAATTCTATCAAACATTCAAAGAACAATTAATCCCAATACTATACAAATTATTTGATGTAATAAGCAAAGAAGGAGTCCTACCAAATTCCTTTTATGACACAAATATGGCACTGATTTCAAAGCCAGCCAGATCAAAAACAGAGAAAGAAAATTATAGTCCAATCTCCTTAAAGAACATAGATGCAAAAATCTTAAATATAATACTAGCAAAAAGATTTCTCCAAGTGATCCAGAGGGTTACCCATCATGATCAGGTGGGATTTATACCAGGAATGCAAGGATGGTTCAACATTAGGAAAACCATCCACACAATTGACCATATAAACAAGCAAACCAACAAAAACCACATGATTATCTCAATAGATGCTGAAAAGGCTTTTGACAAAATACAACACCCATTCCTGCTGAAAACCCTGGAAAGTATAGGAATAGAAGGACCTTTCCTGAAAATAATAAATAATAAATAGTATATACCTAAAACCATCAACAAGCATCATATGTGATGGGGATGAATTAGAAGCCTTTCCAATAAGATCAGGTATGAAACAAGGATGCCCATTATTACCTCTATTATTTAATATTGTACTAGAAACACTAGCAGTAGGAATTAGAGAAGAGAAAGAAATTGAAAGTATTAAAATAGGCAATGAGGAGACTAAGCTATCACTGTTTGCAGATGATATGATGGTCTATTTAAAAAATGCTAGAAAATCAACTAAAAAGCTAGTGGAAATAATCAACAACTTTAACAAAGTTGCAGGATACAAAATAAATGCACATAAATCATCAGCATTTCTATATATTTCCAACACATCACAACAGCAAGTGGTAGAAAGAGAAACACCATTTAACATCACCCTAGACAGATCTGATTACTACCTGGTTAAGATGGAGGCAGATTAAAAAGCAGCTGTTTAACCTCTCCTGACTGAAACATATAGGAGTCCTCAAGAAGACATAAAAACAAATCTAGAGGAACGAAGGGACCCCACAACAGGGAGCAGCATTGAAAGTATGTGGAATTGGGGCATTTCCATGCTATAAGGGGATGAAACAGCTCTCACTAAAATGCAACCTGAGCACTCCCCTCCCCCACCCTACACCACCTACAGTGCCAAAGCCAGGGCACAAGAGCTAGAGCAAGCTTGGGGCACCCATTAAGTCTTTGGCAGCTACCTGGGGTCACCACGGCCTGTTCCTGAGAGCAGCAAGACTTAAGACCCCAGGAGGCAAAAGAATGCGTGGACTTTGAACACAGACCCTGAGCCCAGGCTCTTGCATCCACGGATCCTGAGCACAGGAGTGGACCTTGAGTGAGGACCCAGTGCAGAGGGGGTTCACAGCTGAAGAAGCAGCACCCTGAGACTGTTAAAGGAACCTCAGACAGAGGAACAAACAAGGGGGCCACCAGGAGGCTTGAACCTGAGAACAACTAGATCTGAGACTTCAGGAGCCTAGAGAGCGAAACAGACCCTGGGTGTGAGGATAAACCTGAGAGGGCACAGGGCTAACAATGGCAAGCCAGAGACAAGAACCCCAAAAGAGAAAGATCATGAAGAAGAAATCTGTAACACTGGACAACTTTTACACAGAGAAAATCCAGAAAACAGAGCAAACAGCAGAGGAGAACAAACAAGTAATCACATCCAAACCTTCCAAAATAATGAAAACTGGTCACAAGCTATTGAAGAGTTCAAATCTGAGATGTTGAGAAAGATGGAAGAGATCTGGCAAGAAAATAACAGTTTAAAAGGCAGAATTTCACAACTGGAAAGTGAGGCAAGTCAACTGATGACCAGAAATGACCAGATTAAAAAGGAAAACCAAAAGATTATAGCCAAAACCCAAAAGATTATAACCGAAAACCAGTCCCTAAAGGCTAGAATTGAGCAATTAGAAGCTAATGATCCCTCAAGAGTGCAAGAACAAATAAAACAAAGTCAAAAGTGATAAAATAGAAGGAAAATGAAATATGTCAATGAGAAATTGACAGATAAAGAAAACAGGGCTAGAAGACACAATTTGAGAATCATTGGTCTTCCTGAAAAAGCAGAAATTAGTAGAAACTTGGAATCCATACTAAAAGAAATTATTCAGCAAAATTGTCCTGAAGTTCTACAACAAGAGGGCAATATAGACATTGAAAGGACCCATAGATCACGCTCTACACTAGACCCAGAAAAGTCAACACCCAGGAATATAATAGCCAAATTCAAGAGCTTCCAAGTAAAAGAAAAAAATCTTACAAGAAGCCAGAAAGAGACAATTCAAATATCAAGGAGCACCAATCAGGATCACACAGGATCTGGCAGCCTGCACACTAAAAGATCGCAAAGCTTGGAATATTATATTCAGAAAGGCAAGAGAACTGGGTCTACAACCAGGGATCCCCTACCCATTAAAACTAACTACATACTTCCAGGGGAAAGTTTGGGCATTCAACAAGATAGAAGATTTCCAAATATTTTCACAGAAAAGACCAGGACTAATTGGAAGGAGAAGTTCCAAGAAGCAGAAACTCCAAAGGAGAAATTTCAAGGAGAAGTCTCTTGGTCAGGAAGTTCAGTACTTTTTATAATCCTTTTTCATGTTCCTTCTTGTCCCTTCCCCACTTTACAGTGAAATAATAAGTGAGAGAACCTACAAGGTCTCTAGGTATTGTGTTGAGGGTTAGACCATTGCTGAGCACCTGATGTGGTCTGCCAACAGTATGAAGTCAAGTTGGTAGGTCTCAGTCCTGTAGGGTGATGATAACACAATCTGACTGCTCAGTAGGATATAGAAAAAGATCTTGATTTATTAAACAAACACAGGATGGGGTTGTGGAACAGGGAAATGGATTTCCATAGCTTTATTTGTTTCTAATTCCTCCTCACTTCATGACCAGCAAGGGTTGCTTCATTCCCAATAAGTTGGGCCACTCTATCTGCTCTCTCTCTCTCTCTCTCTCTCTCTCTCTCTCTCTCTCAATTCTAGCTAAACTACACCTGCACTAACTGGCCCACTGAAATAAAATAGTATCAGTAAAGTCTAGACAGATGGGTTGGCTATAAGACCCAAAGGCCTGAGCCTAGATAGTCTGGCTCAGTTAGGCGGTTAGGCAAGATAGAGATAGGGTCCTCAGCAGCTCACACAGAACAGATGATAAAGATGAGAAGCAGGGCCATATATCAGGATCAGAGAAGGCTTCTTGAGATAAAGAACATCCAAGGTTAGTCAGGAACTCAGCTTCTTCCTCTAGCTCAATCCCAAGATGGCAACAGGAAGCAAGTTCCTGCACTCAACCGTGTCCAGAGATCAATGCCCCCATTGGAATCCCAGTGTCTATTCTTATATGTTCCTGCCATTCCAGAATGTCACCCATTCAGTTCTATCTGCATGCCAGCTAACCTTTGCAAAGTATATGCAATGCCCCAAACCCTCTGCAACTTATTCATTCTCTCTATTCCATTTTAATAATGGGAAGCAATCACAGTCTTTCAATTTACCTAGTGCTGCTGTGGGGTGGGAGATAGTGGCCTCTGGAGTTGTCACCCACTCTAGCAACTGACTTGTGAACTGTCATATTTAGTGACTGGTAAGGTACTAAGTAAAGGTACTTGAATTTTTGGTTGATTAACTTAAAAATCCCTGATTGATAGACAAAGAGTTTGATTCACTCTTCACACTGTTATTTGATATAGTACTAGAAACATTTATGATAGCAATAAGAGAAAGGAATCAAAGAAACACAAATAGATAATGAGGAGATAAAACTATCCCTATTTGCCAATGATGTGGCAATTTACTTAGAAAACCCCAGGAAATCAGTAAATATAATAACTGAGACAACTATTAAACTCACCAAAAGTGTAGGCTACAAAATAAATCCTCAAAAATCAAAAGTAGTTCAATATAATAATTACAAAATAGTGGAAGTAATTATAAAAAGGGAAATCACACTCCAAAATATCTGCAAAATGCATGAAATATCTGAATTTTAACCTCTCAAAACAGAAAATGAATATTATAGGTTCAATTTCAAAATACTCCTTAAAAATCAAAGAAAAATGTAAATACCTGGAAGGATATTCAGTGCTTATAGCTAGGCCAAGCCAAAATCATATATCACAATACTAAGAAAATTAATTTACATTTTTAATACTTTAACAGTCAAGTTACCAACAGAATACATTATAAAATCTAATGATATAACAACATTTGGAAAAATAAAATATCTACAATTACAAGAGAAATGATGAACAACAGTATGGAATAGGTAATAGCATTTCCACATCTCAGACTATGTTTTAAAGCAGCAGTTAACAAAAATACCTTGTATTGGTTTTAAAAAACGAACAAATCAGAGAGTTAGGTCAATGGAAGACACATTAGACAAAGGAAATTTAGAAGCAATAAAATTCAATAACCCCGTTTTTGATAAAGCAAAAAATATGTAATACTCAGGTAAAAACTCCCTACATGATTAAAAACTGCTAAAAAACCTGAAAATTAGTCTGGGAGAAATTGGTCTTAGACCAAAACCTTAAACCTCACTCCACAATATACTCAAAATTGATTCAGGACCTAAATATGAAAGCACATAATATTAAAAAAAATTAGAAGAGAAAAAGAGCATATATCTCTCAGAGCTATGACTAAGAAATTTTATCTTAACAAAAGAAGAGATAGAGGTAACTACAAAGGATAAATAATCTTGATTACTTGAAAATGAAAATCATCTGCACAGACAGCTTTAATGAATCTCAGATAAAAAGGGATGTGGTTGAATGGGGAAAATCTTATCACATTTCACTGATAAAGCTTAGTTATATAAGATAAATAATGACATATGTTACGTATAAAATATCACATGTATAATTTTTCTTTCTCTTGGAAATGAAAATCTCATCAAAGAATTTTAATAATATATACTATAAGTATTTTATATTGTCTAGGGCAGTGAGGGGCAAACTTTCAATAAACACATGAGAAAGTGTTCTAAATCTCTAATAATTAGAGAAATGCAAATCAAAACAACTCTTAGGTATCACCTCACACCAAGCAGATTGGTTAAAATGACAGCAGGGGAGAGTCATGAATGTTGGAGGGGATGTGGCAAAATTGGGACATTAATGCATTGCTGGTGGAATTGTGAACTGATCCAACCATTTTGGATGGTAATTTGGAACTATGCTCAAAGAACTCTAAGACTGCCTGCCCTTTGATCCAGCCATACCATTGCTGGGTTTGTACCCCAAAGAGATTATAGGGGAAAAGACTTGTACAAAAATATTTATAGTCATGCTCTTTGTGGTGGGAAAAAACTGGAAAATGAGGGTATGCCCTTCATTTGGGGAATGGCTGAACAAATTGTGGTATCTGTTGGTGATGGAAAATTATTGTGCTCAAAGGAATAATGAACTGGAGGAATTCTATGTTAACTGGAACGACCTCCAGGAATTGATGCAGAGTGAAAGGAGCAGAACCAGAAGAACCTTAAACACAGAGACTGATACACTCCAGCACCATCATATGTAATGGACTTCTGTACTAGGAGCAATGCAATGATCCAAGAAATTTCTGAGGGACCTATGAGAAAGAATGCTAATCACATCCAGAGAAATAACTGTGGGAGGAGAAGCACAGAAGGAAAACAACTTCTTGATCACATGGTTCGATGGGGATATGATTAGGGATGTACACTCTAAACTATCACCCTAGTGCAGATATCAATAATATGGAAATAGGTCTTGAACAATGACATATGTAAAATACAGTGGAATTGCATGGTGGCTATGGGAGGGATGTGGAGGAGGGGAAGGAAAGAACATGAATCTAGTAACCATGGAAAATTTTTCTTAAGTAATCAATACAAAATTAAATATAAACATTTCAAAAATAAATTTATTTGTGTGAAAAGTGTTTTATAATTTTATTCATATAGTTTCTGGATTTGTCTTGGCAGAAGAGGCATCTAAGTGTGTTATTTTTGCTGCCTTAATGATTCCTTTCATCTTTTTCTTCTTCCCTTACTGCTCTACCTAGGAGTTCTAATAGGCATCCTTGCTTCATCATTGATCTTATTGAGAAGTCTTATACTTCATCTCCATTGTGGACAATGCTTTCTGATAGATATTGATAGATACTACTTATCATTTTAAGGAAAGCACCATATATTTGAATGATCTCCAGTGTCTTTTTAATAGGGATGAGTACTATATTTTGCCAGTATTCATTTGTGTATCTACTGAGATATTCATATGATTTTTGTTTTATATATATATGTATAGAGAGAGTAAATTATACCGATAGTTTTCCTAATATTAAACCAGACTTGCATTCCTGATTTCAATCCTACCTAGTCACAACAAATGCTCATGACATATTGCTGCAATCTCCATGTTAGAATTTTATTTTTAGAAATGTTTATCAATATTCACTAGGGAAACTGGTTTATAGTTTTCTTTCTCTGTTTCTGCTTTTCCTAGTTTAGGTATCATCACTAGATTTGTGTCATAAAAGGAATTTGTTAGAATTTCTTCTTGGCCTATTTTTCCAAGTAGTTTATTTAGAACATAAATTAACTGTTTTTAAGTGTTTGATAGAATTCACTTGTGAACCTATCTGTCTCAGACCATATCTCAGACAAATCTTAAGCAAAAGAAGATTTAATAAAGACACATAAGAAAGGGAATTTAATCTTCCTAAAAGATAATGAAGTAATATCAATAATAAAGATATTTGCCCCAAATAGTTGTTAAACTGAAAAAAACACAGAACTATTAACATAGTCAGAAAAAAAAACACTTTTTAATTAGGGAAAATGGATTAGGGAAAATGGATGTCTACATTAATAGGCCTTCCACTCAGAGCTATGCGCCTCAAACCCTCACCTAGTCCCCCTCAACTCTGCTCTTCCTCTGATCATGGACTCCTGGGAGTCTCACCACTTGGATGAAAAACTCCAAAGAGCCATTAAAGTTAGGAATCTTAAATACCTTTCTTGGGGAACATGCAGACTGAGGATGGGAGGGATAGTTGATTGACTTTACAATGGTAACAAAGGAAAATGAGGAGTCCCAGACAGGAATTACAGTGAGGGGCTGATGCTTTACAATGGACATGAAAGGGAAAGATCCAGCCAAGGGCTGGGATACCTTGGTAAAGGACTTTATTCCAGTTTTTTCTTAGTTTCAATACTTATTAACAATGTTTAAACTATCTGGCAATTCTTACCAATATACAGAAAAAAGAGTTAACAATTTTACTTGGGGTTAAGTTTCCATGAATGTTATGTTTTTTTAAACCCTTACCTTCCATCTTGGAGTCAATACTGTATATTGGCTCCATGGCAAAAGAGTGGTAAGGGTAGGCAATAGGGGTCAAATGACTTGCCTAGGGTCACACAGCTGGTGTAATGCGAAGATGCAATAAAAGGCTTTTGCCCTTGCAAAAGTTAACTGAAAACTTCTGGCAGTTAGAAACTTTATAATCCTGACAGGAGTCAGTTGGAACCAGAGGCTTAAGGAGAACAGAAGGTCCAACTGAAGCTCTGCCTTTGGGTTTTGGCTTTGCTTTTGGCCGGTGTTTTTGTCTCTGGACAATTTGAACCTAGCTAATTTCTCTGGACCCCTCCCTGACATTCTCCTTATTACACCCCTGTTACCTTTCCTGTATTTCCCTGTGGGCTCTGGGAGGAAGGGTGGCTTTTGGGTTTTAGTGATTAGACTTTGTGGATTTAGTTTCCCTATAGGCAAGTAGGACATCCTTGAATCAAACTATCCCTTATTTTATTGATTTGGTATACATTCTACTTTATGGGCAGCCAAATCTTTCCTGGCTGGGAGAGCAGGCTCTCTCAGTCTAACCCATTCCTGTGACCCTCCCCCATCTTGAGTTTCTCCCTAGCGGCTGTCAGAAACCCTAAATCCTTCTCTCCCTCTGAATAACCCTGAATATTGATAAATCCCCTTGTTACCTAATCAAACCCTCTGGTGAATCATTGTGTTGAAGTTTAGGCAAGGGTTGAAGAGGGAAGGAATTACTTTATTTATTTCCTGAGGGAACTGGAGGCATCCATCTTGGGAGGAAGTCCTTGCCCAACGCTTCCTCCTGAAGCCCTTCAGTTTCACTGTCAGGGAGGAGCCTTGTGACTTCTCCTTTGAGGACTGGAGAAACTGACGAGAAAGCCCTCAAGGCAGATTTAAACCATTTCTAACTGGCCCTACTCCTTGTGTCTATAGAGATACCTTCCTTTCTGGAAGGGTTCAGCCTGTTTCCCCCAGTATCCTCTGTCTTTATCCTAAGTGTCTAGTCTGTTAAGCTGCCTCTCCTGAATACCTCACCTATTCCCTTACCATCCAACATACCACCTTATACATTCCTTCCCTAAACTCAGCCATCCCTTTCATGCCTCTCCCATTACCTCCATCAACTTCTACCCCTCCTCATTCAGCAAGGATTTAGTCAGCACCCCCAACTTTAGTGTCACTTTATTCACTACACCGGGAAGTATCTGAGGCCAGATTTGAACCTAGGACCTCCCGTCTCTAGGCCTGACTCTCAATCCACTGAGCTACCCAGCTGCCCCCTAATGATATCTTGATTGATGATGGCTGAGGCAGGGGCTGGACAGTAACTTTAGCCAATTGTCATAGCCAATTTACTTTAAACTTTTAGTTCACAATACAAATCATATATCATTGCAACTAAACATGATCAATTTCTAACAAATAGTTTTTACACATAGTTTATATTTAAACACATTTTCAGTTTTTATAAAGTAAGGTACATGTTTTGGTAACACTCAATATATAACACTTTTGTCAAAAATTCAATATTTATAACTGTTTAGGTTGCAGTATTATTTTCCATACCATATCAAAATTCAATGAGGCTTCTAATTAACACCTTAGGTTTTAATTTTAGTGTAATGAAGGGGTTATAACATTTGTAGAAAGTTCCAAGTTATTATAATTAAGGAAAAATCTTTTTCTTACTAGCAACCTTGGTTTTCTGATTCTCTTTTGCTATTTAGATGATTTTACTTGTAAAATTTTCATGTTTTGACCTTGATATTAAATTGCTCTCAATAGATATTGATTTAAAACTTCAGAACTTTCAAATGGATACCTTAAAATATTCTTACATTTCAATAAATAGTCTTATTCCAAGTCCTATATGATTTCTAGGATGGTCAAATTTTTATAATCAAATGCATACTTCATTTACACTGTGTATCACATTTGTCCTTATCCAATTCAGGTGAAAAATAAATTTTTCTTTTTTTATAATATTATATTATGCATTAAATTTTTTTGCATACATGCTTCATTTTTATACATAACATAATCATTAACAAGCTGTGTTTTAATGCATGTTAATTTTCAAGGTAATTTCACAATAACAATTTAATGATATTTGAACTTCTTTTTTGCTTAATAGGTTTAATTTTTACATTTTGATCTAAATTCCAATCTACTCAATTAGCCTTTAAGGAATAGTCAGATAGTCAACACAGCAGACATTATTTGGCTAAGATCTAGTATCTTAAGGCTTAGCTTTAAGTTGCCACAATAGATGTTATTATTTGCTTTTTGTAATATATTTTGGAATAAATATAACCATTTAAATTGAATCAAATCTTTGTATAGAATGTATCATCATTTTTTTAACTTTGAAATTTAATAAAATGATAATTTTGGAAGTTTTTGAAAATTTAGATAGCTTTAGGAAATTTCTAAACAATTTTTTAGTATTAACTGTCTCCTTTTCTCTATATTTCTTTTTTCTTTTATAAGTATACCTAAACTGTTTAATTTAACCCAATTATTAAATTTAAACCAATTCTTTTGATGTTTACACATTTAACTATTTAGTAATATCTGCAGTTTTTCTCTTTCTTATTTTAAATTTGCACTCCAATTGTGGTGAATTAGGGGAACCTGAATTTTTGAACAATATTATAGATGTCGTAAAGTTGATATTAGCTTCTTATTCTTTTGTTTTTCACTTTACACAGAGCAGTTATGCTTCGGTGGTCACTTTTTCTTCCCTATCTGTTACACAGGAGCTGTTCTCATGCTTTTAAATTATTCTTACATGCTTTTAAAATGATTCTTGTATCCTAATTAAATACAATGCTGTCCAAATTTCTATATTCACAATATACTAGATTTTTAATGCATATATTATTTTTAAATTATCAAATTTTGAAACCCTAATTGCAAAGAGCCCTCTCTTTGCTCAGGGGGTCTCTGGAGATAGGATGGCATGGCGAAATGAAGTGAAAACGAGCCAGAGTGCAAGTGAAATTGCAGAGGCTGTTCTCTGATGCCATCTGCTGATTTTTATTTTTATACCTTTTTCTCTTTATGATCTCATACAGGTTTTGATTTTCCCATACATTAAAAATCACATATTAACTTTTGAAATATCATCTGACTGGCATTTGCTAATTATCCTACTGTGATTAAACAAACAAGCAAGAGTGTAAAAAATTATTCATTACAGTATGGCTTAGTTGGAACTTTATTATTTTCAGCCATCAATAAGGTACAAGAACATCATTTCCTAGCTAAGCATAATAGTTGATTATATTTTAACTAATTACACCATGCATATTCTTACTTTGTGCTATTCAGACCTATCATTAATCAAGAAGATAGTTATGGTAGTTGCTTACATCAAAGAAGATACAATAATATCAGTTTGTTCCAAATATTGTTCCAATTAGTTTTTCATTTTTCACTATTCTTCAAAGGTAAGTTGGCTGTTCTTTCTCCTACAGAGTTAATAAGAATGCAGTTCTCAAAGGGTGATTCTGCGCTAAAAATTCCCTGGTTTTCCTTATAACTCTGTTTCCTTGATCAGTGGGAGTTTGAGAACAAATCCAGGCCAGGTACATTCTTGCTGAGGAGTTTAGAAACTTGCATTAACTCACTAACTGCTGGTTTATTGCAGGAATGATTCTAGGTAAAGTTTCTGTATTGTGGAGGTTTGTATTAGGGGTTTATTTTGGGATAGTGAGTGGTTTGTGACTGTGGTTGTTCTTGCCATGAACCTGTATTTTTTTTCTGTATCTCCCTGGGGTTGAATAAGGATACTGATTGCAATAGTTTAAGTAAAGAGAAAAGAGACACATAGGGGAGATTGAGTGAGAAATATCCATCCTTCTGACACTTGCTTTGTGGGTTCCAGAGACCACGCGGGCTGTGTGAACATCATGAACTTTGATGACTTCCTGCACCTAATGTTAATCATATTTTTACCTATTGCTTAATATGATGGTACATATCTTAGAGTAACAATTTTATATACTCATATGTTTACCCCAAATTTTTGATCATATAAAATCTTTATATTATACCACATCTTTTAATAAGTTGATATTACATACTTGTATGCTTTACACTTATATTTTGCAATCCTCAAATTCAGTTTGGTAAGCATTTTTGGTAAGTCTGATCATTCAAATCTGTATTTCACACACTGCAAGTTCTAATAGATAGCTTTTTCAATATAAGTTTTGTGCATTCTTAAATTTAACTGAAATTCACTTTTTTTTTACTGGTAGTCAAGGAATTTACACTATACCATCAGTACTTATTCAAATCCTTAGCAAATATATATTCTAATGGGTAGAGAAAGGGCCACGAGTTTTGGGAAAAGTGGAGGATGTTTTTGGCTTCTCAAATCTACTTCCTGCTGAACTGGGGTGGCATGGATGATTCGCTCTCAGCATATGATTTTCTCATGGACCAGTCTCTGTCTAAAGGGGTCTAATTTTCAAATGTAAGCCAACTGTATTGTTCTAATAATCTTTAAGTTAAATTTTCACTAACATCAGTATGATTAATGGTAGGTTGAACTCACAGTTGTTTATTTTTTATTTTATTTTTTTAAACATTTATTAATATTCATTTTTTTGTTTGTTTGTTTTTTTAAACCCTTGTACTTTGGTGTATTGTCTCATAGGTGGAAGAGTGGTAAGGGTGGGCAATGGGGGTCAAGTGACTTGCTCAGGGTCACACAGCTGGGAAGTGGCTGAGGCCGGGTTTGAACCTAGGACCTCCTGTCTCTAGGCCTGACTCTCATTCCACTGAGCTACCCAGCTACCCAATATTCATTTTTAATATGGTTACATGATTCATGTTCCTTCTTTCCCCTTCACCCCCCGCACCCCCTCCACCCATGCCGATGCACATTTCCACTGGTTTTATCATGTGTCATTGATCAAAACCTATTTCCAAATTGTTGATAGTTGCATTGGTGTGGTAGTTTCGAGTCTACATCCCCAATCATGTCCACCCCAACCCATGCGTTCAAGCAGTTGTTTTTCTTATATGTTTCCTCTTCTGCAGTCCTTCCTCTGAATGTGACATCAGCAAGACAGTGTGTGATAAACCCAAAGAGCCCAACTTTTGGGGACATGAATCCACTATTTGACAAAATCTGCTGGGAAATTTGGAAAACAATATGGGAGAGATTAGGTTTAGACCAACATCTCACACCCTACACCAAGATAAATTCAGAATGGGTGAATGACTTGAATATAAAGAGGGAAACTATAAATAAGTTAAGTGAACACAGAATAGTATACTTGTCAGAACTCTGGGAAAGGAAAGATTTTAAAACCAAGCAAGAGTTAGAGAAAATTACAAAATGTAAATTAAATGGTTTTGATTATATTAAACTAAAAAGCTTTTGTACAAACAAAAACAATGTGTCAAAATCAGAAGGGAAACAACAAATTGGGAAAAAATCTTTATAACAAAAAACTCTGACAGGGGCCTAATTACTCAAATATACAAGGAGTTAAATCAATTGTATAAAAAATCAAGCCATTCCCCAATCAATAAATGGGCAAGAGACATGAATAGGCAATTTTCAGGTAAAGAAATCAAAAATATCAATAAGCACATGAGAAAGTGTTCAAAATCTCTAATAATTAGAGAAATGCAAATCACAGTTGTTTAAAGAGGCTTATTCACTCTAGGTTAAGCACTGAGTTGAATTGTTGGTTCTCACTAGAGTTAGGAAAGTTTTAAGCTGCACTTCTGTGCTGTACACAATTCAGAATCATTGCTTTCTGTCTGAATAAGTTTTTCTTAGATTGCATTTTAGAATTCTTTGTATTTTCATTAGATATATATCTCAGTATTTAACCCATTGATAGAAATCAGTGATGGAATCAAATTTGTCCCTTTTTCTGTCTTTTTGATTTCTACGTTCCCTTTCTCATGGCCAGTGAGAAATGGAAGGAGAAATGTTTGACAGACTGGTTTGTTTGACTTGATTTAATGAGAGCATAGAATAAAATTTATTTTAACCAATTAAATTATCTTAGAGAAATCATTCAGAAATTAGGATGTTATGTTTTGAATTTCTCAAACTTCTCTGTCTGTCTTCCTCATTCCTCTGGAAGGAATGAAGAAGAGATAGAGAGAGGTTTATTTTCTCCAAAATATAATTCTCCCCTACAGAAAAACAACAGACAGATCACGGAAAATAGAACATAAAACAGACTGATCACAGACACTTCCCGGGTATTTCACATGTAGTCTTTTTTTTTTTCAGATTTAAATATTTAATTTTTTAATAAAAATTTTCCATGGTTACATGATTCCTGTTTTTACTTTTCCCTTCACCCTCACTTCAAACCTCCCCCCAGCTAACTCTCATTTCCACTGGTTTTAACATGTGTGATCAGTCAAGACTATTTACATATTTTTGATAGTTGCATTGGTATGGTCATTTAGTGTCTACATCCCCAACCATGTCCGCATCAACCCATGTGTTCAAGCAGTTGTTTTACTTCTGTGTTTCCACT
>NC_058131.1:441688785-441742537 GCF_016433145.1 Gracilinanus agilis
CTTGGAATTCAAAAGAAGATATTTAAAGTAGTCTCACCAAGGTTTCAACACTCTTTCATGGACCAGAAGAGCTCCTTCATCAGCCTCACTCTTCACCAGAAGCTCCCAGC
The DNA here is from genome assembly GCF_016433145.1 of Gracilinanus agilis. NCBI lineage: Eukaryota > Metazoa > Chordata > Mammalia > Didelphimorphia > Didelphidae > Gracilinanus > Gracilinanus agilis. The sequence continues at coordinate 441,688,896 of NC_058131.1, forward strand.
TGACTGAAGACCTTCTCCTTTTAAAGGGGTCACTTGTGCGTCACTGCCTGTGCCTCCCTCCCAATTTGCATGTTCAATCACAATAGACGCTTCTCATAGTACTACCTAGGGGGCAATCAGTTGATTCTGATTCATCACCCACTCTAGCACATGTGGGTTACTGACCTCCCAGAATTAGAGGTGATCTCACCTTTGGTGATTAAATCTAAAGATGGGCAGTGTGGACTTAATCTAATTATCACAGTACATAGTTTGCCATTCAAAGTTTTAAGTTCTCGGTTTATTCTTTCAACTTGGCCTCAACCCAGGGTACATGGAATTTGGGAGTTATCCCCAAACAAGAATATATTTGAGATAAAGCTGAATCAGTAAAATGACTTCCCTGTCTGAATCAATATGAGGAATCAAAATAAGGAATGATTTCTTTTAAAAGCTCCTTGGCAACAAAAGCCAGTGTGACTCAGGCAATGGTAAATGCCATCTGGTCAGTTGATGCACTGTGACTAGACAAAATTTATATTGTCCAGGCTTTGCCATTGTTATGAAATCAATTTTCAGGTACTCAAAAGGTGTGTAAGCCAGAGGATGCCCATCAAAAGCTTTACCACGAAAGGCATGTTGGTTATATGCTTGGCAGATAGGGCAGGCTGTACACACTTTAGATACTATAGTAGTTATGCCAGGAGCTATCCATACTCTTTTAACAGAGTCCACAATGCCCTGGGTACCAAAATGACCATTTTTATGCACGTATTGGCAAATTTGATGATAAAAACTTCTAGGGAGCAGGAGTTGTCATTGGCCCTGATACGGGAATATTCCTCACCATTAGGAAGACCTCGAATACAGCCCCGTACCAATGGGTCAATGAACAGAATAAGCTTCCACCAGACCATCCTGTTTGCAAGTGGGAACCAGGACAACCCACCAATCCCTTATGCCGACAACCTATGGGCCCCAATACAGTGCTCAATCCTTTGCAACCAATGCCCAGGCTACCAACCACACCCACCTCAAATCCTTTCCTGACCCAATCCACGAAAAACCCTATTTCTACAGCTCCGGCCTCGGTTGCCATGGGCCCTGGGCCCCTGTGGCCCTTACCGCAGGCTGCTTATACTACCCTCAAGAGCACCTTTTCCAACATGACCAGGAACTGCTGGCTTTGCCTTGACTCACGACCCCCTTATTATGATGCTATTGCTCTTAATTCTACATACACCACCTCCTTAAATCCTAGCCCCGTGGTCTATGACTGGGGGAACCAGCATGTTGGGATCACCATTGAATCCATTCTCAGTCGAGGTATTGGCATTGGGGATCTGGATCTCATTTCACGATTACCACAGTGCCTCCCCCATTTGCAGGCTGTGACCTCAGCACTTTGGTACATTCCCCCCCCCCGGAGGGTTCCTGGATCTGCACTACCACCGGCCTACCCCGTACATTTCCAAAACCTCCCTGGCACGGGTTGGGGAGACATGCCTCTTGGTGACCCTATTACCCAGGATCCTCTATCATCCAGGGGACCAGTTCCACACCATTTGGGCCCAACGAACTTCCCGTCCCCGCCTCACTTGGGAACTAGTGATAGCTCTCACTCTAGCCATTATATTTGGCATTGTGGGTCTCGGAACTGGCGTAACTTCGCTAGTTACCAAGGATGCTGACCTTCGATCCCTACACATGGCTGTTAGGAATGATCTTCGACACATAGAGAAATCCCTGGAAGCATTAGAAAAATCCCTAACTTCTCTTTCTGAGGTGGTTCTACAGAACCGACGGGGCTGTGACCTTCTTTTCCTGAAGGACAGTGGCCTATGAGTAGCCTTAAAAGAAGAGTGCTACTTCTATGCAGACCACACTGGCATAGCCCATGAGTCCTTGGCACTATTTAAGAAAAACCTCCAAGAACAGGATAAAGCCCTTTCCTTAGAAAAGCCCTGGTACCAGAAAATTTTTCAGTCATCCTCTTGACTTACGACCCTTGTCATTGCTTGGACCCCTCTTAATCTTCCTTCTTTTACTAACCTTTGGCCCTTGTATCTTCAACCTCCTGGTTCAATTTGTCAAGGATCGTATTGACACTGTCTGATTTCTAGTCCTTAGACAACAGTATCATAGTCAAGTTGAATGTCCCGAGGTCGCAGTATACTGAGAAGGATTTCTCACTATGACCAATTGGAAGTGGGGAATGAAGCAGCTGAAACTAGATTGTAGCTCATAGGTCAAAGTCTCCTGCCCCTTACAAAATGAAGAGAGAAAGAGAAAAATAGCCATAGCCGAAACCAGCCAGAAACCCCCTACGTGTTTGGGGAAAACAGCCCAAACCACTAACTACAAAGGCTCTCCAACTACAAAGGCTATAGAAGTCATGCTTCAGGAACTATAGGGCGCCCCTAAGTCTGTCAACACCCGCCACCTTACCCACCATCCCTTGACCCCCCCTTAACCACCAGCCCAGAATCCCAAACGTATATAATCTTTGCTCTGAATATACATCCCTGGAACCCCTTTGCTGAGCTCCCCTAGCACGCACTAGAAATAAAGACTTCCCCTTGCTTAGATTGCATTGTCTCCGTGTGCTCCTTGGGTGGCGATCCATACGGACCCCAACACTGGATCAAAGGACAGGCAGTCTTTTATAGCCCTCTGAGCATAGTTCCAAATTGCTATCCAGAATGGTTGGATCAGTTCACAACTCCCCCACCAATGCATTAATGTCCCAATTTTGCCACATCCCCTCCAGCATTCATTACTCTCTCCTTCTTTCATTTTAGCCAATCTGCTAGGTGTGAGGTGATACCTAAGAGTTGTTTTGATTTGCATTTCTCTAATTATTAGAGATTTAGAACACTTTCTCATGTGCTTTTTGATACTTTTGATTTCTTTATCTGAAAATTGCCTATTCATGTCTCTTGCCCATGGCAGGTTCCAGGAATATGGAGGCTTAGACAGAGCAAATCTTAAAACCTCTGCATCCTTACACACCAAGATAGAAAACAATATACTTCGAGAAGAAAGAGGACCAAATCTAATAACGGGACAGAGCAGGGGGGAACCCTACTGTAGCATAACTAAAGAGGTACACCAAGAAAAAGGCTCAAATTCTTCATCTGTCAGGTCTGAGGGTGTAGAAGGGGAATCCCAGGACACCTCCCCCACGTGCTGTGAGGAGTCTCCAGAGGTCCGGAAATCTCAGGGCTGGTGGGCACACTGGTTGGGAGAGAGGGCCTTGCTGGTACCGGACTCAGGGAGTCAAAAAAAGGCACTGGAGAGGTGACTGGAGGAGAAAACCAGAGAAACACAGCAAAAACGCCCAGAAAGATGGTGGCTTAGAGAGAGCCAAACCCCAGACCACAGACAGCTTGGCTTCCTCATACCGAGATAGAGAACACAGGGCTTCAAGAGGAAAGAAAACCAGATCAAACACAGCGGACAGCGCAGGGGGACCCCACTGCTGGAGAGCTCAGTTCAGCGAAAACACTCCTTCTTGTCCCCCCCACATTTTTTTTGTTTTTTTTTCCCTCTGTTTGTTTCTTTTTCCCTACCCTTAGGTTTTAGCCCCAGGGCAGATAAAGCAGTAAGATTAATCCAATCAATAGAGGATTAATCCCAACAATTGGACAGACAAGAAGTCTTCAAAGGGCAGAGAAAGTAACTACAAACTTCCATTACCAGCTGGATCTTTCATCAAAGATCATTAAATATATCTGCTCAAACTAGCAGAACAAGGAAGGGAAAAAATATGAGTAAACAACAGAAAAAGAGAAAAGAAATGACAATTGACAGCTTCTTTCAAGGAAGTGAAAAGAGAGCAAATGAAACAGAAATAGAAGAGGAAGTAGTTCCAGTGAACTGGACACAGGCTTTGGAAGATCTCAGAATTCAATTAACTCAAGAATTTAAAACTCAATTAACTCAAGAACTTCAGGAGCTCAAAAAGCAATCAAGAGAGGCTGAAGACAATTTGAAAAAAGGAAATACATGAACTAAAACAAGAAAATAAAGTCTTAAAAGCCAGAATTGGCCAGCTTGAAAATGAAGCAAAGAAAGCAAAATATGATCTACAAAGAAAATCAGACCAGAAAGAGAAGGATGATGATCAGGGATGAAATTCAGTCTTTAAAAAACAGAACTCAACAACTAGAAGCAAATGACTTCACAAGGCAGCAAGAATATATTAAACAAAATAAAAAACATGAAAAATTTGAGGAGAATATGAAACACCTCATTGATTCAACCAAAGATCTGGAGAACAGAGCTAGAAGAGATAACTTAAGAATTATTGGTTTACCAGAACATTATGATAAAAGAAAAAGTTTAGATAGCATCTTACTCAGAGAAAATTGCCCAGAATTTCTTGTACAAGAGGGAAAAGTGGAAATTGACAGAATCCACAGATCACCTCCTACATTTAATCCACAAATGACAACTTCCAGGAATATTATAGCCAAATTCAAAAACTAACAGACCAAGGAAAAAATATTACAAGCTGCTAAAAAGAAGTCATTCAGATATCAGGGAACCACAGATAGGATAACACAGGATCTACATCTACATTGAAGGACCTGAAGGCATGGAACACAATATTCTGGAAAGCAGGAGAACTGGGTCTACAACCAAGAATCAACTATCCAACAAAACTAACTATATTATTGCAGGGGAAAGTATGGTCATTCAATAAAATCGAGGACTTCCAAACATTCATCAAGAAAAAAAAACAGACTTAAACAGAGAGTTTGCTGCCCAAACCCAGAACTCAAGAGAATCAACATAAGGTAATTAAGAGAATGGGGGGAGGAGAAAAAATTCTTTTCTTTAAGGGACCCAACAAGTTCAATCAATTTATATCCCAAGAAGAAAAGAAGCTATTGGCAAATATTAAAAATTATTATTAACAACAGGGTAACTAGAAGAAGTTTACATAGAGGGAACAGGGACAAACTGTATAGGATGAAATGTCAAGAGATATACAAATAAATAAATAAATGAATATATATGTATGTAGGTAGGTAGGTTATAGTTATTCCTGTTGACTCCCTAGGAGCATAGGGCCACAACCATCTCACACCAACGGACTCTGTTCTGGGCAACTTCCCCCAGCTGGGCCCATGTCATTCTGATGGTCTTTGTTTCATTTTTGGCAGATCTTCGCCAGGTCTGTTTTGGCCTTCCAACTTTCCTCCTCCCTGGAGGGTTCCAGCTCAATGCTTGTCTGGCAACGTTGTCTTCTGGTTTTCGTAGCGTATGTCCTATCCATCTCCACTTACGTTTCTTTATGTCCTGACTGATGGGATACTGAATTATTCTTTCCCAGAGTCTGGCATTGGAGATCTTTTCAGGCCATCTGATGTTCAAGATGTGGCATAGGCATCTGTTAACAAAGACTTGGAGTTTGTTGGTCTTGACGTTCGTCACTCTCCAGCTTTCTGATCCATATAGGAGGACGGCCTTTACGTTGGTGTTGAAGATTCAGAGCTTAGTGACGAGGGATAGTGTTCTGGAGGTCCAGACAGACCGCAGGGTGTTAAATGCATGTCTGGCTTTGTTGATTCGGTTTCTGATGTCCTCATCTGCCCCGATGTCCTTGTTGACTATGCTACCCAAATAGGTGAAGTGGTCCGTCTCCTTGATGTTTTCTCCCTGTAGTTGGATTGGCAGGTCCTGTCTGCTGTTGACTGTGATCACCTCGGTCTTCTTCTTGTTGATCTTCAGACCAGTTTTCTCCGCTTCTTCAGAGAGTCGTGAAAGTTTGGCTTGCGCATCCTGCTGCTTGTGAGAAAGGAGACAGATGTCATCTGCGAAGTCAAGGTCCTCAAGCTGCTTGGTATGAGTCCATTTGATGCCCGCATTGCTGTACTTGGTAATTCTTCTCATGATCCAATCTATGACCATCAAGAATATAAGGGGCGAGAGCATGCAACCTTGCTTCACTCCGGTCTTCACTGTGAAGGGAGCCGTCAGTTTCCCATTGTGGATGACCTGGCAGGTAAAGTCTTCGTATAACCGCTGAATGATGTTGATGAGCTTCAGGGGAATCCCGTAGTGCTGTATCAATATCCAGATGATGTTCCTATCCACACTGTCAAATGCCTTCTCGAAATCCACGAAAGTCATATAGAGGGGGGACTGCCACTCGATGGACTGTTCCGTGATGATTCGTAAGGTAATGATGTGGTCTGTGCACGATCTGTGCTGGTGAAACCCTGCTTGTTCTATTCTCAGTTTCTTGTCTAAGGCCTCCTTCAGTCTTTCTATGATTACTCTGGTCAGGATTTTGCTGGGAGCAGATAGAAGCATGATTCCTCGCCAATTGCTGCATTGGGATAGGTCACCTTTCTTGGGTAGCTTCACCAGGTAGCCTAGTTTCCAGTCTGTCGGGACTTGTTCCTGTTCCCAGATCTTCTGTAGGAGGGGCTGTAGCATCTCCGCTGACATTTCTGGGTCTGCCTTGAGTGCTTCAGGGGGGATGCCGTCTGGACCTGTAGCCTTGCCGTTTTTCATGGTCTTGATGGCTTTGATGATCTCAACTTTGGTAGGTGGGCCCGTGTTCACCTGGAGCAGTTCAGTGGCTGGTGGTATGTCCGGAACAGTTGGTAGAGGTGGTAGGTTCAGGATCTCCTCGAAATGTTCTGCCCAGCGGGCTTTCTGCCCTGCATCGCTTGTTATTGTCTTGCCAGTCTTATCCTTCACTGGCTTGCTAGGGTTGTAATTCTTTCCCGATAGAATTCTTGTTATTTCGTATAGCCTCTTCATGTTCCCCTGCCCAGCTGCTGTTTCTGCTCCTTCAGTAATATTGTGAATGAACCGTCTCTTGTCATATCTTGCACTCTTCTTGACCTGACCGTTAATTTCCCAGTACTGTGTTCGAAGTTCTTCTTTCTCCTGTTGATCTTGGCGCTGGCTGATCTTCTGTTTCAAATCTCTTCTCTGTTGTATCTTGGCCCATGTCTCCTGTGTTAACCATTCCTTGCGCTTTCTCTCTCACTTTCTCAGGACTTCTGCGCAGGTGGTCTTCCAGGTCTGCTGGAGTTTGGTCCAGTGGTCTTCGACTGTCTCTCCCGTGAGTCCTGTCAAGGCTGCGAACCTGTTCTTGATTTCACGATTGAATGCTTCTTTCTTCTCTCTGGTCTTTAGATCTTGCACGTTGAACTTGTGGTGTAATCTGCCTGAAAGGTCATTGAATGATTTCAACTTGGTTCTAAAAGTTGCCACCAGGAGTTGGTGGTCTGAGGCCACATCTGCACCATGTCTTGCTCTAACATCTAGAAGGCTTCTTCTCCACTTGCGGGAAACTGTGATGTGATCTATCTGATTTTCCGTCCTTCCATCAGGCGAAGTCCAGGTTGACTTATGAATTTTCTTGTGTGGGAATATAGTACCCCCAATAGCAAGATCGTTGAAGGCTCAGAAATCCGTAAAGAGCTCTCCATTTTTGTTACAGGTGCCAACTCCATGCCTTCCCATGATGAGTTCCTTTCCTGTGTTATCTTCTCCTACCTTTGCATTCAAGTCTCCCATAACGATCTTCAGGTCTCTTCTTGGTGCGCCGTCAAGTAGTGGCTGTAGGGAGCTGTAAAACTCTTCTTTTTCCCCTTCCTCTGCCTCATTGGTGGGTGCGTAGCATTGGATGATGGTGATCTTCTTTCCCTTTGAGTTAAACCTTGCTGACATAAGCCTTGACGAGATAGGTTCCCAACCTATCAGTGCCTTTTTTGCTTCCGGTGTCATGAGCAGCGCTACTCCTTGGGTGTGGGCATGGTACGGGTCTTCATGGCCAGAGTAAATGATGGTTTCGCCTGATGTCAGTCTAGTCTGGCCGCTTCCATTCCATCTGGTCTCGCATAAACCAAGGACCCTGATGTTGTATCTTTTCATCTCGTTTACTACCTGAGCAAGTTTCCTGCTTTTGTATGAGGTTCTTACGTTCCATGTTGCTATTCTGGTTTTTGCCTAGGTCGTCAGAAGATTTATCAGCGAACTGGCTTCCCAGAGGCTTTCACCAGCACGCGTCATGGACTCTGTTGGAGAGCAATCTTCCAGACTAGGCGATCGTCGGTTTTGTTGGTTTAATGAGGTTGCAGTGTCTGTAGCAAGTGAGATTTTTACGGGGTGGGGTTGCTAACCCTGCGCCCAACCCTCCTCCTTTTTCAGCCGGGCATGGGACCGTCCTTGGCGGAGTTAGGTAGGTAGGTAGGTAGATAGGTATGAATATATTCAAAATATATACAAAACTGGGGGGCGGGGAGAAGATAATAATAAGAAAAATAGGAAAAATAGAGAACTGGGTCTACAACCAAGGATCACCTACCCATCAAAACTGACTATGTACTTCCAGGGGAAAGTATGGGCATTCACCAAGATAGAAAATTTCCAAAGATTTGCACAGAAAAGACTAGGACTAAATGGAAAGTTCAATATCCAACCACAAAACCAAGAGAAACGTGAAAAGGTAAATAAGAAACAGAGGGGAAAGAAAGAAAAAGCTTATTTTTAAATTTGCCTCTGTAAGGGCTTCAATAAGTCTTAATTATTCATATTCCAATATGGAGAAATGTTAAGTGTAATTCTTTGTAGTGAAATCTATTCACTACTATAGTATCCACTATTATAGTAATTAGAAGAATTATCCATAGGGAGAGGTTGGAGTACTAAATTGTCTAAGATGAAATGGGGGGTGGATGGGAAAGAGGGGGGTGAATAGTAGATGGCACTAAGAGAAATGTGAAGGAATAAGAAAAATAGTATATTCTATACCATACAAAGAAGGCACAGGAGGGGAGGGGACAAATACTATTATACAAATACTATTATAAGAAGGAAAGAAAGAGAGCATTAAGAGGTAATATTTAAACCTTACTCTCAGTGGAATTAACCCTGAGAGGGAAGAGTAGCTAATCCATTAAGATATAGAAGTCTATCTAAGCCTACTGCTAAAGTCAGAAGGGATAAACTAAGGGGAGCAGGGGAATGGGGAGGTCAAAAAAGGGAGGGGAGGAGAAGGGGAAGGCAATTTATTAGGCCTTAAAATTAAAAAAAGAGGAATAATAAGGGAGGGGCTAGAAAGGGTAGTAAATCAAAGGAAGGGACAAGGGTTAGTGATTTAAAACAAATCACTGGTTTAAAAGGAAATAGCCTAAGAAGAAAGAGTAGAACTAGGAGAGGATACCAAAATGTCAGCGAATAGACAATTGATAATTATAACTCTGAATGTGAATGGGATGAACTCGCCCATAAAAAGGAAGCAAATAGCAGAGTGGATTAGAAACCAAAATCCTACCCTATGTTGTCTAAAAGAAACACATATGAGGGGGGTGGATATACACGGATATAAGGTAAAGGGATGGAGTAAAATATTTTGGGCTTCGAATGAGAAAAAGAAGGCAGGAGTGGCAATTGTGATTTCTGACAAAGCCAAAGTGAAAAAAATTTGATTTAAAAAGACAGGGAAGGTTATTACATCCTGATAAAAGGCAGTATAGACAATGAGGAAATAACAGTGCTTAATATGTATGCACTAAATGGCATAGCATCCAAATTCCTAAAGGAGAAACTGGCAGAGCTCAAGAAGGAAATAGATAGTAAAACCATACTAGTGGGAGATCTAAATATTCCTCTTTCAGATCTACATAAATAAAACTAAAAAATAAATAAGAAAAGATAAGAGAGGTGAATGAAGTCCTAGAAAAATTAGATTTAATAGATATGTGGAGAAAAATATATAGGGACAAAAAGGAATACACCTTCTTCTCAGCTGCACATGGTACATTCACAAAGATTGACCATGTAATAGGGCATAGAAACATCACAAACAAATGGAAAAGAGCAGAAATAATAAATGTAACCTTCTCAGATCATAATGCAATAAAAATAATAATTAGCAAGGGTACCTGGACAGGCAAATCAAAAACTAATTGGAAATTAAATAATATGATTCTCCAAAACCAGTCAGTTAAAGAAGAAATCATAGAAACAATCCACAATTTCATTGAAGAGAATGACAATGATGAGACATCCTACCAAACTCTGTGGGATGCAGCCAAGGCAGTACTCAGGGGGAAATTTATATCCTTGAGTGCATATATTAACAAATTAGGGAGGGCAGACATTAATGAATTGGGAATACAACTTAAGAAACTAGGAAGTGAGCAAATTAAAAATCCCCAGATGAAAACTAAATTAGAAATACTAAAAAACAAGGGAGAAATTAGTAAAATGGAAAGTAAAAGAACTATTGAATTAGTAAATAAGACTAGAAGCTGGTATTTTAAAAAAACAGATAAAATAGACAAAGTACTGGTCAATCTAATAAAAAAAGGAAAGAAGAAAATCAAATTAACAGTATCAAAGATGAAAAGGGGGACCTCACCTCTAAAGAAGAGGAAATTAAGGCAATCATTAAAAACTATTTTGTGTAATTATATAGCAATAAATATAGGAATATAGGTGAGATGAATGAATATAAATACAAATATAAATATAAATTGCCTAGATTAAAAGCAGAAGAAATAGAATACCTAAATGATTCCATATGAGAAAAAGAATTTGAACAAGCCATCAAGGAACTTCCTAAGAAAAAATCCCCAGAATCATATGGAGTCTCAAGTGAAGTCTAGCAAACCTTCAAAAAACAACTAATTCCAGTAATATACAAACTATTTGACATAATAAGAAAAGGAGTTTTACCAAACTCCTTTTATCATACAAATATGACACTGATCCCAAAGCCAGGTAAAAACAGAGAAAGAAAACTATAGTCCAATTTCCTTAATGAACATAGATGCAAAAATCTTAAACAGAATAATAGCAAAGAGACTCCAGCAAGTGATCAAGAGGATTATCCACCATGATCAGGTGGGATTTATATCAGGAATTCAAGGGTGGTTCAACATCAGGAAAACCATTCACATAATTGACCATATCAACAAACAAAGCAACAAAAACCACATGATTATCTCAATAGATGCTGAAAAGGCCTTTGACAAAATACAACATCCATTTCTATTGAAAACACTAGAAAGTACAAGAATAGAAGGATCTTTCCTAAAAATAATAAACAGTATATATCTAAAAGATCAACAAGCATTATCTGCAATGGGGATAAATTAGAAGTATTCCCAATACGATCAGGTGTGAAAGAAGGATGCCTGTTATCACCTCTATTATTTAACATTGTACTAGAAAAACTAGCAGTAGCAACTAGAGAAGAAAAAGAAATTGAAGGTATTAAAATAGGCAATGAGGAGACTAAGCTATCACTCTTTGCAGATAATATGATTGTTTACTTAAACAATCCTAGAGAATCAACTAAAAAGCTAGTGGAAATAATCTACAACTTTAGCAAAGCTGCAGGTTAAAAAATAAATGCACATAAATCATCAGCATTTCTATATATCTCCAAAACATCACAGCAACAAAAGGTAGAAAGAGAAACATCATTTAAAATCACTTTAGACAATATAAAATGCTTAGGAATCTATCTACCAAAACAAACACAGGAATTATATGAACACAACTACAAAACACTTTCCAAATAATTAAAAGTAGATCTATACAATTGGAAAAACATTGATTGCTCCTGGGTAGTATGAGGTAGTATAATAAAAATGACAATCCTGCTCAAATTAATTTACTTATTCTGAGCCATCCCTATAAAACTACCAAAAATTTTTCTTACTGAATTAGAAAAAACTATAACAAAGTTCATTCAGAAGAACAAAAGATCAAGTATATCAAGGGAAATAATGAAAAAAAAACATGAAGGAGGGTGGCCTAGCAGTACCAGATATTAAAATACTATAAAGCAGTGGTCATCAAAATGATATGGTACTGGCTAAGAGACAGAAGGGAGGATCAGTGGAATACATTTGGGATAAGTGACGTCAGCAAGACAGTGTATGATAAACCCGAAGAGCACAACTTTGGGGACAAAAATCCACTATGTGGCAAAAACTGCTGGGAAAATTGGAAAACGATATGAGAGAGATTAGACTTAGATCAACATCTCACACCCTATACCAAGATAAATTCAGAATGGATGAATGATTTGAACATAAGAAGGAAACTATAAAAATATTAAGTAAACCTAGAATAGTATACCTGTCAGTTCTATGGGAAAGGGAAGATTTTAAAACCAAGCAAGAGTTAGAAAAATTTACAAAATGCAAAATAAATAATTTTGATTATATTAAATTAAAAAGCTTTTTTTGCAAACAAAATCAGAAGGGAAACAACAAACTGGGAAAAATCTTTACAACAAAAAACTTTGACAGAGGTCTAATTACTCAAATATACAAAGAGCTAAATCAATTGTATAAAAAAATTAAGCCATTCCCCAATTGATAAATGGGCAAGGGACATGAATAGGCAATTTTCAGATAAAGAAATCAAAACTATCAATAAGCACATGAGAAAGTGTTCTAAATCTCTAATAATTAGAGAAATGCAAATCAAAACAACTCTGAGGTATCACCTCACAGCTAGCAGATTGGCTAAAATGATAGCAGGGGAGAGTAATGAATGTTGGAAGGGATGTGCCAAAATTGGGACATTAATGCATTACTGGTGGAGTTGTAAACTGATCCAACCATTCTGGATGGCAATTTGGAACTATGCCCAAAGAGCTCTAAAAGACTGCCTGCCCTTCTATCCAACCATACCATTGCTGGTTTTGTACACCAAAGAGATCATAGGGAAAAATACTTGTACAAAAATATTTATGGCCACGCTTTTCCTGGTTGCAAAAAACTGGAAAACGAGGGAATGCCCTTAAATTGGGGAATGGCTGAACAAATTCTGGTATTTGCTGGTGATGGAATACTATTGTCCTCAAAGGAATAATAAACTAGAGGAATTCCATGTGAACTAGAAAGACCTCCAGGAATTGATGCAGAGTGAAAGGAGCAGAGCCACAAGAACATTGTATACAGAAACTGAAAAACTGGTAAAATCGAATGTAATGGACTTTTGTACTGGCAGCAATGCCATGACCCAGGACAATTCTGAGGGATTTATGGAAAAGAATACATTCAGAGGAAGAACTACAGGAGTGGAAATACAGAAGTAAAACAATCGCTTGAACACATGGGTTGATGCGGATATGGTTGGGGATGTAGATACTAAATGACCACACCAATGCAACTATCAGTAATATGCAAATAAGTGTTGACTGATCACACATGTTAAAACCAGTGGAAATGCTAATTGGATATGGGGGGGGGGGTTAAAGGGTGGTGAAGGCTAAATTAAAAACATGAATCATGTAAAAAATTAAAAAAAAAGGAAAAATAATATAATTCTCCAAAACCGGTTAGTTAAACAACAAAATATAAAAACAATTAATAAGGTAATTGAAGAGAATGACAATGATGAGACATCCTGTCAAAATTTATGGGATGCAGCCAAGGCATTACTCAGGGAGAAATTTATATCCTTTAGCATGTATATTAGCAAATTAGGGAGGGCGGAAGTCAATGAATTGAGCATGAAAATTAAAAAAAAAACAACTAGAAAGGGAACTAATTAAAAATCCTAAGATTAAAATTAAATTATATATCCTAAAAATTAAAGAAGAAATTAATAAAATTGAAATTAAAAGAACTATTGAATTAATAAGTGTATAAGCTGGTACTTTGAAAAAAGCAAATAAAATAGATAAAGTACTGGTAAATCTAATAAAAAAAGAAAAGAAGAAACCAAATTAACAGTATAAACATGAAAAGGGAGACCTCACCTCTAATGGAGAGGAAAGTAAGGCAATCTTAAAAACTATTTTGCCCAATTATATGGAAATAAATATAACCATCTAGGTGATATGGATAAATATTTACAAAAATATAAATTGCTTAGATTAACAGAAGAAGAAATAGAATATTTAAATAAACCCATATCAGAAAAAGAAATTGAACAAACCATCAAAGAACTCCCTAATAAAAAATCCCCAGGACCAGATGGATTCACAAATGAATTGTATCAAACATTCAAAGAACAACTAATCCAAATATTGTTCAAACTATTTGACATAATAAGCAAAGAAGGAATTTTACGAAATTCCTTTTATGATGCAAATATGGTACTGATTCCCAGGCCAGGCAAGTAAAAAACTACAGACCGATCTCCTTAATGAACATAGATACAAAAATCTTAAATAGAATACAAGGAAAAAGAATCCAGCAAGTGATCATGAGGTTCATTCATTATGATCAGGTGGGATTTACACCAGGAACGCAAGGAAAATCATACACATAATTGACCATATCAATAAACAAACCAACAAAAATCACATGATTCAGAAAAAGCCTTTGACAAAATACAACACTCATTTCTACTGAAAACACTAGAAAGTATAGGAATAGAAGAACCTTTCCTAAAAATAATAAACACTATATATCTAAAAGATCAACAAGCATTATCTGCAATGGGGATAAATTAGAAGCATTCCCAATAAGATCAGGTGTGAAAGAAGGATGCCTGTTATCACCTCTATTATTTAACATTGTACTAGAAACACTAGCAATAGCAATTAGAGAAGAAAAAGAAATAGACTGTATTAAAATAGGCAATGAAGAGGCCAAACTTCCACTTTTTGCAGATGATATGATAGTCTACTTAAAGAATCCTAGAGAATCAACTAAAAAGCTAGTGGAAATAATCAACAATTTTAGCAAAGTTGCAGGATACAAAATAAACTGACATAAATCATCAGCATTTCTATATATCTCCAAAACATCACAGCAGCAAGAGTTAGAAAGAGAAATTCCATTTAAAACCACCCTAGGCAATATAAAATACTTAGGTATCTATCTGCCAAGACAAACACAGGAATTATATGAACACAACTACAACACACTTTCCACTCAATTAAAACTAGATCTTAACAATTGAAAAAAACATTAATTGTTCATGGGTAAGATGGGGTAGTATAATAAAAATGACAATCCTGCTTAAATTAATTTACTCATTTAGTGCTATCCCTATCAAATTACCAAGAAACTATTTTACTGAATTTGAAAAAAAAAACTATAAAAAAGTTCATTTGGAAGAACAAAAAATCAAGAATATGAAGGGAAATAATAAAAAAAATGTTAATGAGTGGGGCCTAACATTACCAGATCTTATACTGTACTAAATATCAGTGGTCGTCAAGACAATTTGGTGCTAGTTAGGAGACAGAAGAGATGATGAGTTCAATAGACTTGGGGTAAATAACCTCAGCAAGACAGTGTATGATAAACCCACAGATCCCAGCTTTTGGGACAAAAATCCACTATGTGACAAAAACTGCTGGGAAAATTGGAAAACGATATGAGAGAGATTAGGCTTAGATCACCATATAACACCATATAACAAGATGAATTCAGAATGGGTGAATGACCTGAGTAAAGAAGGAAACTATAAGTAAGTAAATTAGGTTATCATAGAATAGTTTAACTGCGTGATCTATGGGAAAGGAAAGATTTTAAGACCAAGCAAGAGTTAGAAAATATTATGAAATGTAAAAAAAATAATTTTGATTACATTAAATTAAAAAGTTTTGTACAAACAAAACCAGTGTGATCAAAATTAGTTTTATTTTTTAGAAAAAATTTCCATGGTTACATGATTCATATTCTTACTCTTCCATTCACTGCCCCCCCAATAATCCCCTCACCCCATAGCTGATGTGCATTTCCACTGGTTTTAACATATGTCATCTATCAAGATCTATTTCCACATTATTGATAATTGCACTGTCATTTAGAGTCTACATCCCAAATCATGTCTCCATCAACCCATGTGTTCAAGCAATTGTTTTTCTTCTGTGTTTCCACTCCTGTAGTTCTTCCTCTGAATGTGAATAGCGTTCTTTTCGATAAATCCCTCAGAATTCTCCTGGGTCATTGCATTGCTGCTAGTACAGAAGTCCATTAATTTTCATTTTTCCACAGTATATGAGTCTCTGTGTAAAATGTTCTTACTCTGCTCCTTTCACTCTGCATCAATTCCTGGAGGTCATTCCAGTTCAGATGGTATTCCTCCAGTTTTTTATTCCTTTGAGCACAGTAATATTCCATCACCAGCATATACCACAATTTGTTCAGCCATTCCCCAATTGAAGGGCATTCCCTCGTTTTCCAGGTTTTTGCCACTACAAAGAGCATGGCTATAAATATTTGTGTACAAGTCTTTTCCCCTATGATCTCTTGAGGTTACAAACCCAGCAATGGTATAATTGGATCAAAGGCCAGGCAGTCTTTTAGCACTCTTTGGGCATAGTTCCAAATTGCCATCCAGAATGGTTGGATCAGTTCACAATTCCACCAGTAATTAATGTCCCAATTTTGCCATATCCCTTCCAACATTCATTACTCTCCCCTGCTGTCATTTAAGCCAATCTGCTAGGTGTGAGGTGGTACTTCAGAGTTGTTTCGATTTGCAGTTCTCTAATTATAAGAGATTTAGAACACTTTTCCATGTATTTGTTGATAGTTTTTATTTCTTTATCTGAAAATTGCCTATTGATGTCCCTTGCCCATTTATCAATTGGGGAATGGCTTAATTTTTTATACAATTGATTTAGCTCCTTGTATATTTGAATAATTAGACCTCTGTCAGAGTTTTTTGTTATGAAGATATCTTTCCCAGTTTGTTTTTTTCTTCTGATTTTGATTGCATTGTTTTTGTTTGTACAAAAACTTTTTAATTTCATGTAATCAAACTTATTCATTTTGCATTTTGTAATTTTTTCTAACTCTTGCTTGGTTTTGAAATCTTTCCTTTCCCAGAGATCTGACAAATATACTATTCTGTGTTCACCTAATTTACTTATAGTTTCCTTCTTTATATTCAATTCATTCACCCATTCTGAATTTATCTGGGTGTGGAGTGTGATATGTTCATGCAATCAAAATTAGAAGGGAAGTAACAAATTGGGGGAAAAGTCTTTATAACAAAACCTGACAAAGGTCTAATTACTAAAATTTATAAGAAGTTAAATCAATTATACAAAAAAGCAAGTCACTATTAGCTATGGGAGAGGAATGAAGGAGGGGAGGGAAAGAACAAGAATCATGTAACCATGGAAAAATATTCTAAATTAATTAATTACATTAAATTTTTCAAATAAAAGAACTTAATTTTTAACTTAACATAAAATATCATAATATAAATTATACACTTACCTATACGATATTACTATTCTATTTTAAAATCAAATCTTTATGTAAAAGAGATGAAACTTCTTTATTGCACAGCAATATATAGGTTTGGGATTTAAATGTCTTTCAAAATAATGTGTTTGTGATTTTCTTCTTTTTTTTTAATTTTACTTTACTGTATTATATTTTATTTTTAAAATTTTTATTTTGAATATTTCCCCCTAGTTACATGTTTCATGTTCCTTCCCTTTCCCCCAAACCCCCTTATTCCCCCTTAGCCAATGCACAATTCCACTGGGTTTTACATGTATCATTGATCAAGACCTAATTCCATATTGTTGGTAGTTGGGCTAGAGTTATCATTTAGTGTCTACATTCCCAATAATATTCCCATCATCCCATGTGTTCAAGTAGTTGTTTTTCTTCTGTGTTTCTCCCCCCACAGTTCTTCCTCTGAATGTTGCTGGTTTTCTTTCTCATAAGTCCCTCAGCCTTGCTCTGGATTCTTGCATTGCTGCTAGTAGAGAAGTCCGTTATGTTCGATTGTACCACAGTGTATCAGTCTCTGTGTACAATGATCTCCTGGATCTGCTCCTTTCACTCTGCATCAATTCCTGGCGGCCTTTCCAGTTCACATGGAATTCTTCTAGTTTATTATTCTTTTGAGCACAATAATATTCCATCACCAACAGATACCACAATTTGTTCAGCCATTCCCCAATTAAAGGACTTTCTCTCATTTTCCAATTTTTTGCCACCACAAAGACCATGGCTATAAATATATTTGTACAAGTCTTTTTCCTTATTATCTCTTTGGGGGTATAATCCAAGCAGTGCTATGGCTGGATCAAAAGGCAGATAGTCTTTTAAAGGCCTTTGAGTATAGTTCCAAATTGCCATCCAGAATGGTTGGATCAGTTCACAACTCCAGTAGCAATGCATTAATGTTCTAATTTTGCTACATCGCCTCCAACATTCATTACTCTCCCCCGTTATCATTTTAGGCAATTTGCTAGGTGGGAGGTGGTACCTCAGCATTGTTTTGATTTGGATTACTCTATTTATTAGAGATGTAAAACACTTTCTCGTGTGCTTATTGATAATTTTGATTTCTTTATCTGAAAATTGACTATTCATGTTCGTTGCCCATTTATCAATTTGGAGATGGCTTGATTTTTTGTACAATTGACTTAGTTCCTTGTATATTTGAGTAATTAGACCTTTATCTGAGTTTTTTGACATAAAGATTTTTTCCCCAATTTGTTGTTTCCCTTCTAATTTTGGTAGCATTGATTTTATATGTACAAAAACTTTTTAGTTTAATGTAGTCAAAATTATTTATTTTACATTTTGTTATTTTTTTCTAACTCTTGCTTGGTTTTAAATTTTTTTTCCCTTCCCATAGATCTGACAAGTATACTATTCTGTGCTCACCCAATTTCCTTACAGTTTCCTTCTTTATATTCAAGTCGTTCACTCATTCTGAGTTTATCTTGGTATAGGGTGTAAGATGTTCATCTAGGCCCAATCTTTCCCACATTGTTTTCTAATTTTCCCAGCAGTTTTTATCAAATAATGAGTTTTTGTCCCAAAAGCTTGGTTCTTTGGGTTTATCATAGACTCCCTTGCTGAGTTTGCTTACCCCTAGTCTATTCCACTGATCCTCCCTGGTTTTCTTCTTGATGCATGCATTTAATCTTTTTTAGGTCTTTGAAAATAATGTCCACTTGTCTCTATAGACTTATTCTTGAGAGCAATGAATACACAATTTCTTATCTCCTATCTTGATTGCTGTATGGGTTGTTAAAAGTACTTGGAATGAGCCTTCCCAGGCTGGTTGTGTTGCTTCTGTTCGCTGAAAGTTCTTTATATAAACTGTATCTCTGAGATTCAAATCATGAAGGGAAAAGTCTATTTTCCCAGCTTGCACTAAAGCTCCTGATTCATGAAGTTCTTTTATTTTGTTTTGCAGATCTCTTATATATGTAGCACTAGCTGTATCTCCTCTTAACAATGACATATACATAGGGTTAAATGGTTTTGCATGAATAGGTCTATGACGAAACAGCATCTCAAATGGTGAGATGTATAAATCTGTCGTTGGTCTACTTCACAGGTAGAATAATGCTAATGGTAGAGCATCAGGCCATTTCAAATGAGTCTCAGTGTAGGGGTTAAAATTAATGGTTTGACTAAAATGTGGTCACTGATATTATAACTCAAGTCAAATGACTTCTTATTTAGCAGCTTTATTTACAAAATAGAGGGAAAGAGTAAAGTAGAGAAATGTGAAAGTGAGTGGAGTAAGCAGTTTAGTTAATCAACCTAGATATTTCTCTGGTACCTGGCTCAACTCAGGATGGGCTAATTAGCCCTCCACCAGAGGACCCTCAGCCAAAGGGCCATTTATCTGGAGGACCGGCTGGTAAATAACCTCATGGACTCCTCTGGAAACTAATCTCTCCAGAAGCCAGGAAAAGAGTCAGCTTTTCACTCACCCAAGCAGTAGTTCCAAAAGGAGAAAATCCAAGAGCAGTTTTAACAAATGCTATAGTCCTAGGTCCACTCTGAAGAAGATCCTACACCAGCCTCCAAAGCCTCTAAAGACTGCCCTCATAGGAAGTTGCAGCCACTTTTAAAGACCCTTCTTTTCGTCACTTCATGTGCCTTCCTCCTCTTTATGGGGACCAATTGCAGTTCATAACTTTGCTTAGGACTTCCCAGGGGGCAGTCAGTCATTTCTGAGTTGTCATCCACTTTAGCACATGGGTTGTGGACCTCCCCCACTTATGCTTTAAGTAGGGTGTATACACTTCTGGTGATTAAATTTAAAAGTAGGTGAGGAGAAAGTTAATCCCATCTTCACATCAGTACATATTTTGTCTATTATTGTCTTTAATTCCATGTTCATTCTTTCTACTTGTCCTAAGCTCTGTGGTGTGGCACATGAAATTTTGGTGTTATATCTAGGCAAGAATATATTTGTGCTAAAACTGAATCTTTAAAATGTATGAATCAATTCTTGCTGGTAAACCAAATTGAAGTATGATTTATTTATTAATATTTTGTATACAAACACTGATGTGGCTCTTGCTGTTTGAAATGCCTCTAGTCATCTGGTTAATTGGTCTACTATAACTAAAGAAAATTTGTAATGTCCCTGTTTTGGCATTTTTATGAAGTCAATTTGTAGATGTTCAAACAGTGTCTAGGCTAAAGGATGTCCTCCAGATGCTTTTCTTCAAAAACTATGTTGGTTATAGGCTTGGCAAGTTGCACAAGCAACACATACTTTAGAGATGATGTTGGTTATGCCAGGGGCTATCCATACTTTCTTTACCAAATCTACAATGCCTTTTGTTCCAAAACGACCATTTTAATGGATTGATTGACAAATTTGTTGATAAAAAGTTCTAGGAATTATTGGTTTTCTTTCTGATGCCACACATTAATTTGTTGAGCCTTAAAATTTTGCTTCCATTTTTAACCTCTCCCTCATTATATGCGAAGGGCAAATCTGCTTCATTTATAATTGGCAAATTTAAAATCAACTCATGGCCTTCAATAGCAGCAAGTTTTGCAGCAACATCTGCCCTGTGGTTTCCTCTCATTGAGGAGGATTTACATTTTGGTTATTTCATGGACATGCCCCATTACAGATATATTGTAACAAGTCATTTGCCTCAGTTTGGTTACTGATTCTATCATTCCAAAAATTTTCAAAATTATTATTTCAGAAATCATTTCTGTTGCTATTATTATTTCTAAAATAGTTGTTGTTCCTAGAATAGTTATTCCTAAATTTCCCACCATTATTCCTAAAATTGCTGAATATTTTATTCCAGCTTAACAGGCTGTGAAGGGTTAAATTTTGGGGTAGGAGTTTGAACAAAAGTCAGGAGAGCGGTTTGGTAAAACACAAAACACTTAGTTTATTTTGAGGAAAGTTCAGATAGGAAATAAAAAGGAGGAAAATGAGAGAACTTATACCTATACCTAAGATTCCAGTCCTAACTAAAATTTCTAAAACATCCTAAATCTATCTGTCTTTTGACTTTGTTTTATTTGTTCTTGCTGTCTTGAGAGATCATTAGCTTCTAATTGCTCAATTCTAGCCTTTAGGGACTGGGTTTTGGTTATAATCTTTTGGTTTTCCTTTTCAATCTGGTCATTTCTGGTCTTCAGTTGACTTGCCTCACTTTCCAATTGTGAAATTCTGCCTTTTAAACTGTTATTTTCTTGCCAGATCTCTTCCATCTTTCTCATCATCTCAGATTTGAACTCTTCAGTAGCTTGTGACCAGGCCAAGCCCAGCCTACCTACCTACTCTTTAAGTCTAAGGATATATCCACTATATAACTACATATCTAAGTTAATCAATAAGCATTGAATCAATAATTATTAATCACCGTCCACCTCCTTAAAATCTGTTTTCTCTTTACCCACTGTCAGTTATTTTCTAATGGCCAGTTTGTCTCAGAGACACAGACAGACAGTCCTACTCTATAGGGAACCCTGAGACAAAAGACCAGGATTAAATGGGAAGTTTGATATCCAACCACAAAAATTAAGAGAAACATGAAAAGGATAAATAAGAAACAGAGGGGAAAGAAAACTCATATTTTCAAATTTGCCTCTTTAAGGGCTTCAATAAGATCTAATTATTCTTATTTCTATATGCAGAAATTTTATGTGCGATCTCTGTAGTGAACTCTATTCACTATTATAATATGATTCTCCAAAACCAATTAGTCAAAGAAGAAATCATAGAAACAATCCACAATTTCATTGAAGAGAATGACAATGATGAGACATCCTCCCAAACTCTGTGGGATGCAGCCAAGGCAGTACTCAGGGGGAAATTTATATCCTTGAGTGCATATATTAACAAATTAGGGAGGGCAGAGATTAATGAATTGGGTATGCAACTCAAAAAACTAGAAAGCAAGCAAATTAAAAATCCCCAGATGAAAACTCAATTAGAAATACTAAAAATCAAGGGAGAAATTAATAAAATCAAAAGTAAAAGAACTATTGAATTAATAAATAAGACTAGAAGCTGGTAATTTGAAAAAACAGATAAAATAGACAAAGTACTGGTCAATCTAATAAAAAAAGGAAAGAAGAAAACCAAATTGACAGTATCAAAGATAAAAAGGGAGACCTCACCTCTAATGAAGGGGAAATTAAGGCAATCAGTAAAAACGATTTCACCCAATAATATGGCAATAAATATAACAATTTAGGAGATATGAATGAATATTTACAAAAATATAAATTGCCTAGATTAACAGCAGAAGAAATAGAGTACCTAAATAATCCCATATCAGAAAAAAAATTGAAGAAGCCATCAAAGAACTCCCTAAGAAAAAATCGCCAGGGCCTTATGGATTCATGAGTGAATTCTATCAGACATTCAAAGAGCAACTAATCCCAATACTATACAAATTATTTGATATGATAATCAAAGAAGGAATCCTACCAAATTCCTTTTATGACACAAATATGGTACTGATTCCAAAGCCAGGTAGATCAAAAACAGAGAAAGAAAACTACAGACCAATCTCCCTAATGAACAAAGATGCAAAAATCTTTAATATAACAGTAGCAAAGAGACTCCAGAAAGTGACCAAGAGGATTACTCACCATGATCAGGTGGGATTTATACCAGGAATGCAAGGATGGTTCAACATTAGGAAAAACATTCACATAATTGACCATATCAACAATCTAGCAAACAAAAATCACATGATTATCTCAATAGATGCTGAAAAAGCCTTTGACAAAATACAGCACCCATTCCTATTGAAAACACTAGAAAGTATAGGAATAGAAGGACCTTTCCTAAAAATAATAAATAGTATGTACCTAAAACCATCAACAAGTATCATATGCAATGGGGATAAATTAGAAGCCTTCTCAATAAGATCAGGAGTGAAACAAGGATGCACATTATCACCACTATTATTCACCATAGTACTAGAAACACTAGCAGTAGCAATTAGAGAAGAAAAAGAAATAGACTGTATTAAAATAGGCAATGAAGAGGCCAAACTTCCACTCTTTGCAGATGATATGATGGTATACTTAAAAAATCCTAGAAAATCAACTAAGAAGCTTGTAGAAATAATCAACAACTTTAGCACAGTTGCAGGATACAAAATAAATGCACATAAATCATCAGCATTTCTATACATTTCCAACACATTAGAACAGCAAGAGGTAGAAAGAGAAACACCATTTAAAATCACCCTAGATAACATAAAATACTTAGGAATTTATCTACCAAAACAAACACAGGAATTATACGAAAACAACTACAAAACACTTTCCAAACAAATAAAACTGGATCTCAACAATTGGAAAGCCATTGATTGCTCATGGGTAGGATGAGCTAACATAATACAAATGACCATTCTACCCAAAGTAATTTACCTATTTAGCACCATACCTATCAAATTACCAAAAAACTTCTTTACTGAATTAGGAAAAACTATAACAAATTTCATTTGGAATAACAAAAGGTCAAGAATATCAAGGGAAATAATGAAAAACAATGTGAAGGAAGGGGGTCTAGCAGTACAAGTTATTAAACTATACTATAAAGCAGCAGTCATCAAAACAATATGGTACTGGCTAAGAGACAGAAGGGAGGATCAGTGGAATAGACTTGGGGTAAATAATGTCAGCAAGACAGTGTATGATAACTCCAAAGAGCCCAACTTTTGGGACATGAATCCACTATTTGACAAAAACTGCTGGGAAATTTGGAAAACAATATGGGAGAGATTAGGTTTAGACCAACATCTCACACCCTACACCAAGATGAATTCAGAATGGGTGAATGACTTGAATATAAAGAGGGAAACTATAAATAAGTTAAGTGAACACAAAATAGTATACCTGTCAGATCTCTGGGAAAGGAAAGATTTTAAAACCAAGCAAGAGTTAGAGAAAATTACAAAATGTAAATTAAATGGTTTTGATTATATTAAACTAAAAAGCTTTTGTAGAAAGAAAAACAATGTAGTCAAAATCAAAAGGGAAACAACAATTGGGAAAAAAAATCTTTATAACGAAAATCTCTGACAGGGGTCTAATTACTCAAATATACAAGGGGTTAAATCAATTGTATAAAAAATCAAGCCATTCCTCTATTGATGAATGGGCAAGAGACATGAATAGGCAATTTTCAGGTAAAGAAATCAAAAGTATCAATAAGCACATGAGAAAGTGTTCTAAATTTCTAATAATTAGAGAAATGCAAATCAAAACAACTCTGAGGTATCACCTCACACCTACCAGTTTGGCTAAAAGGAAAGAAGGGGAGAGTAATGAATGCTGGAGGAGATGTGGCAAAATTGGGACATTAATGCATTGCTGGTGGAATTGTGAACTGATCCAACCATTCTGTCTGGCAATTTGGAATTATGCTCAAAGGTCTCAAACAAAATGCCTGCCCTTTGATCCAGCCATGTCATTGTTGGGTTTGTACACCAAAGAGATCATAAATAAACAGACTTGTACAAAAATACTTATAGCTGCGCTTTTTGCAGTGGCAAAAAACTGGAAAAGGAGGGTATGTCCTTCAATTGAGGAATAGCTGAACAAATTGTGGTATATGCTGGTGATGGAATACTATTTTGCTCAAAGGAATAATAAACTGGAGGGATTCCATGTGAACTGGAAAGACCTCCAGGAATTGATGCAGAGTGAAAGGAGCAGAGCCAGAAGAACTCTGTACACAGAAACTGATATACTATGGTAAAATCGAATGTAATGGACTTCTGTACCAGCGGCAATGCAATGACATAGGACAGCTCTGAGGGATTTATGGTAAAGAACGTTACCCACATTCAGAGGAAGGACTGTAGGAGAGGAAACATATAAGAAAAACAACTGCTTGAACGCATGGGTTGAGGCGGACATGATTGGGGATGTAGACTCGAAACTACCACATCAATGCAACTAACAACAATTTGGAAATAGATCTTGATCAATGACACATGTTAGAACCAGTGGAAATGTGCATAGGCCATGGGTGGGGGGAGTGCGGGGTGTGAAGGGGAAAGTGGAAGCATGAATATTGTAATCATGTAAAAATGAATATTAATAAATGGTTTTAAAAAATAAATGCTGTTAAGAATGGAAGGAAAACAGAAAATTGATAGACTTTCTCCCAGATTACATTTTCTAAACATTGGTGTCCCTCAGGGTTCAGTCATGGGTTCTCTTCTCTTCTCCCTCTATACTACTTCATTTGGACTTCTTGGAGTTCAGATGGCAGAATAAGGAGGGAACACTCTGAGTTGAGCCCAGTTCACATTCAAAGAAGTTTAAAATATGCCTCAAAACAAATTCTAGATCAGGAGAACCAATAACAGATGGAGAGAAACAGTTTTCCAGGCTAAGACAACACAGAAGAAGAGCTGAAAAGAACCATCCTACTGCCACAGGAGGGAAATACAATTGAGAACAATCCAGGTGAGCCAGCATCTGAGCAAATTAGCAGTAGGGGGAGGTATAATCAATAAATCCAGTGCAGGCAGTCTCTGGTCAAAATAGCTGCAGGGTTCTTCCCAGAAAGCCAGACAGGTTGCCTCCACAAAACAGCCAGGATATCTCTATGAATAGGCTCCAGCTCACCAATCTTGAGACAATGGCCCCTCCACACCAGGAACTGAGTCATATTTTAGCTTAAAGATAAAGGTTATAAAATAGACTTGGAAAATGAGGAAAAGACAAATAAAAAAGTGGCCATGCAAAGTTATCAGGTATCATGGTGACAGGAAAGCTTAAAACACAAACTCAGAAGAGGACAAAAATTCCAAAGCAGTTACATGTGAACCCTCATAAGAAAATGTGAAATATTGTCAGGTCCAAAAATAATGTTTTGAGGGGCTCAAAAAGCTTTTTGCAAATCAAATAAGAGAGGTACAAGAAGCATTGGGCAAAAAGAAATGAGAGATTCCAGAGAATCACAAAAAATAAGTCAACAACTTGGTAAAACAAAAACAAAAATTCACTGAGGGAAACAACTCCGTAAACTAGAACTGGCCAAATAGAAGAAGAGGCACAAACAATCACTGAAGAAAAATTCCTCTTATATAGTAGAACTGATTAAATGCAAAAGGAGATACAAAAGCTTAATGAAGAAAAAAATTTCCTAAAAATCAGAGGTGGGTAAGTAGAAATAAGTCCCTTTCCTCTTTCTTTGATCTTTTAATTCTTTTAATATTTTGGAGTTATAAAAGTAGCTATTTCTCTTCCTAAATAGATTATTTACATAGACTTCCACCAAAGATTTTAGGTAGCCTCTGCTGACATGTAAGGTTTCTCATCATTAGCATAAATGATACTAACCATTAATTCAAGACAAATTAAGATAAAGACATATTTTTCTGCAAACTAAGTATTTCTTATAGAAAATCATCTCAAAGAATTCTTAAACCCATATGCACCAGGATTCAGTATCACACAGGTTGGAAAATGAGACCTTAGGTGGGATACTGAATCCTGGTGAATATGGGTTTAAGAATTCTTTGATTTTTTTTATGTCATCTCAGTATATTTGCCTTTTCGTCATTTTTCTTTATTATTATCAAGATATAACAAAACTTCTACCTGGTCCTATATTTAATTAGATTCCCTCTAGATCCATTGATGATGATAGGATTCAGAGGAGACCATTATTTCATTTCCTCACATTAGAAAGTAAGCACTTTATCACTTTTTAGAACCTTATAAATGTCTAATCATGTCTACCTTTTTTATTTCTTTTAAATCCTTTATTTTAACTTCAAACTTTTATACAAATGTCTTTATCCTTGGAAGTGCCCTATTCTAGTGATGGACAAACTTTTTAAAGAGGGGGTCAAAGGAAAGGAAATGCTCGTATGTCAGTCTGTTTCTAAGGCAACTCTTTCGAAGTTTCATCGTATTGTATACTACTCATTGTATTCATCAGATTAGGAATAATATCACACAGCTGGATAGAACATTTCAGGGGACTGCATCTGGCCAGCAGGCTGTAGTTTGCCCATCACTGCCATATTTCATTAAAGGTCTCTTTTTTTCTCTGGCAACATTATACTCATTTCTGTTGCTGTCTGGCAATATATTCTTGGCAACAGTCTTTATTCTTTGCCTTCTGTAATTCTGCATTTCAAGTTCTCCTCCACTTCAAAGAAGGGATTGTGTGTGATCCTCACCATAGATCCAAAATACCTGAATTCTTTCTTTCCAGCTATTTGCAACATGAAAACTGAATTTTGGCTACAATGTTTCTGGCAATTTTCATTTAGGGAGTATTTTAAGGGATGCGCTGTGGAGTCTTTTTCTTTCCAATTTGCCCTCTCATTCTTAGAACCACTTTTCTTATAGGATTGCCCGGTCACTCTCTTTTGCTGTCACTTGGCTTTGTTATGTTCCATATTCTAATTTTTTTTTCAGTTTGTTTTTTGCTGGGATAAGGTTTCACAATTCTGTTATACAAATCTCTCTCTAACTCTTCCTTCCACAGTTCTCATTTCTTTTTAATTTTTGGCTCCTTGCTCTTCTGCCCAGTGCCTCAAACAGGATGGTGACCTGCACATCCCAGCCTGCTGTCTGACTACCTGATGTCTGAATTGACCCAACTCAGCTGATCCCTCCTCGGCTCTAAAGTCCCTCAACCTTCATGTTCTCAGTCTATTCTGTATCTTTGAGCCATTTTTCTATCACTGCACGAAAGCAGTGCTGAGTCCTAGGCTGTGTTTCAGTGTTTTCCCCCAACCTGGACTGGCCATTTTGAGAACCAGTTCAGGCGGCTTTCTCTCTGAGCCTTTTATGATGCCCTATTATATGGCTACTTATGACTTTGTTTCTTTAATTATGCTATGAATAACTGATTTTGGATGGATGGGTTGGGGCTCTGAGCTTAATGGGATACAATGGAATATGAGAAATTATGGCTTTTTTTGGGTGCTTCATGAATAATTGCTGTTGGTGAAGGAGTTGTGATTCCAGAATCAGGTGTTTCAGAGACACAGGCCTCAACCAAGAGTCCCTCAGCTCTTGGTCATTCAGCATGGGGGAGGGGAGGATTATTTCTGCAGGGCCTTCAATAGGGGTCATGGGATAGAAGATGGTGAGATTTGATCATTATTTAATTATCTTGTAAGTCATTGATATCTAATGAAGGGCTGGAGGGTTTTGTGTTTAGGTAATGAATTTATGGAGAAAGGTGGATGAGCTCTATAATCAGACTGAGGCCACTCTAGTATTGGAGGGGGAGGGTCAAGGCCTCCCTCCCATCTGAATTTGGACCCCCAGAAGTCCCCCAGAGCAGGCCCAGAGTAGGTGCTTAATGCAGCAGGAGCACCCACTGTGTCTCTCAGGGTCTGGGGAACTGAGAAGCAAAAGGAACTGGCTCCCTGAGAGCCTCCTAGGCCCCCTCTGTGGAATCCTGGAATCCTGGGATCTGGGTTCAGTGTTGGTTCTGATATTTCTGTCAGGGTGACCTAGGGCCTTCTCATTTTCCTCCCTGATCCTGTTTTCACCCCTGTAAAATGTGCAGGCACTCCTCGCTGTCCTGGGGAAGCACCTTCCCAGCCTAACTGCACCTTCCCCCTGTGGGGGGCAGAGCAGCTCCTCTCTCCTTCCCCCTCCCAGTGGGTGACCTCTGTCTCCCCTCCACCTCTCTGACACTTCCTGTCCCACCCTCCCAACTTCCCTTGATACCCAGGGGGCAATGCAGGATCCTTCCATTTTGGGCTTAGGAGTTCTCCAGGACGGTGTCTCTGAGGGCCTCCTCCCAGAGGTAGGCCTCATTTCTCATTCTCTTCCACCCTGTGAGGGGAGGTTTGAGGGACTGGGGACTGGGATAGGGGAGCCCCAAAAGGAGCTTTAGGGAGCTCTGAGCCCCTGGGATTTGGCTTCTCTTCCCCCTGGGGCCTGGATATGAGATGCTGTCCCAGAGCTCTCAGGCCTGGCAGGGCCTCTCCCACATGGCACCCAGGCCCTCAGCCAGCCAGCATAGAGGAGGAAGGTTTATGTAGGGCTTCCTAAAGGGGTCATGGAATATTCTAGTAGGAATTATAATCCTTTTTAATTATTTAATTGTTCTAGGAATAAGTGCTATTGGAGAAAGGTCTCTGAGCTTTTGATGATGTGATAGGATGACATGAATTATAATCCTATTTTAAAAATTATCCTAGAAACAACTGCTATTGGAGGGAGTGTTTGGGGCTTTGAGCTTTCTCTGATAAGAGAGGATGAATCATTTTATTTATTTGGTTGTTCAAGGAATTATTTCTCCTGGGTTAAGGCTCTAATTATTTCATGTGATGTTATATACAGTGATCCCTTACCTATTGTGGGAGTTATGTTCCAGACACACATACCCCCAGGTGAAAATCTGCAAAGTAGTGGGAGAGCAAAAAGACCAATGCTACAGTCACTGAGCCAATCAGCACCCAGGATGTAGAATACAGCACTGGTAAGGGGCCCCCATGGGCCCCCAGCTGTTGATTAGGAGTTAGTTCAACTCCACCACACCCCACCTCAGGAATGTCATCTCTGTCTCAAGTCAGTTCTGTTTTCCCAGGAGACAGAAGGGGTGGCCTGAGACCAAAGGGATGAAGCCAGTAGGCTGCCCAGCATGAAAGGAGCAGTCAGGGTGACCAAACCTTTCCATCTCCTGTCTATCTGGGCATGAGAGGGCAGGGTCCCTCTGTCCCTGGGCCCCACTTCTAGAGACTCTGCCCAGCATCCCCAGTGTCCTGTTGATGTTGTGCGTGTGTCTTGGAGAACTCATTGGCTTCTGCTCCCACTTCCCTGCTCTAGCCTGCTCTCTCCTCTTCATTTTCTGTGATTCCCCTGTGCACCAGGCCCTGCGTCTTCTGGTTTCTCTGCTTCCAACACTCTTGCTCACCCACAGTCCCATCTAGTCCAGTCTCCTCCAGGCTCCCACCCCAGCACCTGTTCCTTCATCTTCTTCTCCCTCTGTGGGCAGCCTCCGAGTTCGGGTGAGCCCCTGCTAGGATGCCTCCACCCTTTGTTCTTGCTCCAGCCTGGCTATGTGTCCTCAGGCCTCATGTCTGAGCCCTAGCTTGCCCCTCTCCCACCCCAAACATGGGGGGGGGATTGAACTCCAAGTGCTAGGGCTACAGGTCTCAGTCCTCCAGCCAGTGTTCTGTCCACTGAAATCCCCTTCCTACCCCCAGCTCGTCCCCATCCCAGAGGTTTGGACAGAAAGGCAGTCTCCCTTCTTAGCCCTCCTGTGCCCCCAAGTCCTGTTACTCAATCCTGCTGTCCAAAACACCTTGCCTAGGCTCAGCTGCTCTCTTGGTTGGGCCATGGGTAGGGGGGAGTTGATGTTGGATTTTTCATTCAAAAAACTGGTGGTTTCTTTAAAAAAAAACACCCTGTGATATAGCGAAAACTCCGCAATACAGAATTAGATATATATTTTTTAAAAAACCCACAATACAAGGAAGCCACAATAAATGAACTGTGATATAGTGAGTGACGACTGTAAGTATGAATACTTTTACATAATTTTCTATGAATAATTTTGGGTCCAAAATTGGGGTTCCCAATTGTACACAAAGTAATATTATATTACAAAGTATAATTTTTTTATTTAATTGTTTGATGAACAAATGCTAATGGATGAAGGGGCTGGGATTTCTGATATTTTTGTGATGCAATGCTTTGTGAGAATTATAATTTTATTTATTTAATTGTTCTAAGAAATATTTCTATTTGGTTAAAGATTTAGGGTTCAAAGTTTTATATGAGGTGATACAATATGACTGATTATAATTTTATGTATTTATTTCTTTTATAAATAATTGCTATTGGATAAAGTGGCTGGGGTTCTGAATTTTATATAATGTAATAGGGTGAGATGAATTTTGATGCTTTTTATTTAACTGTTAGACAGATAACTGCTTTGGTAATAGAGGTTGAGGCTCTGAGGTTTCAACGATGTGAGAGGATAGAAATATTTATGGTTTTATTGATTTAATTGTTTTATGAACTTTGTCAATTGAATGACAAGGTTGAGGCTCTGAGCTTAGGTGATTCATGATTCAGATTAGGTGTCAATGTCCCTTATTAATGAAAGTGGAAATAGGTGAAGAGAGCTGTGGATTAACCTAAAGTTAGGAGTGAGAGCCCCTGGCTGAGGTGGATGACCCCGTGTCCATTGTTAGAGAGGAAGGGAAGCCCTATAATGCTGAGATAAAGTCCTTACCTGCCCGCCAGTGCCCTGTCTGGCATTCTTCCCCCAACCACCTATCTCCATTGACTTTCTAACATGAGCTTCATAGAATGGCCTTGTACCTCATAAAGTGGACCCTTAGACTCTACAAGGGGTCCCAGAGAGGATCCATTTATCTAGGTCTATGACAGGAAGGGACAGGGTGATTATGCTGTACATTAGACCTAACCCCCTTCCCTGATTCTTCTCAATCTGTCCTATCAAGGGCAGGCAGGACACTGAACTGAGAATCAGAAATGCTCAGTTCTAGCCCTGAGTTCCAGGAATTAATGAGGTCTCAGAGATCAAAGACAGTATTTAGCCTATCAGAGCCTCCCTTTCTCCTTCCAGAAAATGAATTGGCAAGACTTAGTGAACAATAACCTAGCAAAATAGAGCCTTAGAGCCCAAAGGAATTTCTGAATAAGCATTTGACTAAAGGGCATTATTAAGGGGTTGAAAATTTCAAATCTTTCAGACCTTGAGAGGAAATATGTTTTCTATTTCCTCCACCCAGGGTATGTTGTATCCCCCCCACAGAATAGAAGCTTCCTGAGGGCCAGAACTATTTTGTTCTTCTCTTTGGATCTCCAGGGCCTATCTGGTCCAGTTCCTGGTACAGAGTCAGTACTACTTCTATCTGCAGATTTCACATTTGCCAAGGAGAGTGTGACCCTGTGACGATGGATCCCTTTGTGGTATCTCAGAATGAGAGCCATCCTAAGTCAGGGGAACCCCCTTTGTGATTCTTCTGGTTCCATAAAACCCCTCTCATTTGCACTGTCTGTGTTTTTTTTACAGTTTTGTCCAGAAGAAGACTTGGCTGAAAGTAGACTCCAAAACCAAGGTATCCAAATCAAGAGATACAGTAGGCTGGCCAAGGAGTCATCTTGTCCCTCCCTCCCCTAACTAGCTCTCTGTTTTGTAGTAAGGCCCTGGGGGAAGTCCCAGTCTGGGCTCCCTCTCTCTCTACCTAGTGTTGCCCCTGTTTACTGCCTCTGGAAGGGGTCCTCAGGTGGCATTTGAGGATTCTGAGTGCAGGAGGCCAAATGA
The DNA here is from genome assembly GCF_016433145.1 of Gracilinanus agilis. Lineage (NCBI taxonomy): Eukaryota > Metazoa > Chordata > Mammalia > Didelphimorphia > Didelphidae > Gracilinanus > Gracilinanus agilis. Next base: position 441,721,332 of record NC_058131.1, read on the forward strand.
AAGAGGTAGGGAGTACCTTTGTCCAGAGGGGAAGCCTCTTTTTGCTCAGGTACCCTAGCACCAGTCTGCTGAGGTCCATGAATACCTTTTTGGGATAAGGTGCTTGTTTTACATTTCAAATGGAAGAGAATGCTCCATTGCACTTAGGACTAAGTGGAATGAAGTCTGTTTGTTTGTTTGTTTTTTCTCCATCCAAATTCCCAGTCTCCCTGAAATTTATCCATGAGATTCTTGGGGGCCTCTGGTCCTCAGGTTAGGAATCCATGGTGTAGTTTTCAGGTGACATGGAGGAACAATGAGAGACAATCTGGGGGAGATGGAGTGGACATTGGGGGTGACAGAGAAGTGAGAGATAAAGATTATTTCAAAGTTTCAAAGTCATGTTAGAAGATGGGGATATTGGGAAGAGGAGAGTAAAAGGAGGAGGAGAGCAGACTTAGGAGGGAAGAAGCTGGGGTTCCCTTTGTTCTAGCTGAGTTTGAAATGCCAGCTGAAAATGTCACAGAGGATAATTCATGGTAGAGATCCAAGGTAGAGAGATTTGGGAGGAACTTCCACAGAGGGTACTGAAGGATAGGAGTAGAGGAGGATGCCAAAGGTGATTGGGCACAGAGGACATGGGGCTTGGATGACAGCCCTTTCTTTGCAAGATGTCTATGCAGAGGGGATGAGCAGGAAGGGGGACACTCAGGGAGAATGGGCTGTAGAGGAACTAAATGGGGAAGAAGGAGGAAAGGAAATTAGGGAGAGAAGGAGGGGTTGGGTGGGAGTGAAGGAACAGGGTTTACCTGGGGGACACCTTTAGATTGAGCAAATATTAAGGAGGAAGGGGAACAAGGAGAACAAGCAGGTTGCCTCTTGACCTCTCTTTAAGATCAGGTTCCCCAAACTTTCCATCTCTAGCCTTTGTTCCTTTCCAAGATTTAATGCTTCAGATGCATGGTAGAATCCACAGTTCCCTGCAGAATGGCTCCAAAGCTCTGGGCTGGCACATTTATGGGGAAGTGTAGAATGATGGGCTCCCCTGCATGGGAGGGGTCTTGGGGCATGGGAGGGGAGTTGGGAAGTAAAGAGTGGAACACCTAATGAGAGACAGAGATCCCAAAGGGTCAAGACCCAGGGCCTTAGTTATACCCTCCTCTTTGTAAATGTTACCATTCTCTTTTTTTCAGATGAACTTACCCATCCCCAAACACAAGGGAAGAGAAGAAATATCTATTCATACCTCTCAGGTGCCAGGCACTCTGACTAAGTTCTTTATAAATATCGCCTTTTGATCTGCCCCATACTCTTGGGAGGCAAATTCTATTCTTATCCCCCTCTTACAGTTGGGGAAAGAGAATCAGACAGAGGTGAAATGACATGCCCAGAGTCCCACAGCTAAAAAGTGTCTTAGAAAGCACAAATAGCCATCATCTGCCTTGTATTTTGTTCATTGATTTGTTCTGTTCGGCATTTCCCAATTCCATCTTAATATCATTTAGTGGAGCCCCTACCCACCCTTCCTGCCCAGGCGCCTTTGACACCTCTGCTCTAAGCCAATCTCTAAGCCTAAAAAGTATAAGGAAAGCACCAACCTCACTTAGAGAAGGGGGTTTTGTCACCTGGGAGTTCCCTAGAGGAAAGAAATTGTAGCTCCAGGCCCTAACCCAACCCATCTTCAAAGCTTATTCATTTGAAAACTATCTCTTCATAGGCTTTGCCCTACAATCTAGGAGCCCCAGATCCTTCCTTCCTTCTTCCTTTGGTCATGGAGGCTCACCAACTTCATGGATTTGGAAGCCACCATCCCCTTCAAGGCCCTGTGATGGGGCTTTCATCAGGGCAGAAGGCAGGGGGTGCCCAGGGTAGTAGCTCTCTCCACCTCCCCCCAGGATAGAACCTGACTTGTCTACCTGCCCACCTCATTGCCACCTTGCCCCAGAGAAATAACAGTAGCCTCCTCCCTCTCTCTCAATCCCCCAGACTGAGGGCTAAGGTTTTCCTTACACAAGAGGGATGGAAGAAATTTTGCTTGCAAAGGCCAAGGATGGTAGGCCCCAGAGCAGGGCTTCCAGAAGACCAGAGGCAGTCAGCCAGATGATGGGTGAGCAGGGTCGGAGGGAGGTGGAATGGAGGACAAGAAGAAAGAGAATGACAAGGTAGAGAAAGAGGAGGAGGAGGAGGAAGAGGAAGGAGCAGTAGGCTGGCTGTTCCCACTGAGGGCTAGGAGAATGAATGTCCCCCACTGCACATCCAGGACAAGAGGAGGGTAGAGAGACTTAAAGCAAGAGAAGATTTGTGGAGAGGACAGGGGAGTCCATTCAGGCCTTGGTTTGATTCTCCTTGTCCTTAGACAGAGCTAAGATAAGTGTGGGAATGAGAATTGGGAGGAGGGAGAGAACAAGCAAAGAAGAGTGAGGAGATGTGCCCCGAGCCTTTCAGGGGCCCCTCCTCAGGCTGGTTTCCCCAGATACTCATATGCTTCCTTTGGGGAGATGCTCAAGGACCCCTCTGTTTGAGGAGGACAACTCTGAGGCTTCATGTCCGGCCAGTGCCCTGGCCCCCGGGCTATCTTAGTCCTTGAATCTGAGGTCCCTCTGTAAAGACAGACTCCTGTAGTGACCATATGTGCCTGCTGTCCTTCCCAAGGTCCTGAAGCCCCTTCCAAGAGTGCTGGAGGCAGCAGTGACCAAAAATGAATATCGATTCTCAAGTCGAGCAGGAGGATAAGGATGCTGTGAAAAGATCAGCTCGCATCATGGAGAAACAGAAAAAGCTACTGGCCGTGAAGCAGGAGATTAAGGAAGAGCATCGGCTGAGAGTCCAGTCCAAGAAGAAGAGGAGAGTCCAGAAGAAGAAGCCTGAGGAGGAAGTTAAAGTCGAGGGAGGTGCTCCCACCAGGCGGGGCCGGGGCCGCCCTGCCAAGACCAACACCCATGGCAAGAGGGGTCACCCTGCCAACCCCAGCACCCCTGGCAAGAGAGGCCGCCCTGCCAAGACCAGCACCCCTGGCAAGAGAGGCCGCCCTGCCAAGACCAGCACCCCTGGCAAGAGGGGCCGCCCTGCCAAGACCAGCACCCCTGGCAAGAGGAGCCGCCCTGCCAAGACCCGTGCCCCAGGCATGACTGATGCTTATTTCCAGAGAGCTGAGAGAAGCCCCAGCAGTGACACTGGCCCTAACGACTATGCAGGTGATGCAGGTCCCAGCTACAACACAGGCCCCAGACCAGGAAGAGGCAGGAAAGGCAAGAAGATGTATGACGAGAGTGGCAGGCTGAATCTGAATAAAGAAGACCTCTGTGATTGTCTGGACGTTGATTGCCTCGGCTGTTTCTACCCATGTGCCACCTGCAATTCTCCCAAGTGTGGACCTGTCTGTCGCCGTAACCGGGCCTGGATCTATGAGGCCATTGATGATGAGGAAGGAGAAGTGGTCAGCACCTTCCCATTTCCCCAGTAAGAGCCCGAGACCCACGAATCCGTCTGTGTGTGTCTGTGTGTGTCTTTGTCTTCTTCTCTGCCCCTGCCTGTCTCTGCTCCTGCCTGTCTATTCCCTCTGGGTGAGCTGCCCTGCCTGGAGAAGGGGCTGGCTTGACAATACTGGCTTCTGCTGCTTTCAGGTAGTATTGCTGTGAGAAAGACACCTTGCCTGACCTCTTGTCCCAAATGCCTTCATTTGGAGCCCAGATGCAGGTACCCTAAAAGGCCTTGTACCCAGAGAAGACCCCCAAGTGATCATCTCCCATAGATTCCCACCTCCATTCTCTCCCAATGCTGACTTTACAATACTTTACAATGTTCTTTCATAGAAAGTGGAATGTCATTTCTTTCCCCGACACTTTTTCAGCCTCAGGTTGTAAAAGAGACAGTCTCAGAATTCTCCTCCAGATTCCTAAAACTCTCTTGTGATTCAATTAGGGCTAGATTCCAATCCAAGAGAGAGAGCAAAGCCCAAGTGTTCTTTCTCATGTGCCAGGCGCTGTGTCATCTTTACAAAGTCCTATACCTGTGTGTCATGCATCTGTTGTGTCTGTTGCTTTCTATAGATGTTTTATATGATTATAGGGTTAGGTGTCCTGAAAGCCACCGGACTAACCTATTCTTTGCTCTCATTTTGTTGCAGGTAGGAGTCTGGATTCTCCTAGGACTCTCCTCAGAGTCCCTGCTCTGCATATCTTCTGTAACAGAGAATTTAAGATGGTGATGAAGTTCCAGAGCAGAAGAATATGTATTGTTAAAGTTATAGCAGATAAAAAAGAATAAAAAATGTTTTTGAAGTTAATTGACCATCACCTTCCTTTTCCTACAACAAGGCCTCTGGGATATTCCTCCTGTGTGCCAGGCACTGTGCTTTACGTTCTTCTAGCTGTGTGTCAACTCCTAACTTGTTTCCTCCATACATAATGTGAGTACTAGTTTAGCCCCGGAGCACCTGATAAAATATTATGTTCATCATAGTTTTCCACTGTCAGTCCATTCTGTGCTTGTCACTAGAACACATACATGTGTCTACTAGATCCTTACATACAAGAGCTTCTCTTCTGTTGAAAACTGACTTCCTTCAAGCTAAGCAATCACCCACAGAGGTTTCAAACCAAACAGAGTCAGTTAGGCTGAATCCACAAACTTATTCTTTTGGACTCTTGAGGCCATGAAACTTCTCCTTCCACAGGGCCTAGATGACCATTTATCAAGTATGGTATACTTCTCTGGTGGGGCTCAATGGCAAATGCTTTCCATTTTCAAATGCCATGATTCCTTTTGAAGAAGGGGAGTTAGCATTTATGCAAATAAGGACCCACAAAGAAGGCTGAAGGAATACAACTGAAAGGAGAACTCCTCTCATCTCCTGAAATACCCCTCTTCCTGATATCCAGTCCTCCCAGGTCATGGCTGTGCCTTCCAGGCCTTCATCTGATCCCCAGAAGCCAGTAGAATTCATTAAGAGCAATCAGTCTTTCTTTATTTTGGACAAATCTTCCCTCTTCCAAGGGAATGTAGACAATTAAGTGGAGATCAGGGGGAGGAAATCAGAGGGGAAGGCAGAAACACCAAGACAAACAGATAACCAGAATGGCTGCCAGGTGGAGAAACCTTACATCTACTTTGACACCCCCGGGGCTATAGTCACTCCTGACTGTGTGATAGATAGCTAATGTCTTGTCTTCTTGACCTAGGCAGAATACCTCCCCGTGACCCTAAGACAATGGGCCTGATCTCCAACCAGCCCTGCCTAAAGCATTGACACAAACTACTCCATATCTTATGCCAGTCTACCTCCTGGAGCATCTCTGAGCTTTGCCAGGCCCAGGAGCATCTGAGGGAAGGGCAGGGCAGGGCCTCCATCTGCTACTACATTGGCCTGCTTTCTCACTCCTACTCTCATAGGCAGGGAGGTGCCCATTAGTGAGGCTGCGTGGCTCAGAGAGGGCTTCGGGGTCCAGAAGATTTCAGAAAAGGGAGCAGGTGCCAACATGGGGAGAGATATTTGTATAAGGTAGGCAGAGGTACTGGCTAGGGAAACTAGGCCTCAAAGCCAGTGGGATTTTTAGAGTACCAAAGTTCAATAGGCAGTTGGAGATTAAAGACTGGTGATCAGTAGAGAAATAGATTGGAGATTCCTCAGCTGAGAGATGGTCACTGGATTCATGGGAGCGTGTCACAGCGTAATCAGCACAAAAGTCATAGAGGGAGGGGAAGAGGGGATGTGGAGTTCTTGGTGATCATAGCCCAGGACTAGGCTCTAATTGGTTCTACCAACCTAAAGCAATGCTTTAGGGACAAGCTGATCAAAGGAATGGGTGACCATGATGGAAGGAAGCATCAATCAAGCTGACTGCTGAGAGACCAACATGCCACTCCGTCCTTGGGAAATGGGAGATAATAAGGAGAAATTCTTTCCTATTCTAACATTTTGCATTCTATGTGTATAAATGTGATCCAGTAATAATTGTTACATATATAATATTCTAATATTCTTTTAAATTCTGACATTCTCTATTCTATATTTTAAATTCCTTCATAAACTAAAATTTCCATGAAAAATATTCTAAAATACTTTCCAATTCTGAAATTTCCAATTTCAATTCCATATTCTTTTTTATTCTGTACACTAATAATTATTGTACGAACAATATTCTAAAGTTCTTTCAAGTCCTAAAATTCTATATCCAAAGTTGTTAGGATTCTACCATTGAAAAGCATTCTATACTAAATGTTCTAAAGTTCTTTCCACCTCTGACATTATGTATTCTATATTTTAAGAATCCTCCTATTGCTAAACATTCTGAGGACGACATTTTTTTCAAACCCTTAACTTTTGTCTTAGAATCATTACTATGTATTTGTTTTAAGGCAGATGAGTGGTAAGGGCTAAGCAAAGGGGATTAAGTGACTTGCACAGAATCACACAGCTAGGAAGTGTCTGAGGTCATATTTGAACCCAGAACCTCCCATCTCTGGGTTTGTCTCTCAATCCACTGAGCCACCCAGCGACTCCCATGGGGACAACATTCTAAAGTTCATTCTCATTCTAACATCCTATTGTCTCTGTTTTAAGGTTCCATACATTTCTAAGCATTCTACAGTTAATATTTTAAAGTTCTTTCAACTTCTGACATTCTTTATTCTTATTTGAAAAGCCTTTTCCATAGCTAAATATTCTAAATTCCATATTTCAAAGTTCTTTCTTATTCTAAAAATATATGTTCCATTTAAAAAAATTCCTTCCCAAACTAAACATTAAAAAAGTACTTTTTTCCCCTAATTTTGAGGTTCTATATTTTATGTTTGTCAGATACTTACATGGCTAGGTTTTCTATACTCACTATTCTGAACTTATATCCAGCTCTGATATTCTACATTCTATATTTTAAGAAACCTTCTGAGAAGGATATTCTAAAGTTCTTCTTTGTTCTGATATTCTAAGGAAGGTCTATATTTTAAAGTCCCATGAATTCCTAAAAAATTACACGATCAATATTCTTTTTTAAAAACATTTATTGATATTTATTTTTTGAAAAGTTAACATGGTTACATAATTCATGCTCTTACTTTCCCTCTTGAACCCCCGAGCACCCCCCTCCCATGGCTGATGTGTATTTCCACTGGTTTTAACATGTGTCATTGATCAAGACCTATTTAGAAATGGTTGATAGTTGCATTGGTGTGGTAGTTTCGAGTCTACATCCCCAATCATGTCCGCCTCAACCCATGTGTTCAAGCAGCTGTTTTTCTTCTGTTTCCACTCCTGCAGTTTTTCTTCTGAATATAGGTAGCATTCTTTTTCATAAGTCCCTAAGAATTGTCCTGGGTCATTGCATTGCTGCTAGTACAGAAGTCCATTACATTCTATTTTACCACAGTGTATTGGTCTCTGTGTGCAATGTTCTTCTGGCTCTGCTCCTTTCACTCTGCATCAATTCCTGGAGGTCTTTCCAGTTAACATGGAATTCCTCCAGTTTATTATTCCTTGTAGCACAATAATATCCCATCACCAGCATATACCACAGTTTGTTCAGCCATTCCCCAATTGAAGGACATACCCTCGTTTTCCAGTTTTTTTGCCACCACAAATAGCACAGCTATAAATATTTTCATACAAGTCTGTTTATCTATGATCTCTTTGGGGTACAAACCCACCAATGGTATGGCTAGATCAAAGGGCAGGCAATCTTTTATAGCCTCCTGAGCATAGTTCCAAATTGCCAGACAGAATGATTGGATCAGTTCACAACTCTACCAGCAATGCATTAATATCCCGGTTTTGCCACATCCTCTCCAACATTCATTACTCTCTCCTGCTATCATTTTAGGCAATATGCTAGGTGTGAGGTGATACCTCAGCTTTGTTACGATTTGCATTTCTCTACTTATTAGAGATTTAGAACACTTTCTCATGTGCTTATTGCTAGTTTTGATTTCTTTATTTGAAAATTGTCTATTCATGTCCCTTGCCCATTTATCAATTGAGGAATGGCTTGATTTTATATACAATTGATTTAACTCCTTGTATATTTGAGTAATTAGACCTCTGTCAGAGTTTTTTGTCATAAAGATTTTTTCCCAACTTGTTGTTTCCCTTCTTTTTGGTTGCATTGTTTTTGTTTGTACAAAAGCTTTTTAATTTAGTATAATCAAAATAATTTATTTTACATTTTGTAATTTTCTCTAACTCTTGCTTATTTTTAAAATCTTTCCTTTCCCAGACATCTGACAAGTAAACTATTCTGTGTTCACTTAATTTATTTATAGTTTCCTTCTTTATATTCAAGTCATTCACCCACTCTGAATTTATCTTGGTGTAGGGTGTGAGATGTTGATCTAAACCTATTCGTTCCCATATTGTTTTCCAGTTTTCGCAGCAGTTTTTGTCAAATAGTGGATTTTTGTCCCAAAAGTTGGGCTCTTTGGGTTTATCATACACTGTCTTGCTGATGTGATTAAGTTAAAGTCTATTCCACTGATCCTCCCTTCTGTCTCTTAGCCAGTACCATATTGTTTTGATGACCATTGCTTTACAGTATAGTTTAATATCTGGTACTGCTAGGCCCCTTTCCTTCACATTTTTTTCATTATTTCCCTTGACATTCTTGAACTTTTATTCTTCCAAATGAACTTTTATAGTTTTTTCTAATTAAGTAAAGAGGTTTCTTGGTAGTTTGATAGGTATGGCACTAAATGAATGAATTAATTTGGGTTTAATGTTCATATTTATTATGTTAGCTCATGATACCCCTGAGCAATTAATGTTTTTCCAATTGTTTAGATGTAGTTTTAATTGTTTGGAAAGTATTTTTTAGTTATGTTTGTATAATTCCTGTGTTTATTTTGGTAGATAGATTCCTAAGTATTTTATATTGTCTAGGGTAATTTTAAATGGTGTTTCTCTTTCTACTTCTTGCTGCTGTGATGTGTTGGAGATATATAGAAATGCTGATGATTTTATGTGCATTTATTTTGCATCCTGCAAATTTGCTAAAGTTGTTGATTATATCTACTAGCTTTTTAGTTGATTCTCTAGGACTTTTTAAGTAGACCATCATATCATCTTCAAATAGTGATATTTTAGTCTCCTCATTGCCTATTTAAATGCCTTCAATTTCTTTTTCTTCTCTAATGGCTACTCCTAGATTTTCGAGTACAATGTTAAATAATATAGGTGATAGTGGGCATCCTTGTTTCACACCTAATCGTACAGGGAAGTCTTCTAATTTATCCCCATTGAATATGATCCTTGTTGATGGTTTTAGATATATACTGTTTATTATTTTTAGAAAAGGTCCTTCTATTCCTATACTTTCCAGTGTTTTCAATAGGAATGGGTGCTGTATTTTGTCAAAGGATTTTTCAGCATCTATTGAGATAATCATGTGGTTTTTGTTTGTTAGACTGTTGATATGGTCAATTATGTGGATGGTTTTCCTAATGTTGAACCATTCTTGCATTCCTGGTATAGATCCCACCTGATCATGGTGGTTGATCCTCTTGATCACTTGCTGACTCTGCTAGTATTCTATTTAGGATTTTTGCATCTATGTTCATTAGGGAGATTGGTATGTAGTTTTCTTTCTCTTTTTTGATCTCCCTGGCTTTGGAATCAGTACCATATTTGTGTCATAAAAGAAATTTGTTAGTACTCCTTCTTTGCTTATGTCAAATAATTTATATAGTATTGAGATTATTTCTACTTTGCATGTCTGATAGAATTTACTTGTGAATCCATCAGGCCCTGGCGATTTTTTCTTAAGGAGTACTTTGATGGCTTGTTCAATTTGTTTTTCTCATATTGGATTATTTAAGTGTTTTATTTCTTCTGCTGTTAATCTGGACAATTTATATTTTTGTAAATATTCATCCACATCACCTAGATTGCTATATTTATTGCCATATAACTGGGCAAAATAGTTTTTAATGATTGCCTTAATTTCTTCTTCATTAGAGGTCAGGTTTCCCTTTTCATCTTTGATACTGTCAATTTGGTTTTCTTCTTTCCTTTTTTTTATTAGATTGACCAGTACTTTGTCTATTTTATCTGTTTTTTCAAAATACCAGCTTCTAGTCTTATTTATTAATTCAATAGTTCTTTTACTTTCAATTTTACTAATTTCTCCCTTGATTTTTAGTATTTCTAATTTAGTTTTCATCTGGGGATTTTTAATTTGCTCGCTTTCTAATTTTTTGAGTTGCATGCCCAATTCATTAATCTCTGCCCTCCTTAATTTGTTAATATACGCACTCAAGGATATAAATTTCCCCCTGAGTACTGCCTTAGCTGCATCCCACAGAGTTTGGTACGATGTCTCATCATTCTTATTCTCTCCAATGAAATTGTTAATTGTTTCTATGATTTCTTTTTAACTGACTGGTTTTGGAGAAACATATATAATTTCAAATTAGTTTTTGGTTTATCTGTCCAGGTGCCCTTACTAATTATTATTTTTATTGCATTAGGACCTGAGAAGGTTACATTTATTATTTCTGCTCTTTTCCATTTGTTTGCGATGTTTCTATGCCCTATTACATGGTCAATCTTTGTGAATGTTCCATGTGTAGCTGAAAAGAAGGTGTATTCCTTTTTGTCCCTATTTATTTTTCTCCACAGATCAGTTAAATCTAATTTTTCTAGGACTTCATTCACCTCTCTTATCTTTTCTTATTTATTTTTCAGTTTTATTTATGTAGATCTATCTGAAAGAGGAATATTTAGATCTCCCACTAGTATGCTTTTACTATATATTTCCTTCTTGAGCTCTGCCAGTTTCTCCTTTAGGAATTTGGATGCTATGCCATTTGGTGCATACATATTAAACAATGTTATTTCCTCATTGTCTATACTGCCTTTTATCAGGATGTAATAACCTTCCCTGTCTTTTTTAAATTTTATACATTTATTAATATTCATTTTTACCCTGATTACATGCTTCATACCCCTACTTTCCCCTTCACCCCCCGCTCTCCCCTCACCTATGGCTGATGCACATTTCCACTGGTTCTAACATGTGTCCTTGATCAGGGCCCATTTCCATATTGTTGTTAGTTGCATTGGTGTGGTTGTTTCTAGTCCACATCCCCAATCATGTCCACCCCAACCCATGCGTTCAAGCAGTTGTTTTTTTATGTTTCCTCTCCTGCAGTCCTTCCTCTGAATGTGGGTAGCATTCTTTACCATAAATCCCTCAGAGCTGTCTTGTGTCATTGCATTGCTGCTGGTACAGAAGTCCATTACATTTGATTTTACCATAGTATATATCAGTCTCTTTGTACAATGTTCTTCTGGTTCTGCTCCTTTCACTCTGCATCAGTTCCTGGAGGTCTTTCCAGTTCACCTGGAACCCTTCCAGTTTACTATTCCTTTGAGCAAAATAGTATTCCATCACCAGCATATACCACAGTTTGTTCAGCCATTCCCCAATTGAAGGGCATACCCTCATTTTCCAGTTTTTTCCCACTACAAAAAGTGCAGCTATAAATATTTTCGTACAAGTCTGTGTATCTATGATCTCTTTGGGGTACAAACCCAACAATGATATGGCTGGATCAAAGGGCAGGAAATCTTTCATAGCCGCCTGAGCATAGTTCCAAATTGCCAGCCAGAATGATTGGATCAGTTCACAACTCTACCAGCAATGCATTAATATCCCAGTTTTGCCACATCCCCTCCAGCATTCCTTACTCTCCCCTTCTTTCATTTTAGCCAATCTGCTAGGTCTGAGGTGGTACCTAAGAGTTGTTTTGATTTGCATTTCTCTAATTATTAGAGATTTAGAATACTTTCTCATGTGCTTATTGATACTTGTGTTTTCTTTACCTGAGTATTTCCTATTCATGTCTCTTGCTCATTTTTCAATTGGGGAATGGCTTGATTTTTTATACAATTGATTTAACTCCTTGTATATTTGAGTAATTAGACCCCTGTCAGAGTTTTTTGTCATAAAGATTTTTTTCCCAATTTGTTGTTTCCCTTCTGATTTTGACTACATTGTTTTTGTTTGTACAAAAGCTTTTTAGCTTGATATAATCAAAACCATTTATTTTACATTTTGTAATTTTTTCTAACTTGGTTTTAAAATCTTTCCTTTCCCAGAGATCTGACAGGTATACTATTTTGAGTTCACTTAACTTATTTATAGCTTCCCTCTTTATATTCAAGACATTCACCCACTCTGAATTCATCTTGGTGTAGGGTGTGAGATGTTGATCTAAACCTAATCTCTCCCATATTGTTTTCCAAATTTCCCAGCAGTTTTTGTCAAATAGTGGATTCATGTCCCAAAAGTTGGGCTCTTTGGGTTTATCATACACTGTCTTGCTTACATCATTAACCCCAAGTCTGTTCCACTGATCCTCCCTTCTGTCTCTTAGCCAGTACCATATTGTTTTGGTGACTGCTGCTTTATAGTATAGTTTAATATCTGGTACTGCTAGGCCACCTTCCTTCACATTTTTTTTTCATTATTTTCCTTGATATTCTTGATCTTTTGTTATTCCAAATGAAATTTGTTATAGTTTTTCCTAATTCAGTAAAGAAGTTTTTTGGTAATGTGATAGGTATGGCACTGAATACGTGAATTAATTTGGGTAGAATGTTCATTTTTATTATGTTAGCTTGTCCTACCCATGAACAATTAATGGCTTTCCAATTGTTGAGATCCGGTTTTATTTGTCTGGAAAGTGTTTTGTAGTTGTTTTCGTATAGTAGCTGTGTTTGTTTTGGTAGATAGATTCCCAAGTATTTTATATTGTCTAGGGTGATTTTAAATGGTGTTTTTATTTCTACCTCTTGCTGCTCTAATGTGTTGGAAATATATAGAAATGCTGATGATTTATGTGCATTTATTTTGTATCCTGCAACTTTGCTAAAGTTGTTGATTATTTCTACAAGCTTCTTAGTTGATTCTCTAGGATTTTTTAAGTATACCATCATATCATCTGCAAAGAGTGATAGCTTAGTCTCCTCCTTGCCCACTTGGATATCTTCTATTTCTTTTTCTTCTCTAATTGCTATTGCTAGTGTTTCTAGTACTATGTCGAATAATAGAGGTGATAATGGGCATCCTTGTTTACTCCTGATCTTATTGGGAAGGCTTTAAATTTATCCCCATTGCATATAATGCTTGTTGATGGTTTTAGGTATATACTGTTTATTATTTTTTGGAAGGGTCCTTCTATTCCTATACTTTCCAATGTTTTCAATAGGAATGGATGCTGTATTTTGTCAAAGGCTTTTTCAGCATCTATTGAGATAATCATGTGGTTTTTGTTTGTTAGACTGTTGTTATTGTCAATTATGTGGATGGTTTTCCTAATGTTGAACCATCCTTGCATTCCTGGTATAAATCCCACCTGATCATGGTGAATAATCCTCTTGGTCACTTGCTGGAGTCTCTTTGCTACTGTTATATTTAAGATTTTTGCATCTATGTTCATTAAGGAGATTGGTCTGTAGTTTTCTTTCTCTGTTTTTGGTCTACCTGGCTTTGGAATCAGTACTATATTTGTGTCATGAAAGGAATGTGGTAGGACTCCTTCTTTTCTTATTATATCAAATAACTTATATAGTATTGGGATTAGTTGCTCTTTGAATGTCTGATAGAATTCACTTGTGAATCCATCAGGTCCTGGTGATTTTTTCTTAGGGAGTTCTTTGATTGCTTGTTCAATTTCTATTTCTGATATGGGATTATTTAGGTATTCTATTTCTTCTGCTGTTAATCTAGGCAATTTATATTTTTGTAGATATTCCTCCATATCTCCTGAATTGTTATATTTATTGCCATATAATTAGACGAAATAGTTCTTAATGATTGCCTTAATTTCCCCTTCATTAGATGTGAGGTCTCCCTTTTCATTTTTAATACTGTCAATTTGGTTTTCTTCTTTCCTTTTTCTTGTTAGATTGACCAGTACTTTGTCTATTTTATCTGTTTTTTCAAAATACCAGCTTCTAGTTTTATTCATTAATTCAATAGTTCTGTTACTTTCGATTTTATTAATTTCTCCCTTAATTTTTAGTATTTCTAATTTAGTTTTCATCGGGAGGTTTTTAATTTGCTCGCTTTTTAATTCTTTGAGTTGCATACCCAATTCATTAATCTCTGCCCTCCTTAATTTGTTAATATATCCACTCAATGATATAAATTTCCCCCTGAGTACTGCCTTGGCTGCATCCCACAGAGTTTGGTATGATGTCTCATCATTGTCATTCTCTTCAATGAAATTGTTGATGGTTTCTATGGTTTCTTCTTTTTTACAAATTGGTTTTGGAGAATCATATTGTTTAATTTCCAATTGGTTTTTGGTTTTCCTGTCCAGGTGCCCTTACTAATTATTATTTTTATTGCATTATGATCTGAGAAGGTTACATTTATTATATCTGCTATTTTGCATTTGTTTGCAATGATTCTATGCCCTATTACATGGTCAATCTTTGTAAATGTACCATGTGCAGCTGAAAAGAAGGTGAATTCCTTTTTGTCCCTATTTATTTTTCTCCACATATCAGTTAAATCTAATTTTTCTTGGACTTCATTCACCTCTCTTACATCTTTCTTATTTATTTTTTGGTTTGATTTATCTAGATTTGAAAGAGGAATATTTAGATCTCCAACTATTATGGTTTTACTATCTATTTCCTTCTTGAGCTCTACCAGTTTCTCCTTTATGAATTTGGATGCTATACCACTTGGTGCATATATATATTGAGCAGTGTTATTTCCTCATTGTTTATACTGCCTTTAATCAGGATGTAATGACCTTCCCTGTCTTTTTTAATCATATCTATTTTTATTTTGGCTTTGTCAGAGATAATAATAGCCACTCCTCCCTTCTTTTTCTCATTTGATGCCCAAAAGATTTTACTTAAGCCCTTAACCTCAAAGTTGTGTGTGTCTACCCGCCTCATATGTGTTTCTTGTAGACAACATATGATAGGATTTTGGTTTCTGATCCACTCTGCTATTTGCTTCCGTTTTATGAGCGAGTTCATCCCATTCACATTCAGAGTTAAAATTGTCAGTTGTGCATTCACTGACATTTTTGTATACTCCCTTAGACCCACCCCTTCTTCTTACACTATTTTCTTCCCTTTTTCCCTGTATCTTTTAATCATATCTATTTTTACTTTGGCTTTGTCAGAAATCATGATAGGCACTCCTGCCTTCTTTTTCTCATTTGAGGCCCAAAGGATTTCGCTCCAGCCCTTTACCCACCTCGTATGTGTTTCTTGTAGACAAAATATGGTAGGATTTTGGTTTCTAATCCACTCTATTTGCTTCCGTTTTATGGGCGAGTTTATCCCATTCACATTCATAGTTAGAATTATCAGTTGTGTATTCCCCAACATTTTGGTATCCTCTCCTAGTTCTATCCCTTCTTCTTATGCTATTTCCTTTTAAACCAGTGATTTGTTTTAAACCAATAACCCCTTTCCCCTCCCTTGATTTACTACCCTTTTCACCCCCTCCCTTATAATCCCCCTCTTTTTATTTTTAAGGCCTAATGAATTCCCTCCCCCTTCTCCTCCCTTCCCTTTTTTGACCTCCCCACTCCACTTCTCCCCTTGGTTTATCCCTTCTGACTTTCTCAGTAGGGTTAGATAGAGTTCTATATCCCAATGGATATAGCTACTCTTCCCTGTCAGGGTTAATTACACTGAGAGTAGGGTTTAAATATTACCTCTTAATGCTCTCTTCCTCTCCTTTTTATAATAGTATTCATCCCCTCCCCTTCCCATCCTCTCTTTGTCTGTAATAGAATATCCTATTTTTCTTATTAATTCAAGTTTCTCTTGATGCCATCTACTAATTACCCCCCTCTTTTCTACCACCTCCATATCAACTTAGACCATTTAGTACTCCAACCTCTTCCTGTGAAAAATTTTTCTAATTACTATAATAGACGATACTATAATAGTGAATAGAGTTCACTACAGAGAATTGGACATAAAATTTCTCCATATAGGAATACAAATAATTAGATCTTATTGAAGCTCTTAAAGAGGCAAATTTGAAAATACGAGTTTTCTTTCTTTCTCCTCTCTTTCTTATTTACCTTTTCATGTTTTTCTTAGTTTTTGTGGTTGAATATCAGACTTTCCATTTAGTCCTGGTCTTTTCTGTGCAAATACTTGGAAATCTTCTATCTTGTTGAATGCCTATACTTTCCCTTGGAAGTATATAGTTAGTTTTAATGGGTAGGTGATGCTTGGTTGGAGACCCAGTTCTCTTGTCTTTCTGAATATCATATTCCAAGCCATGTGGTCTTTTAGTGTGGAGGCTGCCAGATCCTGTGTGATTCTGAATCGTGCTCCTTGATATCTGAATTGTCTCTTTCTGGCTTCTTGTAAAATTTTTTCTTTTACTTGGAAGCTCTTGAATTTGGCTATTATATTCCTTTTGAACTATTTCCCACTTCCATATTTCTCATGATCTCAGATTTGAACTCTTCAAGAGCTTGTTACCAATTTTCATTTTTTGGGCAAAGTTTGAATATGATTACTTGTTTTTTCTCTGGTGTTTGCTCTGTTGTCTGGGTTTTTTCTGTGTAAAAGTTGTCAAATGTTAAGATTTTTTCTTGATATTTCTCTTTTGGGGTTCTTGTGGCTGGCTTGCCATTGTTAGCGCAGTGCCCTCTCAGATTTTTTCCTCATGCCCAGGGTATTACTGTGCTCTTTAGGCTCCTGAGATCTCAGGTCTAGTTGTTCTCAGGGTCAGGCCTCCTCGTTGGCCCCTTGCTTGTTCCTCTGCCTGAAGCTCCTTTAACAGTCGCAGGGCACTGCTTCTACAGTCATGCACACCTCTGTACTGGGTCCCCACCCACGGTCCATGCCTGCGTTCAGGATTCACAGCTGCACCTGAATCCGTGCCTGTGCTCAATTTCTGTGTTCAAAGTCATAGTGTTCTTTAGCCTCTTGGGGTCTTAAGTCTTGATGCTCTCAGGAGCAGGCCCTGGTGATCCCAGGTAGCTGCCAAGAGCTCAATGGGTGCCCCAAACTTGCTCTAACTCTTGGGCACTGGCTTTGGCAATGTAGGTGGTGTGTGGGGGGAGGGAGTTACTCAACTTGCATTTTAGTGAGAGCTATTTCACCCCCTTATAGCATGAAAATGCCCTGATCCCACATACCTTCAATGCTGCACCCTGTTGTGGGGTCCCTTCGTTCGTCTTGATTTGTTTTTATGTCCTTTTGAGGAGTCTTATATGTGTTGGTAAGGAGAGCTTAAGCGGCTGCTTTTTACTCTGCCACCATTTTAACCCGGAACTCTGATCAATATTGTAATCTTCTTTCAAGTTCTGGCATTCTAAAATCTCAGTTTGAAAGCCCTTTCCATTGGAAGCATTCTAAAATCAGTATTCCAAAGATCTTTCCTTATCTGACATTCTGTATTCTATATTTTTGGATGCCATTAAATACTAATCATTCTATAAAATACTCCAAAGTCCTTTCAAATTTTAATATTCAATGTTCTCTTTTTATAGGATCCTTCCATTACTAGGCATTTTAAAATCTTAATTCTATATTTGTGAAAAACCTGCGTTTTGCCAGGTCTACCTTTTGACAGGTGGAAAAGGTGTGATGAACACGAATAAAAAAAAACAGCCAGAGAGCTTGTGAAGTTGCAGAGGCTGTTTTATGGTGCCATCTGCTGATTTTTATTTTTATAACTTTTTTTCTTATGATCTCATACAGAGTTTAGTATGATTTTCCCATGCATTTTTTCTTAGAGACAATGAATTAAGTCACATGTTAACTCTTACCATATTGAAATTTCATATGATTGACATTTTCTAATTTCCTACTATGATTAAACAAAGAAGCAAGCCTGTCAATAATTATTCATTAAAAGAGAGGGGGAGTTCTGGGAAGATGGTGCCTTAGAAGCAGGAAGGTTCTTGACCTCCATTAAGCCCTTAGCCATCAATCAAGGATAAAGGGCTCTGAGGTAATAGAAAATCAATTATGACAACACAACAGAGCTGGGAGATCCTCTAGCTGAACCCAACTTAAAACGTATGTGGAAAAAAAGACAAAAAAAAGCCTGAATTTTTGGAACTCTTGGGTGGGAAGGGAAAGAAAGGAGGAAGATCCCAGAATCCCTTCCTCCACCTAATGTGCTCAGTCTCCAGCAGATCCTGGAATATTCTGGATGGGCTGGGGAGCAAGTCCAAGGGAGTGCCTCACTGGCACAGCTGTGCCAAACTCAAAGATTTGATCACAGATAGCAGTGAAGCTCATGGGGGAGAAAGCCTGAGAGGTTGAACATACCCTCCATCTTGTGCTGCCCCCTCCTTTTTCTTGAGTCTTTGACCTCAGGACACTCTGAGCCATGTTGATCAACCTCACCCAGGATTAATCCTATCACCACAGCAAACAAGAAGTCTTCATATGGCAGGGAAGCTCCAATAACCCTCCCCCAAAGACTACAAGGAAAATAGATGAATTCACTTCTTTAACTTTTACCACAAGCTGGGGAAAATCTGGCCTCAGGTCCCACTAACCTAATTAATCAACAAAACAGAGAAGAAGCCCTACCAGAGTTGAATAGTCCAAACCCATAGATAAAAAATATGATCAGAGGATTAAGATTAAAGCCAATTACAGGGGAGAACAAAGGAAAAAACATGAGTAAACAACAGAAAAATAAAAAGAAAACACAATTGATAGCTTCTATCCAGAAATTGAACAAAAAGCAAACGGATCAGAAGAAGATAAAGGAACATGAAGAAAAACCATAGAAACTTCAGTGAAATGGACACAGGCTTTGGAAGAAATTAAAATTCAATTAACTCAAGAACTCAAAATTCAACTAACTCAAGAACTCAAAATTCAATTAACTCAAGAACTCAAAATCCAAATAACTCGAGAACTCAGAAAACAATCAACAGAGGCTGAAGACAATTGGGAAAAGGAAATACATAATCTAAAACAATAAAATAATATCTTAAAAGCCTAAATTGACCAGCTGAAAAATGAAGCAAAGCAGGTGAAAAATGATCTACAAAGAAAAGCAGACCAGAAGGAGAAGGATGACCAAAAAAGCCAAGGATGAAATTGAGTCTGTAAAAATTAGAATTCAACAACTAGAAGCAAATGACTTCACAAAGCAGCAAGAATATATAAAACAAAATTAAAAAAATGAAAAATTTGAGGAAAATATGAAACACCTCATTGACACAACCACAGATCTGGAAAACAGATCTCGAAGAGACAACTTAAGAATTATTGGTCTGCCAGAACATAATGACAAAAGAAAAAGTTTCGACATCATCCTACAGGAAATTATACAAGAGAACTGTCCTGACAAGGGGGAAAAGTCGAAATTGAAAGAATCCACAGATCCCTCCTATATTTAATCCATAATTGACAACTTCCAGAAATATTGTAGCCAAATTCAAAAACTACCAGACCAAGGAAAAATATTACAAGCTGCTAAGAAGAAGTCATTAAGGTACCAGGGAACTACAGTTAGGATAACACAGGATCTTGCTGCATCTACATTGAACAAAGGCATGGAATACAATATTCTGGAAAGCAAGAGAGCTAGATTTACAACTAAGAATGAACTGTCCAGCAAAATTGACTATATTCTTGCAGGGGAAAGTATGGTCATTCAATAAAATCTAAGACTTCCATGCATTCATTAAGAAAAAACCGGACTTAAGCAGAGAGTTTGCTGCTCAAACACAGAACTCAAGAGAATCACAATGAGGTAATTAAGAGAGTGGGGGGACAAACCCAAAAAACAAAAAAACTTTTTCTTTAAGGGACCCAATAAGCCCAACTGACTTATATCCCTATAAGAAAAGAAGACATTGGTAACTTAAAAATTGTTATTACCAACAGGGTAGATAGAAGAAGTATAATTAGAGGGAACAGGGACAAACTGTATAGGATGAAATGTCAATATATAAATATATATATATATATATATATATATATATACACACACACACACACACACACACACACACACACACACACATATTATATATGTGTGTGTATGCACATTAAAAAGGAGATAATATTAAGAGAAAGGGGAAAATGGACAAAATGGAGTAAATTTAATTTCATAAAGAAGAGCATGGGGCAAACAGGGGAGAAGACCAATATAATAGAAGGGAGGTTGGAGAAAGGAAATACTTAATTTTTAAGTGCATTGAAATTAACTTAAAGAGAGAAGAACAATCAGATCCATTGGGGCAGAAAATTAATTCGTGCCCTATAGAAAAGTAGAAGGGTAACAAATGGACTGGTGGGGAGGGGAACAATACTAGGGAAGGAGAGGGTGGGGAGGTGGCATAGCTTTAAAGCACAATAAGAGGGGAATAAAAAGGGAGGGAGAGAAAGGGAAGTACAATAAGGGAGGGGATTAGGGGAACTGATTAAAAACAAAACACTGTTATAGAAGGAACAGTGAAAGAAGAAAGGACAGGACAAAGAGAGGGAATCAAAATGTCTAGGAATACACAGTTGAAAATTATAACTCTGAATAATAATGGGTTGAACTCTCCCAAAAAATGGAAACAAATACCAAAGTGGATTAGAAACCAAAATCCTACTATATGTTGTCTACAAGAAACACACATGAGACAGGCAGACATACATAGAGTATAAATGAAGGGATGGAGAAAAATCTATTGGGCTTCAAATGAGAAAAAGATGGCAGGGGTTGCCATCATGATCTCTGACAGAGCTAAAGTAAAAATAGATCTGGTTAAAAGAGATAGGGAAAGTAATTACATCCTAGTAAAAGGCAATATTAACAATGAAGAAATAGTAGTACTCAACATATATGTGCCAAACCGTATAGCATCCAAATTTCTAAAGGAAAAGCTACTGGAGCTCAAGGATGAAATCGATAGCAAAACTATAATAGTGGGTGACCTGTAACTTCCACTATCAGATCTAGATAAATCAAACCAAAAAATAAATAAGAAATAGAAAAGAGAGGTGAATGAAATCCTAGAAAAATTAGAGTTAATAGATATATGGAGAAAAATAAATAGGGACAAAAAAGAATTCACCTTCTTTTCAGCAGTACATGGAACATTCACAAAGACAGACCATGTAATAGGGCATAGAAACATGGCAAACAAATGCAAAAAGCAGAAATAATAAATGCAACTTTATCAGATCATAATGCAATAAAAATGGTTATTAATAAGAATACATGGAGAGGCAAACCAAAAACTAATTGGAAATTAAATAATATGATTCTCCAAAATAA
>NC_058131.1:441756263-441770660 GCF_016433145.1 Gracilinanus agilis
ATCAAGCCATTCCCCAATTGAAAAGTGGGCAAGAGACATGAATAGGCAATTTTCAGGTAAAGAAATCAAAAGTATCAATAAGCACATGAGAAAGTGTTCTAAATCTCTAATAATTAGAGAAATGCAAATCAAAACAACTCTGAGGTATCACCTCACACCTAGCAGATTGGCTAAAATGAAAGAAGGGGAGAGTAATGAATGCTGGAGGGGATGTGGCAAAATTGGGACATTAATGCATTGCTGGTGGAGTTGTGAAATGATACAACCATTCTGGCTGGCAATTTGGAACTATGCTCAAAGGGCTATAAAAGAATGCCTGCCCTTTGATCCAGCCATACCATTGTTGGGTTTGTATCCCAAAGAGATCATAGATAAACAGACTTGTATGAAAATATTTATAGCTGCGCTTTTTGAGGTGGCAAAGAACTGGAAAAGGAGAGAATGTCCTTCAATTGGGGAATGGCTGAACAAACTGTGGTATATGCTGGTGATGGAATACTATTGTGCTAAAAGGAATAATAAACTATAGGAGTTCCAGCTGAACTGGAAAGACCTCCAGGAACTGATGCGGAGTGAAAGGAGCAGAGCCAGAAGAACATTGTACAGAGAGACTGATATACTATGGTAAAATCAAATGTAATGGACTTCTGTACCAGCAGAAAGCAATGACACAGGGCAGCTCTGAGGGATTTATGGTAAAGAAAGCTACCCACATTCAGAGGAAGGACTACAGGAGAGGAAACATATAAGAAAAACAAATGCTTCAATGCATGGGCTGAGGAGGACATGATTGGGGATGTGGATTTGAAATTACCACACCAATGCAACTAACAACAATTTGGAAATAGGTCTTGAACAAGGACACATGATAAAACCAGTGGAAATGTGCGTCGGCAATGGGTGTGGGGAGTGCGGGGGGGGGGGGAAGGGGAAAGTAGGAGCATGAATCATGTAACCATGTTAAAAATGAATATTAATAAATGATAAAAATAAAGAAATACAGAGGTTGGTGTTTCTTCTGGGTTTCTCTGCCATACTTTGAAATGATGGCAGTAACAGACTTTGTTAAAAATATCTTTGCCAAGGTTGAAAGCTTGTCTAGATCTGTATAACCTGTGACAAGTATCCATTAGCTTCTAAGGTTTTAAAAAATGTCACACAGCAACTCATGTAAATCCTATATGACAGTGGGTTTGTTTATAATTTTGGGGAATTTTGGTACTTCTTTGAATGCGCATCACCCGCTGTACTACTCTTTTGTAAAACTGTTCCTTGGTGATAATCATTTGCACTCATACTGAATCATAGCCAAGTTAAGAAGGAAATGGATCTCATTTTAGGGTGAGAAACCTTTGTCTTGCACCTTTCCTTGGCAAAGACAGTGTGTCACTGATTGTGAACTATATATTTTTGATTTTTTAAAATTTATCATTGTTTTTCCTTGTATGTGCTATAGAGTATTTGAATTTTCTCTTTTCTTATTTCTTGTACTTGAAGTACATATAATCAATATTAATATTTTTGATTTTGCAGTAATATGAATTTAAAATATATATTTACTCTACTGTTAATATATACCCCAAAGCTTTAGACTATGGAAACCTGCCAATTATTGATAAATGTTTTGGGACTATGATTAATGTCTGTGCCTGATTCCAGGAGAAGGGAACAAAAGAGCCATTATACAGTGCCAAGAAGGCAAGGTCAAGGAGACCAACCAATCCCAATGGGATTGATAAGCAATCTTCATAGGGCTTATGAGCACAAGTCGAAAAGACCAAATCAATCCCAGTGGTATTGATGAGAATCTGTGCCGAGAGAGGACTTGTTTGAGTCTTGAGGTTGCGGTTTTTTGACATATGCCAGATGCAGGCCTTCCCCGCCCCATTTTCGGATAAGTACCAAAGTTTGGCTATCATCCTGGCTCCCCTATCCCTGAGACTGACAATTCCCTTTCACATGGAAATCTAGTCCTTCTTTCCCTCTTCTAGTATGGCAACTTCCTGTAGTCCTGGCTGTCAATGAGTAAGTGCAATATTACTACATTTTGTCCTACAGACTTGTGGAACAGAAATTTCTTCGATTGGACCTTAATACAAGGGCCTGTTATGAATTTATTCTTCTTTACTCAGAAAATTTTATATACATAGATTTTTGATATTTTAATTCTGATTTTGAATTTTTCTTTCTCCCAAAGTTTAATTTTTATTCCATTTGTTTTTATTGTTATATTTTGGGTTTTTCTTTTGTAATTGACTCATTCATACACCCCATAACTCAACCATGTATCCTGAGCTGATCTGGCTATTCGTCAACACCCTCCTCAGGGAGAATTGTATATATTTTCATAAAATACAAAATTTTAAAAATTTGTTTGAGAATGAATCAGATATAATCATCAGCAGTGGGAGGGCACTATAATCAAGGAAAAGGAAAATATGTCCTGTATGATAAATAATGAGAGTTTTTAGGTTCTGTTTGATGAAATCGAGGGAAGCCTGGAGGTGGAGATGAGAAAAGATAGAATCAGAGGAATGGAGGACAACCAGAGAAAGGGGCCAGAGGTGAGAAATGGAATTTCTAGTTTATAAATAGCAATGCAGCCAATGCTGGGAGATGGGGAGTAGGGCAATGGCTTTCAAGTTTAAGAAGACAGGAAAGAGAAAATAGTTTATTAGCATCTTTGAACCCCAGGGACTGTGTGTGTGTGTGTGTGTGTGTGTGTGTGTGTGTGATCAGTTTGGATCCAGGAATATGTGAAAAGAAGTGAGGAATCAAGGTTGACACCTAGGTTTCTCTATTTGGTGGATGTTAGTACCCTAGAGAGTAAGAAGGTAGGTAGGAAGAGGGGAGGATTTACCAGGAAAATTGTGTGCAAGTTTGTACACATTGAGTGTAAAATGTCTATGTGGAAAGAGAACAAATATTTGTTAAAGACTTATAGTTGTGTCAGGTATTAGTCTAAGTATGTTATAATTATCAACGCATTTGATCTTTATAACTGTCACATAAACAGTATTTTTAAAATACTTTATTTTCCCCTAAAACTTATAAAACAATTTTAACAGTGATTTTAAAAAAAATTCTGAGTTCCACATTTTCTCTCTGCTTCCACCATTTCCTTCCCTGAGATAGCAAACAATATGATATGGTTTTTACATATGAAATCCTATAAAATGTTTTCTCATATTAGTCATTTTATGGAAGAGACCTCAAATAAAAAAAGAAAGGAAGTGAAATAAAATATATTTCAATCTGCATTCAGACTCCACAATGTCTTTCTCAGAAGGCAGGTGGCATTTTTCATTATGAGTCTCTGGAATACTCCTAGATCAAGTCACCACTGAGAAAAACTAGGACATTTATAGTTGTTCATCACAAAATATTGATGTCACTATGTAGAATTTTCTTCTGGTTCAGCTCAATTCACTTTGTATCAGCTTGTATAAGTCTGTCCAGATTGTTCTCACATCATCCTACTCAATTTCTTATACCACCATTGTATTCCATCATAATCATGAACCACATCATGTTTGGTTTTTCCCCAATAGATGGGCATCCCTCACAATTTCCAATTCTTTCTTACCATAAAAATACTGTGCTGAATATTTTTGGACAAATATGTCTTTCCCTTTTAAGAAATCTCTTTGAGACAGAGACCTAGTAGTGATTTTGCTACATCAAAGAATATGCACAGTTTTAGAGCTCTTTGCTCATAGTTTCAAATTGTTCTCCCAAATGCTTGGATTAGATCACAACACCAAAAACAGAGCATCAGTGTCTCAATTTTCCCACATTCCCTGAAACATTTGTCATTTTTTTCTGTCTTATTGGCAAATCTGAGAGGTGCAAGGTGGTACTTTAGAGATGTTCAATTAGGGTTTCCCTAATTAAGAGTGTTTTAGAGCACTTATTCATGTGATGATACCTTTGATTTCTTTAGGTAAATACTATTTATATCCTGATGATAGATGAGGAAAATGCAGTAGACAGAGGGTTAACTGACCTGTTTAAGGGCACAAAGCAATTATATGAGACCACATTTGGACTCAAAACTATCATGACTTCAAGCCCAGTACTCTCTTCAGTGTGCCACCTAGATATCTCCAGGATATTCATTTTGAGATGTCCAAAAGACACTTGGAAGTTTGATACTAGAGGTCACTGGAGAGGTTATGTAAGTATAAGTAGATTTGAGGATCCTCAGCAAAGAGATGTTAATGAGTCCATGGGAGTATATGTGATCACCAGAGGAAATGTTATAGAAGGAAAGGAGTAGCAAAGGTTCAAGACAGAGTCCTATGGGACACCCATGGTTAGTGAGCCTGACCTCAATGAAGGTCTTACAAAGAATGCTTTCAGAAGTGATGGATAAATAAGTAGGAGAACCAGAAGAAAGAAGTGTCATGAAAATTGAGATAGAAGGGAGTATCAATAGAGGACAATTCTGAGGGACTTATGAGAAAGAATGCTATCCACAGTCAGAGGAAGAACTGATGGAGTAGGAACACAGTAAAAAACAACTGATTGAACACATGGATTAATGGGAATATGATTGGGGATGTAGACGCTAAAGTGCAATTATCAATATTATGGAAATAGGTCTTGATCAATGATACATGTAAAACCCAGTGAAATTGCATGTTGGCTATGGGGCAGGGGGGAGTTCAGAAAGGAGGGAAAGAACATAATTCATGTAACCATGGGAAAATACTCTTAATTAATTGAAATTTTTAAATTTAAAAAATATAAAAATATAAAACCAACTCATAATGTCATTTTTAGTTCAATGTTTCTCTTCCTTCAATTTTATAAATATTACCCTTTTTTAACGTTAGGATTATGCCCAAGGGGCTTTAATTTTTAAAATGTTATCTTTATTTTTTCCCAGTAACACATTTACACATAAGTTTTCCAAAGTTATATGTTTCAGAGGGTGGAGTGAAGATGTTGGCTTAGGAGCACCAAAAGCTTAAACTCTCTCCAACAATCCTTCTATATCAATATTCATAATGCACTTCAAAGGAAACAGAAACCAAAACCCAACAAGAAGTTACAGGAGTCTCGTGTTGAAAACAACTTGAAAAGTTGGTACAGAGAGTCTATTTTCACAGTATAAGGGAAAGATGGGCTGGATGAACACCCTCCCCCACCCATCACACTGAAACCTGTGATAAGACTGAGCTGGCTTTGTAAGCCCTGGAGAGAGGCTACAGCCATGATGAAATGACTCTGACCCACCAAACAAGGTCCAGGGATCTGACAAAGACCTTGGGGGGGCACCTGGCTGGCCATTCTCAGCCCACTGACTACAATGAAGAATTTGCCCCAGGGCAGGCTAGCTCTGCAGGTTAGCTCAACTGGTTGCTTCCAGTATGCTAGCAGAGGATTGAGAAAAGAGAAGATTTAGCCTCAGGGAAAAGCAGCTCAAACATTCTGGTTCAGTAAATCAGCAGAGGGCCAATTTATAGTCCATACGGTGGGGAAAATAAATAAATTTTATGAAGTAAATAAAATGAGTAAAGAAGGGCCATAAGAAAGCAATAATTAAAATCTTCTGTGGTGTTAAGGATCAAAGAACTGAACCGATAGAGGAGGATGAGATCCAGGGAACATCAAGCAAAGCCTAAAAACTCCCCAGGGAACTGGATGCATGCTCTGGAGGAGCTCAAAAAGGAATTTAAAAATCAAAGAAGACAGTTTGAAGAAAAATGGCAAAAGGAAAATAGTAGCCTAAAAAGCAAAATACAGTGTCCAGAAACAGAGGCACGGTCATTGAATGTCAGAATTGACTTCCTGGAAAATGATGCAAACAAATTAGAAGAAGTGAAAAATGACTTGAAAGGAAGAATGGACCAAAAGTAAAAGGAGAATCAAATGGGTATGAAAGGAATTTAGTATTTAAAAATTAGAAGTGGGCTAGAAGCTAATGACTTCATGATACAACAAGAAACAATAAAACAAAATCAAAAGAATGAAAAAAATTAAGATAATATGAGATACCTTCTTGAGAAAACAATTGACTCAGAAAATAGACTCAGGAGACACAATTTAAGAATTATTGGATGACCAGAAAGTAATGACCAATATAAAAGCCTAGACATCATACTACAGGAAATTATCCAAGAAAACTACTGTGATATTCTTGAATAAGAGGGGAAAATAGACATTGAAAAATCTCACAGATTACCCCTGTATTCAAGCCCCAAAGGAAAACTGCCAGGAAAATTATAGTCAAAATCAAGAGAGTTCTAGGCCAAGGAGAAAATATCACAAATAGCAAGAAAGGAACAATTCAGATATCATGGAGCCCCAGCCAGGATTACACGGAATCTGGCAGCTTCCACACTTAAGGACCAGAAGGCTTGGAATATGATATTCTGCAAGGAAAGATAACTGGGTCTACAACCAATAATCACCCACCCATCAAAACTGACATATACTTTCAGGGAAAAGTATTGTCATTTAATAAATAGAAAATTTCTAAGCATTCCTGAAAAAAAAATAACAACCAGCCTTAAACAGAAATTTTTATTCCCAAATACAGAATTCAAGAGAAGCACAAAAAAGTAAATAAGAAAGAGAAAAAATGTAAAGGCTTCATGAATCTAAACAACATGAATCTTGTAACCATGGAAAAATATTCTAAATTAATCAATTAAATAAAACTTTCCCCAAACAAAAATAAAATAAAATAAAAATAAAGTGTGGTGAAAAGCTGTATAGGATGATATGTCAAAAATATAAAAAACTAGGGGTGAAAAAGAGGGTAATAGTAAGAGAAATGGGGAAAGAGATAAAATGGGGTAAAATATATTACATAAAGAAGTGCACAGTGCTGGGGTTAGTGGGGTTGAGGGGACAAGAGCAATACATTGGAAGGGAGGAAGAGGTTGGTGACAGGTATTACTTAAACCTTATGCTCATTGGAATTGTCTCAGAGAGGGAAGAATAGTCAGATCCACTGAGGTATAGAATTGTCTCTTGACCTTTAGAAAAGTAGAAGGGCAATAAAAAATGGGGTGGTGTGGAGGGGAGTAATACAAGGGTGGGAGAGGTTGGGGGAGTTTACAAAAGGCCCTATAGTAAGAGGGGAATAAGAAGAGAAGTGGTGGGAAGGGGAGTAATATAAGGGAGGAGAAAGGGGGAGACTGACTAAAAGCAAAACACTACAGGGGAGGGTAAGAGGGAAAAGGGAAAGGTTAGGATTCAAGGAGGAAGTCAAAATGGAGGAGAATACACATTATAACTGTGAATGCGAATGGTATGAACTCACCCATAAAATGGAAGCAGATAGGAGAATAAATTTAAAATGAGAATCCTACCATATGTTGTCTATAAGAAATACACATGAGGCAGGTAGAAACACACAGGGCAAAGGTAAAAGGCCGGAACAAAATCTATTGGGCATCAACTGAGAAAAGGAAGGTTGGAGTTGCAATCATGATATCTGAGAAAGCCAAAGTAAGAACAGATCTGATTAAAAGAGATAGGGAAGGTAATGACATCCTGATAAAAGACAGTATAGACCAGTTATGGGCAGACATTTTAATGAGGTGGACAAAGGAAAGGAAATGCTCATCTGTCAGTCTGTTTCTAAGGCAACTCTTTCGAAATTTCATTGTATTATAGCCTACTCATTGTATTTGTCAGATTAGGAATAATGTCTCGCTGGCCAGATAGAGCATTCCAGGGGGCTACATCTGGACCCCAGGCCATAGTTTACCCATCACTGGTATAGACAATGAGGATATAGCAGTGCTCTGCCTGTAAGAGCCAAATGGTATAGCATCCAAAATTTTATTTTATTTTTTAAACCCTTACCTTCCATCTTGGAGTCAATACTGTGTATTGGCTCCAAGGCAGAAGAGTGGTAAGGACTAAGCAAGGGGGGGGACTTGCCCAGGGTCACACAGTATATGGGGTGAGTATTGATGGTAAAATGGGGTGAGTATCTGGACTCCCCCCTTGTTAGCGTCCAATGGGCCAGATCAGCTATACACTCACCCCCACCCCAGGGAAGACCTATGAGGGAATAAATTCAAAAAGGGTCCCAACTGGCAAAGCTATAGTGAGGATGTTGAAGAAAGGTTTTGGGGATCAGTTGTGACCCTAATGGCTTAGATCCCACCCTCAGAGCCAGCGCTATGGAGAAAAGTCTCCCAACTCCTAAGTTCTAGTCATTTTGCCCTTCAAAATGGAGTTTGGTATTCGTCTAACCCTCAGCCACAAGATCAGCCTTCCTCCCCTCACAGTAATAGCCCAAAACTATCACTAGTGAACTAATAAAGATTTATTTATAAATATGAGGGAATTCAGGATAACAGGGTAAGAGATGTTTGAGGATTTATAAGGAAGGAGGGTACAGGGATAACTTCTCTTTTAACTATGTACCCCACAACAAGAGAGCAGTTCTGGTTTCTTCTGTAGTTTTGACTCAGAAGCTCACTCTCCCTCCACTCACAACAGCTTAATCTTAAAACTATCTAACAAATGGGGGAATAACTGCCAGGAAGGGGTATAGGAGGGATCAGGGAAGGGTCCCCCAAATGCCAGCTCCCTCCAGAGTCCAGGCACTAAGGCCAATTACAGAGCACAACTATTTTGGTTCCTCCTTCATTGGCAATGAAGTCAGTAGAAAGGTTTTGCTGTTGAAATTTCCAGGTTGCCCTTTAATTTTGGTTTCAGAAGAGCTAAATTCCTGTCCAGATACTCCCAGCCACCCACAAACATCCACCCCCAAGCCCACCCAAGAGCTTGAATTTCCTCTCAGGAGACTTTGGCAGTTGGCCATTGGCAGTTTAGAATCTTTGGAATTTTCACCAAACTCCTCTTGCTGTTGGCCCCTCCCAAACAGAAGTCTCAGAGTTCAATGGGGTCGGCTTCCAGTCCCTTCCAAGATGAGTACTTAGTGATCTTTGACTTACCCCAAATCCACACTTACAACAGCTAGGAAGGGTCTGAGGTCAGATTTGAACCTAGGACTTCCCATCTCTGGGCCTGGTTCTCAATCCACTGAGCTACCCAGCTGCCCCCAGCATCCAAAATTTTAAAAGAGAAACTATTGGAGCTAAAGGAGCAAAGAGATAGTAAAACTATACTAACGGGATACCTGAACCTTCCTCTATCAGATCTAGATAAATCAAAATAAAAATAAATAAGAAAGAGGTAAGAGATGTGAATGAAATCTTAGAAAAATTAGAGTTAATAGATATATGGAGAAAAATAAATAGGGACAAAATGGAATACACCTTCTTTTTCAGCAGCACATGGTACATTCACAAAGATTGACCATGCATTAGGGTATAACAACATGGCAAAAAAAAATCTTGTGACTTAAGGATTTAATTACACTTTTTGGTGAACACTCATTCTAACCATTAGAATCGTGAGTGATCTAATCCCTCTGCCTGATCCAACCATAAATAAATAGTTACTTGAAATCAATAAACTTTGTTACTCATCAGGAAGAAGAGTTTGTGTCTATTTGTAAGTCTGTCTTTTGACTCTCCTGATCCCAGCCATTTCTCCAGTTTATGACTCACAAATAATTTGTCAAACAGGATTTATTTAGAGGTTTCTTTTTCAAACCCCCTTTTGGGTATACACATAACATATATAATGAGAACAAACAACAAATAGCATTGATGTTGAAAGCATGTTCCAAGAATAGTGTTAACCAGTTCTTTTCCAAAATAATATTTTTTTACAAAACCATATAAATAAATCCAATAAACCCAGATACTTGAGCCAAACCAAAGCCTGTGTTTCAAGGGTTAGGAGTTGATCAGACTTCTCCTCCACCCACTGGGGTGGGTCCTACCCTGGCCCCTTACATTTCCTTGCACCAGTGATCCTGGGGGGAGGGTGCAGGTCCTGAAGTTTCCAACAATCTTTGCAGAGTCGGATTCAGTCAACACTTGGCATCCTTGAGAGTCACATCCAAGGGAGTTGTCACGCAAGATTTCCCAAGGCCTGCCTAGATGTACTGCACACTGTTGGCACAAAGGGCTAGCTCAGTCATATCCCCAGTTAGAGAACCAAATGATATGGCAATGAATATCACTCACACCCAGAATCCTAGAAAGAAGCAGATTTATTGATGACACATAGGCTTAACCTGGAGTAATTTCCGAAGAAGCCAAGCCCCAAATAGCCACAGGACAAAGCTTATATAGAGTTCAATACATGCTGAGGATATGAATGAAGTTGGGGGTAGAGACCAATAAGCAGGACTTGGACAGATGGTTATCCTTGTTTATAGAAGAGAAAAAGGGGGAGAGTGAGCAGGCCTAGGCTTAGACATACCAAGGTTGAGTCAAAAGGAAGGGGGTGAGTCAGAAAAGGAGAGTCAAGGGCTTCAGGGAGTAAGGGAAGGGAAAGAGAGATAGGAAGGGGAGAGGGGACCTCAGAGAATGAAGGAGACAAGGGGAGTAGGGGAAAGGGGAAATACAGAGGGAAAAGGACAAAATTTAAAATTCTGAAATTCTGCCTCTACATTATCAGTGTAAAGGATACTGATGAATGTAAGTCATTCTCTGTCAATGTAATCTGTTGTGGGAGAACTTGATATTTTCTGGCTTGTGTCCCACTTAAAGGCTTTATCACTTAAAGAATTACCAAGCTCCAAAGAATCTATAAAAAATAGAGGAACTTGTTGCATAAATGGCCAGGAGGCAGGTGCAGGTGAAATCTACCTCCCCTGGGAAGAAGTCCAGGACCTCTATACCTTAAAGAACAGACCAAATGGCCTTGGAAGGCAAGTGAGGAGGGGGACAAATAAGGAGGATTGGGTGAAAATCCCGGCTTAGGTGCCTTGATGTCTGGGGTAGAAGCACAGGTATACATCATTTATGACATATTAAGCCCTGATGATAAAGGTGGGTGAGTTGCATATCTCAGAGAATTTATCGATGTCTGAGGTGCAGATGGAAGATATACATCCATGCTAAAGTCCTCATCATAAAACTAGGGGAAATGTATCTTAAACAGAAGGAAATGTATATCTCAGACATTCTTATTTTGGTTGCACTAGAGCTGTCTTTCTTCTGCAACCTGTATTTATTGGGTCCAGGGTCAAGGAATTCCTCATGTATTCTTTCTAACCCGGTACTCCTCTAGAGATTTGGGGTCTCCCAAGGAAATTTGTACCCCCCATTCTATTTCCATTGGATTTGCAGCTGAAAACTCTTCTCCTGGTGAGACTGAAAGCTCCTTGAGGGGAAGGACAGTGTTGATTTCCCTGTGAGCACTTAAGACTTATTCATTCATTAATTTTACACCTGTAGAACCTGAGACTTAGCAAATCTAGTGACTTTTCCACGGTCACACATTTAGATTTATACCTAGAAACATATATCTTTCCTTTGTGTCCACTGGGCTGGCTTTAACCATGGGTGAAATGAAGAAGCCTGGGAGAGAGCCTTGGCAGGGGAAGGGGGTGGGCCACACTGCCAGGGTGCCAGTAAAAGGATGGACAGATAGACCTGTTCTATAATGAAAAAAGGCTTACAAGCTCAGGTACAGAAACATTTAAAGCAAGGAGGGGTTCTGCACTTGGGCTTTGTGAAGTTGGGTTTTTTTTCTTTCTTTAATATTTTTATATAGCTGTATTTCAATATACATAAGTTCCTTATAGCCTATCAATTATATTTCATGCTTTTAAAAATATTCTTCTGAGAAGGGCTCCACAGGCTTCTGAGATCCAGGAAACACAAAAAAGTAAAGTCCTGAGCCCAGTGCTACCAAGGCTCTTCAACAAACTCATCCACTTCTATTTTCTAAATCCTAAATGCCTAGTGGGGTAGAAGAAATAAGGAGACACAAAAGTGCCTGCCTTCTAGAAGGTGATAGTTTGGTTGTCCCAAGGGTAGAAGTCCAGACAAATCCATTGAGGGGTGGAAGTCAGGATATCCAGGTGGTTCAGTGGAGAAAGCACCACGTCTGGAGACTGGAGGTCCTATATTCAAATCACACCTCACATGATTCCTAGCTAGGTGAACCATGGCAAGTCTCCTAGCTCTCACTGTTCTTCTGCCAGGTACCATGCTAAGTTCTTTATAGGTATTAACTGGATGTAGATCTTATTATTTTTTTAAACCCTTAACTTCTGTGTATTGGCTCCTAGGTAGAAGAGTGATAAGGGTGGGCAATGGGGGTCAAGTGACTTGCCCAGGGTCACACAGCTGGGAAGTGTCTGAGGCCAGATTTGAACCTAGGACGTCCTGTCTCTAGGCCTGACTCTCAATCCACTGAGCTACCCAGCTGCCCCCCTGTAGATGTTATTATTAGCACTATTTTATAGATAAGGAAACAGGCTTACTAGTGTCTCAGACCAGATGTGAATTCAGGTCTGCCTCATTCCAGGCCCAGTCCAAGAGAGAGAGGGAAAAATGAGAGGGCTCAAGCCTAGGCATCATATTCCAAGAAATCCTAAAAGAAGACTGTTCAGATCTCTTCGAACCAGGAGGCAATGTGGAACTAGAAACAGTCACCTCCTGAAGGAAATCCCAAATGGGAAGACCCAGGCACATAAGAGCCCAAAGCCAAGACTCCTAGGTCTAAGAGAAAGTTCAAATTCTTTAGGGGCTATCAAAACCTGGCTTCCACCCATTTTCTCAGTTTCATCTCCCTGGTCTCCTCAGTGTAGTCTCTTTGCACCAGCGAAGATACACTCCCAGTATGTCCTCAAATACAGCCCACCTTGAGACAGTGTTTCTAAACCTCAGGTGGAGTGGAGCTATAGAAGCCAGAACAAACTGGGCATCTCACAGGAGTATGGTCCTCCCTGAGTCATCTGCCCATTGTTCATTCAGGGCTAACAAGGACAATTCCCTCTCACCACAGCCTCAGTTTCTCTTTCTCCTGATTGGCTTTGCAGGCTCCCCTCTTGTCTTCTAAATTCTTCCCAGTATCTCTCGTGTGAAATTGGACCCACTTCCTCATCCTGTCAATGACTACCTTGAGGCTGCTGGTTCCTATTCTGACTGGCTGTGGCCCCTCCTAGGAGTCCTTAGGGTCTCTAGAACTTCTTCCCAGCCTAGGGAAGAAGAGACAAACATCTTTCAGCAGCTTCTCAATGTCCCATGTGCGAGACAGCTCTTTCTTTCCTTTCCTTTTTTTTGAAACCCTTCCTTCTGTTTTAGAATCAATACTGTGGAGCACTTCCAAGGCAAAAGAGTGGTAAGAGCTAAGTGATGCGGGTTATAACTGACTTGCCTAGGAAGTGTCTGGAGCCATATTTGAACCCAGAACATCATGACTCCAGGCCTGGCTGCCTACACCCCCAATCCTTACTTAAGGTTCCTCCCTGAAGGAGACACTAAAAGGGCCAGGTGAGAAACAGTGTGGGACCTAGCAGGGCCCAGAGACTGATCTTGACCTTTTGTAACCTGTCATTCTAAACAGCCGTTTCCATCTCAATGTTTGAGTACTTCTCCTTACTGCCTGGAGGCATCCCACCCTAAGGCTCTTTCCTTCTTGGACCCTAAGTTTTTCCTCTTTGAAACAAGGGAAGATGGGCCTGGAGCTCCCTTTCCACTGGGAGGATTTAACCCTCAGATTTGATAGTCAATGGGGAGAGGATTATTACTGATAGACAAGGGGTAGGGGTTATTGAGGGCTTCCTGGAGGAGGTGACATTTGACCTGTGCCTCCATGGAGGATTAGGTGAGGCAGAGTTGGAGTGGAGGGAGAGAGTGAGCAAGGGTACACCCAGTGTCTTCAAGGCAAGCCTGTGCTGGAAGACTAGGGATGAGGGGAGCCCTGGTGACAAAGAGGACATGAGATTCTCTCTGTGGTCAAAAAGATGTCAGGGAGAGGGGATTGGGTTTAATTCACTAACTTAACCAGTGTCCTCTTTGGAAAGTACAGTGCCAAGGGGACAAACCTCACCTGGCTGAGAGTGAGGTTGGTTTGGGCCCCACTGTCACAGCAACAAAGGAATATTTGGTAACAAAGCCAGTGACCTCACAGAAGTTAGTCATAAGCCCTGCTCCCCCATCCTGAAGCTCAGGGCAGACCAGAACCAGCAAAGAGAGAACTGGGAGGCAGAGGAAGACTATAGTTGGACTTTGTCTTGGAGGAGCTCTGACTACTACAAAATTACTGTCCTGGTGAATGTTCTCCTTAGCACTCATCCAAAAGGTTTGGAGAGGGAGCAAGACTGGAGGCCTTCTGGGGAAAGGGGCCCACTTAGCTTCCACACAGCTTTTTGTCACTTTTTTAAGACATTTATTAATATTTGTTTTTAATCTGTTTACATACTTTATGCCCCTACTTTCCCCTTCACCCCCCCCATTCTCACCCCACCCATGGCCAACGCACATTTCCACTGGTTGTAACAAGTGTTCTTGTTCAGGGTCTATTTCCCATTCATGTCCGCCTCAGTCCATGCAT
>NC_058131.1:441771160-441786547 GCF_016433145.1 Gracilinanus agilis
ATGTAATGACCTTCCCTGTCTTTTTTAATCATATCTATTTTTACTTTGGCTTTGTCAGAAATCATAATTGCCACTCCTTCCTTCTTTTTCTCATTTGATGCCCAAAACATTTTGCTCAAGCCCTTAAACTTAAACTTGTGTATGTCTACCCACCTCATATGTGTTTCTTATAGCAACATATGGTAGGATTTTGTTTTCTAATCCACTCTCCTATTTGCTTCTGTTTTATGAGCAAGTTCATCCCATTCTCATTCAGAGTTATAATTATCAGTTGTGCATTCACTGATATTTTTGTATCCTCCCCTAGTTCTACCCCTTCTTCTTATACTATTTCCTTTTAAACCAGTGATTTGCTTTAAGCAGGTATCCCTTATCCCCTCCCTTGATTAACTTCCCTTTCTACCCCC
The DNA here is from genome assembly GCF_016433145.1 of Gracilinanus agilis. Classification (NCBI taxonomy): domain Eukaryota; kingdom Metazoa; phylum Chordata; class Mammalia; order Didelphimorphia; family Didelphidae; genus Gracilinanus; species Gracilinanus agilis. The sequence goes on from NC_058131.1 coordinate 441,771,568, forward strand.
TCCCTTATTATTCCCCTCTATTTATTTTTAATGGCCTAATGAATTCCCTCCCCCTTCTTCACTCCTCCCTTTTTTGACTTCCCCACTCCCCAGCTCCCCTTGGTTTATCACTTCTGTCTTTCTCAGTAGGGTTAGATAGAGTTTCATATCCCAATGGTTAATATAGCTACTCTTCCCTCTAAGGGTTAATTACATTGAGAGTAAGGTTTAAATATTACCTCTTAATGCTCTCTTCCTCTCCTTCTTATAATAGTATTTGTCCACTCCCCTTCCCGTGCCCTCTTTGTGTGTAATAGAATATCCTATTTTTCTTATTCATTCAAGTTTCTCTTGGTGTCCCCTACTATTCTACCTGTTCTTTCCCACCCCCCATATCATCTTAGACCATTTAGTATTCCAACCTCTCCCTATGAATTATTCTTCTGATTACTTTAACAGTGAATACTATAATAGTGAATAGAGTTCACTACAGAGAATTATACATAGCATTTCTCCACATAGGAATACAGATAATTAGATCTTATTGAAACCCTTTAAGAGTCAAATTTTAAAAATATGAATTTTCTTTGTTTCCCCTTTGTTTCTTATTTACATTTTCATGTTTCTCTTAATTTTTGTGGTTGGATATCAAACTTTCCATTTAGTCCTGGTTTTTTCTGTGCAAATACTTGGAAATCTTCTATCTTGTTGAAAGCCCATACTTTCCCCTGGAAGTATATAGTCAGTTTTCATGGGTAGTTAATTCATGGTTGAAGACTCAGTTCTCTTGCCTTTCTGAATATCATATTCCAAGCCTTGTGGTCTTTTAGCAAGGAGGCTGCCAGATCCTGTATGATCCTGATTGGTGCTCCTTGGTATCTGAATTGTCTCTTTTTGGCTTCTTGTCATATTTTTTCTTTTACTTGGAAGCTCTTGAATTTGGCTATTATATTCCTGGGTGTTGTTTTTCTGGGTGTTCCATGGATCCTTTCAGTGTCTATATTGCCCTCTTGTTGTAGAACTTCAGGGCAATTTTGCTGAATAATTTATTTTAGTATGGAGTCCAAATTCCTATTAATTTCTGCTTTTTCAGGAAGACCAATGATTCTCAGATTGTCTCTTCTAGACCTGTTTTCTTGGTCTGTCACTTTCTCATTGAGATATTTCATGTTTCCTTCTATTTTATCAGTCTTTTGACTTTGTTTTATTTGTTCTTGCTGTCTTGAGAGATCATTAGCTTCTAATTGCTCAATTCTAGTCTTTAGGGACTGGTTTTTGGCTATAATCTTTTGGTTTTCCTTTTTAATCTGGTCATTTCTGGTCTTCAATTTGCTTATCAGTTCATTTGACTTCTCAGCCTCACTTTCCAATAGCAAAATTCTGCCATTTAAACTGTTATTTTCTTGCCTTATTTCCTTTTGAGCTATTTCCCATTTCTCTAGCCAAATCTTTTCCACCTTTCTCGTCATCTCAGATTTGAACTCTTCAAGAGCTTGTGCCCAGTTTTCATTATTTTGGGAGGGTTCGGATGTGATTGCTTGTTTGTTCTCCTCTTCTGTTTGCTCGGTTGTCTGGATTTTCTCTGTGTAAAAGTTGACGAGTGTTAAAGGTTTCTTCTTCTTGTTATTAATCTTTCTCTTCTGGGCTTCTTGATTCTGGGTTGCCATTTTTAGCCCAGTAGTTTCTCAGCTTTATCCTCACATTCAGGGTCTGTCTGAGCTCTTTAGGCTCCTGAGGTCTCAGATCTGGTTGTTCTCAAGGTCAAGCCTCATGGTGGTCCCCCTTGCTTGATCCTCTGCCAGAAACTCCTTTACAAGTCTCAGAGAGCTGCTTCCACAGTTGTATAGCTGTCTGCTCTGGTTCCCCACTCAAGGTTTCAGAGCCTTCGCTCATGCCTGTGTCTGCCTCCACCCGAGCCTGCGCTCAGTGTCTGTGCTCAATGTCCGGGCGAGTTCTTTAGCCTTTTGGGGTCTTAAGTCTTGCTGCTCTCAGGAGCAGGCCCTGGACCTGCCAATGACTCATTGGGTGCCCCAAACTTGCTCTACTTCCTTTGGGCTGGCTTTGGTACTGTAGTTTGTGGGGGGGAGAGGGTTGCTCAGTTCACAATTTTGTGAGAGCTGTTTCACTCCTTTATAGCATGGAAATGCCTCGATTCCATGTACCTTCCACGCTGAGCCCTGTTGTGGGTTCCCTCCGTTCTTCTGGATTTGTTTTTATGTCCCCTTGAGGAGTCCTGTTTATTTCGGTTAGGAGAGATTAAGCAGCTGCTTTTTACTCTGCCACCATCTTACCCTGGAACTTCTCTCCATGAATGAAAAATTTTAAAAGTTAGATTTAATAGATATCCAGAGACAACTGAACAGTGATTTTTTTCATTAGGACATAGTAGATATACAAAAATTGACCATGTACTTGGTATAAAACCTTTACAATGAAATGGAGAAAGGCAGAAATTATAAATGAAACTTTTTCAGATCATGATGCAATAAAAATTAGAGTCAATAAGATTTCATGGAAAAGCAAAAACAAAATGGAAATGAAACAATCTAGTTTTTCAGAATGTGTGGGTAAATGAAACAAATCATAGAAACAATCATTGAAGAGACAATATATGAAACTTTATGGGATACAGCTAAATCAGTTTTCAGGGAACAACTTAGATAAATAGAAGATTACTGAATTGGGCATATAACTAAAAATCTAGAAAAAAAGAAATTAAATATCCACAATTGAAGAATAAATTCAAAATCCTAAGAATCAAAAGAAATTAATAAAATTGAAATTTAAAAAAAACTATTGCACTAAAAAATAAAAATAGGATTGCGTTTTGTGGGGGAAAAAAGCCAGATAAAATTGGTTACTTTTGTTTAATTGAGTTCAACAAAGGAAAGAAAAGAAACAAATTACAAAATGAAAACGATGATTTCATCTCTAATGAAGAGTAAATTAAAGCAAACATTAAGAGCTATTTTGCCCAATTATATGGCAATAAATCTGAAAATCTAGTTGAAATGGATCAATATTTACAAAAATATAAGTTCCCTAGATTAACAATAGAGGAAATGGAAATCCCAATATTATACAAACTTTATAGCAAAATAAGGAAAGAAAAAGTTCTACCAAATTCTTTTTATAACAGAAATTTGGTGCTAATACATAATCCAGGAAGACCAAAAACATAGAAAGAAAATTACAGACCAGTTTGTCAAATGAACATTGATGCAAAAGCCATAAATAAAATGGTAGCAATGACATTACAGCAATATAACACAAGGATTATGCACTATGACCAGGTGCAATTTATACCAGGAATGCAAGACTTGTTTAATATTAGGAAAATTATCAGCATGATTGACTGTAGCAATAATAGAAAATAAGGGAAATTTCATGATTATCTCAATAGATGGAGAAGAAGCCTTTGTAAAAATACAATACCCATTCCAATTGAAAACACCAGAAAACATAGAAATAAAAGAGCTTTTCCTTAAAATAAAAAAGTATTTATTCAAAACTGTCAGGGATCTCCCAGATGGGTAAGAAGAATGAGGTAGGGTAAGAAGGTTGAGACAAAACACCTATAGGGGTTCAGGAGCTCTAGAGGCTCTGATAGCAACCAAAAGCAAATTTGTTGAAAGTTATGTCTACTTTTTTAGAGGGAGAAATGCAAATTGCTTTTGGTTTTCTCATACACCATGAAAGTAAATGATCGCTTTGCTGAGGATGCCTTCCATGATTGCTCCATGGATTCAGGGTTTGCTTCCCACATAAAACCATCAACAAGCATCATCTGCAATTAATTAAAAACCATCCCAGTAAAATCAGTAATGAATCAAGAATGTCCATTATCACAATTATTACTTAATATTGTACTAAAAATACTAGCTTTAGCAATTAGAGAAGAAAAAATGGAAGAAATTAAAGTAGGAAACTAAACTATCACTCTGTGGATTATATGATGGTATACTTAGAGAACTCTAAAAAATATGGCTATCTAGGTGACATGGATGATGATTTACAAAATATAAATCGCCTAGATAAACAGAAGAAGAAATAGAATACTTAAATAACCCCATATTAGAAAAAGAAATTGAACAAGCCAGCAAAGAACTCCCTAAGAAAAAATCCCCATGGCCAGATGTATTCACAAGTGAATTCTATGAAACATTCAAAGAACAGCTAATCCCAATACTATACAAACTATTTGACAAAATAAGCAAAGGAGTTCTATCTAATTCCTTTTATGAAACAAATATGGTACTGATTCCAAAGCCAGGCACATCAAAAACAGAGATAAAACTACCGACCAATCTCCTTAATGAACAAAATAAGCAAAGGAGTTCTGTCAAATTCCTTTTATTTTTCTTTTTGAAAAATTTTATTTAATTAATTGATTCAAAATATTTTTCCATGGTTACATGACTCATGTTCTTTCCCTCCTCACTCCCAGAGCCAACGAGCAATCCCACCAGGTTTTACATATGTCATTGATTGAAACCTATTTCCATATTATTAATATATACATTAGTGTGATTACTTAGAGTATACATTCCCAGTCATGTCACCATCGACCCATGTGATCAAGCAGTTGTTTTTCTTCTCTACTTCTACTTCCATAGTTCTTTCTCTGGATGTAAATAGCGTTCTTTCTCATAAGTCCCTCAGAATTGTCCTGGATCATTCCATTTCTGCTAGTAGAGAAGTCCATTAGATTCAATTCTGCCAGAATGTATCTGTCTCTGTGTATAAGGTTCTCCTGATTCTGCTCTTTTCACTCTGCATCAATTCCCGGAGGTCATTCCACTTCACATGGAATTCCTCCAGTTCATTATTCCTTATAGCACAATAGCATTCCATCACCAACAGATACCACGATTTGTTCAGCCATTCCCCAATCGAAGAGCATCCCTTCATTTTCCAATTTTTGACACCACAAAGAGCGAGGCTATAAATATTTTAAAGACTTTTTTTCTTATTATCTCTTTGTGGTATAACCCCAGCAGTGGTATGGCTGGATCAAAGGGCAGAGTCTTTTAAAGCCTGTTGAGCATAGTTCCAAATTGCCATCCAGAATGGTTGGATCAATTCACACCTCCACCATCAATGCATTAATGATCCAATATTGCCACATCCAACATTTATGATGTTCCTTTGCTGTCATAATAGCCAATATGCTAGGTGTGAGGTGGTACCTCAGAGTTGTTTTGATTTGCATTTCTCTAATTATAAGAAATTTAAAAGACTTTTTCATGTGCTTTTTGATATTTTTTATTTCTTTATCTGATAATTGCCTATTCATGTCCCTTGTCCATTTATGAATTGGAATACCTTGCTTTTTTCTACAATTAATTTAACTCCTTATGAATTTGACCTTTGTCAGAAATTTTTGTTATAAAGATTTTTTTCCAATTTTTTACTTCCCTTCTAATTTTGATTGCATTGGATTTGTTTGTACAAAACCTTTTTAGTTTAATGTGATCAAAATTATTCATTTTACATTTTGTAATGTGTTCTAACTCTTGCTTGGTCTTAAAATCTTTCCTGTCCCTTAGATCTGGCTGATGATCTATTGTATGCTCACCTAATTTACTTATAGTTTCTGTCTTTATATTCAACTCATTCCCCCATTCTGAATCTTCAGGGAATCCAGTAGGTAGAGATGAGGAAGGTGAGTATCCTGGATAGGAGAATCAGTCTGATAAAGTGCCTGGAGCCGAGTCACTGACCAGCAAGGAGGCTAATGTCACTGCATCAAGTAGTAAGTGGCACACAGTAAGGTGTAAGAAGAATGGAAAGATAGGAGAGAGCTGGGTTAGGGAAGATTTTCTGTTTGGCCCCAGAGATGGCACTGGAGTTACTGACTAGTGTAAGAAGTAAAAATAAGCAAAGCAGAGGAAGTAGGGGAAAGGAAGGTCATTATTAATGAATGAAAAAGGTCTCTTCTCGAGCAAGGTTTCCCCTCCTCTCTGCTCTGCTCCACTGCTCCCGGGCTCCAAGTTCCCATGAAAAAGTCCCACCCTGGCAAGGGACTGGTCAATTTGTAGAGCAATCCCACACCAGGAAGTAGGGAGGAGAGAACCCTGGATGGGGTAGGTATGCTGGGGAATGCAGTTCCCCAAGTATGCAATTTTTTTTCAAAAATTGTAGAGAATGCTGGTTCTCCAACATACAACCTTTCCCCCAAAACCCACATTAGGGAAGTGATGTGGTCAGACTGTGTTTTAGGAAAATCAGTTTGGTGACTTGAGGTAAGCAAATCTACCCACAAGCTATTGTAATAGAGCCGGGTTGGCATGATGGGAGACTCAATGGCAGTAGTGGCAGCATCACATGAGAAAAAGGCACATAGTGGGGAGCTGTTACAAATGTAAAAGGCATAAGCCATATTGGCAAAGGTATGATCCAGGTGCCTCAGTGTGCCAGAAGGGAATGCTCTGTTTCCCCTCTCCACAGCGCCTGAAGATATTTTTCACATGCCCACCCCTCTGCCCTGCAGCCCAGCACAAGCACTTCGTCCCTCTGCTCTCAGCTTGAAGTTGCAGTTTGGGCACACAGTCTCTAAAAGGCTTGCCAATGCTAGCACAGGGCTTGGGAACAGATTGGATATGTGGGGGTATAGGGGGTGAGAAAAAGTGAAAAGTCAATTTTACTTTTGCAAAATATCTCAAATACTTTCCCTCCTCTCCTCCGTCATGGCTACCAATCTGGTCAAGTCACCTCATTCGTTGATGACTGCAACACTAACAGGCAGTTCACATTTTAATTCATTCTGTAGTCACTCACTGTGATTTTCCTAAAATGAAGGTCTGATTGTGTTTTTTCAATAAATCTCAATGAACTGCAGTAGTTTCCTATTGCCTCCAGGATTTAATACAAAATGTTACATTTGGCATTCAATGCCCTTCATTAGCTCCCACGCCTCTTTTTTCCTTGAATTCCTAAACTTTATTCCCCAACATACACACTTCCTTCCAGTGTCACTAGCCTTTTACCTGTTCTTCAAAGAACAGACTCCATCTAGTTCCAGGTTAAGATGGTGGCAGAGTAAAAAGCACCTGCTTAACCTCTCCTAACCCACACATATAAGACTCCTCAAAAGGACATAAAAACAAATCCAGATGAACAAAGGGACCCCACAACACGGCGCAGCATTGAAGGTATGTGGGATCGGGGCATTTCCATGTTATAAGGGGGTGAAATAGCTCTCACTAAAATGCTAACTGAGCAACTCCCTCCCCCCCCACATCACCTACAGTGCCAAAGCCAGAGCACAAGAGTTAGACCAAGTTTGGGGCACCCATTAAGTCCTTGAAAGCTACATGGGATGACCAAGGCCTGCTCCTGAGAGAAGCAAGACAAAAGACCCCAAGAGGCTAAATAAAACGTGGACTTTGAACACAGACTTTGAGCTCAGGCATGGACACAGTCGTGGATTGCAGATCTTGAGCCCAGGCACAGACCTTGGGTGGGGACCCAGTGCAAATGGGTGCATTACTGGGAAGCAGCACCCTGAGACTGTTAAAGGAGATTCAGGCAGAGGAACAAGCAAGGGGATCATCAGGAGGCTTGACCCTGAGAACAACCAGACCTGAGACCTCAGGAGCCTAAAGAGCTCAGACAGACCGTGGGCTTCAGGATAAAATTGAGAGGGCTCCCAGCTAACATTGGCAAGCCAGTCAAAAGAACCCCAAAAGAGAAAGATCAAGAAGAAATCTTTAACAATCGACAACTTTTACACAGATAAAATCCAGACAACAGAGCAAACATCAGAGGAGAACAAACAAGTAATCATATCCAAACCTTCCCAAAAAAATGAAAATTGGTCACAAGCTCTTGAAGAGTTCAAATCTGAGATCATGAGAAATATGAATGAGATTTGGTGATAGAAGTGGGAAATAGCTCAAAAAGAAATTAACAGGTTAAAAGACAGAAACTCCCAACTGGAGAAAGTTGCCCCCAAATCAAAAGAATTGATAAACAAATGGGAAAGCAAAATCAAACAGTTGGAAAACAAGATAGACCAAATCAAAAAGGAAAATCAAAAGCTTATAGCAGAAAACCAGTCTCTAAAGACATGAATTGGGCAAGTAGGAGCCAATGATCTCTCAAGACAGCAAGAACAAATAAATCTAACTGAAAAGACTGATAAAACAGAAGGAAAGGGGGCAGCTGGGTAGCTCAGTGGAGTGAGAGTCAGGCCTAGAGACGGGAGGTCCTAGGTTCAAACCCGGCCTCAGCCACTTCCCAGCTGTGTGACCCTGGGCAAGTCACTTGACCCCCATTGCCCACCCTTACCACTCTTTCACCTATGAGACAATACACCGAAGTACAAGGGTTTAAAAAAAAAGCTGAAAAAAAACAGAAGGAAACATGAAATATCTCAATGAGAAACTGACAGATCAAGAAAACAGGCCTAGAAGAGACAATTTGAAAATCATTGGTCTTCCTGAAAAAGCAGAAATTAATAGAAATTTGGAATCCATACTAAAAGAAGTTCTTCAGCAAAACTGCTCTCAATTTCTACAACAAGAGGGCAATATAGACATTGAAAGGATCCATAGATCACCCTCTACACTAGACCCAGAAAAGACAACCCCCAGGAATATAATAGACAAATTCAAGAGCTTCCAAGTAAAAGAAAAAATTTTACAAGAAGCCAGAAAGAGACAATTCAGATATCAAGAAGTAACAATCAGGATCACACAGGATCTGGCAGGCTGCACACTAAAACACTGCAAGGAATATGATATTCAGAAAGGCAAGAGAACTGGATCTACAACCAAGGATCACCTACCCATCAAAGCTAACTATGTACTTCCAGGGGAAAGTTTGGGCATTCAACTAGATGCAAGATTTCCAAGTATTTGCACAGAAAAGACCAGGACTAAATGGAAAGTTCGATATCCAACCACAAAAATTAAGAGAAACATGAAAAGGTAAATAAGAAACAGAGGGGAAAGAAAGAAAACTCATATTTTTTTAAATTTGCCTCTTTAAGTGCTTCAATAAGATCTAATTATTTGTATTCCTAGGTGGAGAAATGTTATGTATAATTCTCTGTAAGGAACTCTATTCACTATTATAGTATTCACTATTACAGTACTTAGAAGAATTTTTCATAGGGAGAAGTTGGAATACTAAATGGTCTAAGATGATATGGGGGTGGGAAAGAGGGGGTGACTAGTAGAGAACACCAAGAGAAACTTGAATGAATAAGAAAAATAGGATATTCAATACCACACAAAGAGGGCATGGAAGGGGGAAGGGATGAATACTATTATGAGAAGGAGAGGAAGAGAGCATTAAGAGGTAATATTTAAACCTTACTCTCAGTGTAATTAACCCTGAGAGAAAGGAGTAGCTATATTATCCATTAGGATATGAAACTCTATCTAACCCTACTGAGACAGAAGTGATAAACCAAGGGGAGCAGAGGAGTGGGGAGGTCAAAAAAGGGAGGGGAGAAGAAGTGGGAGGGAATTCATTAGACCTTAAAAATAAAAAGAGGAGAATAATAAGGGAGCAGGTAGAAAGGGAAGTTAATCAAGGGAGGGGATAAGGGATACTGTTTTAAAACAAATCACTGGTTTAAAAGGAAATAGTGTAAGAAGAAGGAGTAGAATTAGGAGATGATACCAAACTGTTGTGGAATATACAACTGATAATTATAACTCTGAATGTGAATGGGATGAACTTGCCCATAAAATGGAAGCAAATTGCAGAGTGGATTAGAAACCAAAATCCTACCATATGTTGTCTACAAGAAATACATATCAGATGGGTGGACATTGACAGGTTTAGGGTAAAGGGCTTGAGCAAAATCCTTTGGGCCTCAAATGAGAAAAAGAAGGCAGGAATGGCTATTATGATTTCTGACAAAGCCAAAGTAAAAATAGATATAATTAAAAAAGACAGGGAAGGTCACTTCATTCTGATTAAAGGCAGTATAGACAATGAGGAAATAACATTGCTCAATATGTATGCACCAAATGGCATAGCAACCAGATTCATAAGGAAATAGATAGTAAAACCGTACTAGTGGGAGATGTAAATATTCCTTGTTCAGATCTAGATAAATCAAACCAAAAAATACATAAGAAAATGATAAGAGAGATGAATGAAGTCCTAGAAAAATTAGAATTAATAGATATGTGGAGAAAAATAAATAGGGACAAAAAGGAATATACCTTCTTTTCAGCTGCACATGGTATTATAAATAAATTAAGTGAACACAGAATAGTTTACTTGTCAGATCTCTGGGAAAGGAAAGATTTTAAAACTAAGTAAGAGTTAGAGAAAATTACAAAATGTACAATAAATGATTTTGATTATACTAAATTAAAAAAGCTTTTTTACAAACGAAAACAATGCAACCAAAATCAGAAGGGAAACAAAAAATTTGGAAAAATCTTTTTTTTAAATAATTTTTTATTTTTAGAGAAAATTTCCCTGGTTACATGAGTGATGTTTTTACTTTACCCTTCACCCCCTTCACACCCTCATCCCCCGACTCACCCGCTGCCCCCTCCGTAGCTAATTCGTATTTCCACTGGTGTGGTCAGTCAAGACTTATTTACACATTATTGATAGTTACATGGGTGTGGTCTTTTCAGGTCAACATCCCCAATCAGGTTCTCATCAACCCAAGTGTCCACACAGTTGTTTTTCTTCTGTGTTTCTACTTCTTCCTCTGAATGTGAATAGTGTTCCTTTCCATAAATCCCTCCAAATTGTCTTGGGTCATTGCATTGCTGCTAGTACAGCTGTCCATTACATTCGATTTTACCATAATATATCAGTCTCTGTGTACAATGTTCTTCTGGCTCTGCTCCTTTCACTCTGCATCAATTCTTGGATGTCTTTCCAGTTCACATGGAATTCTTCCAGTTTATTATTCCTTTGAGCACAATAGTATTCTATCACCAACATATACCACAATTTGTTCAGGCATTCCCCAATTGAAGGGCATACCCTTACTTTCTAGTTTTTTCCACCACAAAGAGCGCTGCTATAAATATTTTTGTGCAAGTCTGTTTATCTATGATCTCTTTGGGGTACAAAACCAGCAATGGTATGGCTGGATCAAAGGGCAGGCATTCTTTTATCGCTCTTTGGGCATAGTTCCAAATTGCCCTCCAGAATGGTTGGATCAGTTCACAACTCCACCAGCAATGCATTAATGTCCCAATTTTGCCACATCCCCTCCAACATTCAGTACTTTCCCCTGATTTCATTTTAGCCAATCTGGTAGGCATGAGGTGGTACCTCAGAGTTGTTTTGATTTTCATTTCTCTAATTATTAGAGATTTAGAACACTTTCTCATGTGCTTATTGATACTTTTGATTTCTTTATCTGAAAATTGCCTATTCATGTCTCTTGCCCATTTATTAATTGGGGAATGGCTTGATTATTTTAAAATTGATATAGCTCCTTGTATATTTGAGTAATTAGACCTCTGTCAGAATTTTTTGTTATAAAGCTTTTTTCCCAGTTTCTTGTTTCCCTTCTGATTTTGGTTGCATTGTTTTCCCTTGTACAAAAACTTTTTAATTTAATATAATCAAACTTATTTATTTTACATTTTGTAATTTTCTCTAACTCTTCTTTGGTTTTCAAATCTTTCCTTTCCCAGAGATCTGAAAAGTATACTGTTCTGTTTTCACCTTACTTACAGTTTCCTTCTTTATATTCAAGTCTTTCACCCATTCTGAATTTATCTTGGTGTATGGTGTGAGATGTTGATCTAAACCTAATCTCTCCCATATTGTTTTCCAATGTTCCCAGCAGTTTTTGTCAAATAATGGATTTATGTCCCAAAAGTTGGGCTCTTTGGGTTTATCATACACTGTCTTGCTGATGTCATTTACCACAAGTCTATTCCACTGATCCTCCCTTCTATCTCTTAGCCAGTACCATATTGATTTAATGACTGCTGCTTTATAGTATAGCTTAATATCTGGTACTGCTAAGCCACCTTTCTTCACGTTTTTTTGCATTATTTCCCTTGATATTCTTGATCTTTTGTTCTTCCAAATAAACTTTGTTATAGTTTTTTCTAATGTAGTAAAAAATGTTTTTGGTAATTTGATAGGTATGGCACTAAATATATGAATTAATTTGGGTAGAATGGTCATTTTTATTATGTTAGCTCGTTCTACCCATGAGCACTCAATGTTTTTCCAGTTGTTTAGATCTAGTTTTATTTTTTTGGAAAGTGTTTTGTAGTTATGTTAGTATTATTCCTGTATTTGTTTTGGTAGATAGATTCCTAAGTATTTTATATTGTCTAGGGTGATTTTAAATGGTGTTTCTCTTGCTGCTCTAATGTGTTGGAAATATATAGAAATGCTGGTGATTTATGTGCATTTATATTGTATCCTGCAACTTTGCTAAAGTTGTTAATTATTTCTACCAACTTTTTAGTTGATTCTCTAGGATTTTTTAAGTAGACCATCATATTGTCTGCAAAGAGTGATAGCTTAGTCTCCTCCTTGCCTATTTTAACACCTTCAATTTCTTTTTCTTCTCTAATTGTAACTGCTAGTGTCTCTAGTACAATGTTAAATAAAAGAGGTGATAATGGGCATCCTTGTTTCACACTTGATCTTATTGGAAAGGCTTCTAATTTATCCCCATTGCAGATGATGCTTGTTGATGTTTTAAGATATATACTGTTTATTATTTTTAGGAAAGAACCTTCTATTCCTATACTTTCTAGTGTTTTCAGTAGGAATGGGTGCTGTATTTTGTCAAAGGCTTTTTCTGCATCTATTGAGATTATCATGTGGTTCTTGTCGGTTTGCTTGTTGATATGGTCAATTATGTGGATGGTTTTCCTAATGTTAAACCATCCTTGCATCCTCTTTATCACTCGCTGTAGTCTTTTTGGTAGTATTCTATTTAATATTTTTGTATCTATGTTCATAAGGAGATTGGTCTGTAATTTTCTTTCTCTGTTTTTGATCTGCCTGGCTTTGGAATCAATACCATATTTGTGTCATAAAAGGAGTTTGGTAAGATTCCTTCTTTCCTTATTATATCAAATAATTTGGATAGTATTGGTATTAATTGTTCTTTGAATGTTTGATAGAATTCACTTGTGAATCCATCAGGCCCTGATGATTTTTTCTTAGGGAGTTCTTTAATGGCCTGTTCAATTTCTTTTTCTGATATTGGGTTATTTAAGTATTCTATTTCTTCTGCTGTTAATCTTGGCAATTTATATTTTTGCAAATATTCATCCATATCACCTAGATTTTTAAATTTATTGCTATATAATTGGACAAAATAGTTTTAATGATTGCCTTAACTTCCTCTTTATTATAGGTGAGGTCTCCCTTTTCATCTTTGATACTATTAATTTGGTTTTCTTCTTTCCTTTTTTTAATTAGATTAACCAATACTTTGTCTATTTTATCTGTTTTTTTCAAAATACCAGCTTCTGGTCTTATTTATTAATTCAATAGTTCTTTTACTTTCAATTTTATTAATTTCTCTTTTGATTTTTAGTATTTCTAATTTAGTTTTCATCTGAAGATTTTTACTTTGTTCATTTTCTAGTTTTTTAAGTTGCATGCCCAATTCATTAACCTCTGCCCTCCCAAATTTGTTAATATATGCACCCAGTGATATAAATTTTCCTCTTAGAACTACTTTGGCTGCATCCCATAAGTTTGGGTAAGATGTCTCATCATTGTCATTGTTGTTCAATGAAATTATTAATTGTTTCTGTGATTTTTTCTTTCACTAAATTGTTTTGGAGGATCATATTATTTAATTTCTAATTGGTTTTTGGTTTGCCTCTCCATGTATTCTTACTAATAACTATTTTTATTGCATTATGATCTGAGAAGATTACATTTATTATTTCTGCTTTTTTACATCTGTTTGCCATGTTTCTGTGCCCTATTACATGGTCTATCTTTGTGAATGTTCCATGTGCTGCTGAAAAGAAGGTGTATTCCTTTTTGTCTCTATTTATATTTCTCCAAATATCTATTAACTCAAATTTTTCTAGGGCTTCCTTCATCTCACTTATCTCTTACTTATTTATTTTTTGGTTTGATTTATCTAGATCTGATAGGGGAAGGTTCAGGTCCCCCACTAGTATGGTTTTGCTATCTATTTCATCCTTTAGCTCCACTAGCTTCTCCTTTAGAAATTTGGAAGTTATTTCGTTTGGTGCATACATATTGAGTACTGATATTTCTTCATTGTTTATATTGTCTTTTATTAGGATGTAGTAACCTTCCCTATCTCTTTTAACCTTATCTATTTTTACTTTGACTCTGTCAGAGATCATGATAGCCACCCCTGCCTTCTTTTTCTCATTTGAAGCCCAAAAGATTTTGCTCCATCCTCTCATTTTCATTCTATGTCTGTCTGTCTGTCTAATATGTGTTTCTTGTAAACAACATATGGTTGGGTTTTGGTTTCTAATCCACTCTGTTATTTGCTTCACTTTTATGGGTGAGTTCATCCCATTCACATTCAGAGTTATAATTATCAACTCTGCATTCCCAGACATTTTGCTTCTCTCTCCTAGTCCTGTTCTTTCTTCTTTCACTGTTTCCTTCTATACCAATGTTTTGTTTTTAATCATTTCCTATAATCCCCTCCCTTGTTGTACTTCCCTTACTCCCCCCTCCCTTCTTATTCCCCTCTTATTGTTCTTTAAAGCCACGTGGTGCTCCCCCCAAGCCTTCTCCCTCCCTAGTATTGCTTCCCTCTCCACCAGTTCCTTTGTTACCCTTCTACTTCTCTATAGTGCATGAATCAATTTTCTGCCCCTATGGATCTGATTGTTCTTCTCTAAGTTGATTTCAATGCACTTAAGTATTGAATATTCCCTCTCTCTAACCTCTTTACCCTTACGATGTATTGTTATTTTTCCCCTGTTGATCCCATGTGCTTCTTTATGGAATATAAATTTATTCCTTTTTGTTTGCTTCCCTTTTTTCTTATTGTTATCTTCTTCCCCCCTAGTTTTGTATATATTTATAC
>NC_058131.1:441787047-441804040 GCF_016433145.1 Gracilinanus agilis
GTTCCCTCCCCCTTCTCCCCTCCCTTTTTTCCCCCCCTCCCCACTCCCCTGCTCCCCTTGGTTTATCCCTTCTAACTTTCTCAGAAGGGTTAGATAAGAGTTTTATTTCCCAATGGATAGTTTAACTACTCTTCCCTCTCCGGGTTGATTACACTAAGAGTAAGGTTTGATTGGAAGGGAAGGTTTTTAAAAAAAAATTACACATAAATGGTCGTTGGCTCCTGCCTAGAATACCTAAAAAGGTTTCACCTCCTTGGAATATGGGGGAGAACGTGTTCCTCAGAGTATACAGAACTGAAGTTAATGTGGAAATTCTACTTTTGACTACGCTGTGACTGGAGCAGCCCATTTTCCTTGGCTGCAGAGAGAGCTTCAAGCGTCTGCCTCTTTAAAACTTCCCTAGCACAGTCCGACATTTGCTCAGCACTGCACTCAACAGAATGGGGGTCCTCCTGGGGAATGTTTTTGAGTTGAGTATGTAGCCTTCACCTTTTTTCCATCCCTTCTTTTGGTCTAGACCAGTGATGGGCAAACTATTCCCCTCGGGCCAGATCCAGGTCCTAGTTTGGCCATCACTGCCTTAAGCAATTCCCTAAACACCAAGCCCCCACATCCAGCTGTCCTGATTAGGGAATTGCTTAAGGCAGTGATGGCCAAACTAGGACCTGGATCTGGCCCGAGGGGAATAGTTTGCCCATCACTGGTCTACACAATCAACAAAACATCAACCTGACTACTGACTTGGAGTATTTGACAATTTCCCAGGCAAATGTTCTCACCAAGTTGAACAATGGGCTCTCCCCTGCCTTGTCTTGGTTCTGAGACAGGTGGCCCATTTCCTGCTTCCTTTCTAATTCTAAGTAGAAATCAAAGAACTCTGGCTGGGAGACTTCTTCTGAGTCCAGCAATGCAGATAGTTGGTTGCAGCCAGTCCAACCTGCAGAGCCCAAGGCTAAAGCATCTGAAGGCTGAGGAAGAGACCTAAGACTTGCCAAAGAAGGGGCAGATTTAAAATTCACAAGGAGACATGGTTAGACCAGGGCAAAGCATGGACAATGCATATAATTAACGTAGGCTTAGTAGCTTTGTGGGGAGGCATGCAGGGCTGGAAGGTTGCAAAAAACTGGATAATATGGTGAGAGGGGGAGATGATGAATCAGTGTCAAAAGAAATTAAATCGATCTGATGAACAGACGAATGGCATCAATCAGAGCTATGCCAAAATGTGGTTCAAGAACATTTAAGAGAATCCCCAGGCTCCTATTGGAGGTTTGCTGCCTGTCTTCCTCACTCTCATCAAACTCTTCATTTTTCAATAGGTCTCTTAATTTGGTTATATGGAAGGAGCCGGCAGCAAAGGAAAGATGATTGGATTTCAAGCCAGGGGGACCAAAGTGAACATCTATTTTAGCTATTTAACTTGCTCTATGACCAAAGGCAAGTCTCATAATTACTATAGTCTATTTCCACAGATATCTTTGAAATGAGAAGAGTGGGCAGGTGAGGGCATTCTGAGCTCCTTCTTTACTTTTCTGAATATCTAAATTGGGTCCTGGGCCCATATATATCTTCTGTGTTGAATGTGAATGTGGACTTGGAATAACTATTCAATAAGAGGAATGGTTATGTAAGAGAAGAAAATTTCAAGGGTACTCATGGTGCTCAACAGCTTCTGCACTTCTGGGTATCACATTTTAGGAGCAGAACGGACTGCTAGAAATAGCCAAAGTGACTTCTAAAAATGATTTCAATAACATCAATGAAAGCCTTAGAAAGCAAGCACTGTTGACAGGAAAATACTGTTTTCCCTTTACAAGTTTGCTAATTGAAGTAAAAGAAGCCACACCATGTAAGAGGCTGGACCATGTTCTTCACCTCAAAGCACATTCATATTGAGATGGTGTGATAATGGATCCAGTCTGGGAGGTTTGGGAAGGCTCTGTCTCTTGAGGGGCTCCATAACACACCAGGAAATCATCCTTTGGCAGGAAGGGAAACCAGACCAGGCATCTCCAGGGGAACAGAAGTGACCCCTTTACTTTGAAAGGGCTGCCTAGAGACCTACCTCAGACAATGGAACATCTGAATCCTTTTCTAGAAGCAACCACTGGTTGACCCCATTAAAGAGAAATTATGAGTCTTTAGGGAGAAATGCTTTATTTCTGTGTGACATTTGTTTTATTATTTCAAGAAATCATTCTTACAAGGAGACTCATGCAGGTCAGCTGATGATGGGGAGATCTTCCTACTTCCCAGAAGAACACAGAAAAAATGGGAAGAAACCATGAATTTTTAGTCTCTAGGTAGGAGTTGTGGAGAATTTCCATGAAAGACACCAGAACATTCATGTATACCGATCAGAGGTAGAAAGAGCCACGGGAGCAAGGGCACATCTACTTGCACAGCTGGCAGTTCTCCAGTCTATGACTGCCATGGGGAACACAAAAGTTCCCCCTCCACCAGGGCCAATTGAATTTTTCCTTTGAAAAAAAGCCAGGGACTCCTTCTCTAACCATGTTCCCAGGTTGGTCTTTGCCCCCTCAGTCCCCATTCAGGACCCTGCTGTAGTCAGAGGCCAGAGGGACCAGAAGAATCAGCCACAGCTGCACCTCTAACTAGGTCAGCACTGAAGATGAAGAACGTGAGTCTGATTCTCCTGGCCTTGAAGAAAAGTTTGGGAAAGGGTAAACAGAAGACCAAATATTCCCTAACAGGAAGCCAACTTCATACACATGGAGGGTTACCAAGAAAGGGCCAAAGTCACAGCTGCTGCATCATATTCAAAATGAGGGAGGGATCCAAGAAAGCCATGGCTTTGCATTTGGATGCTGCTGGGAAAGGAGGCAGGAAGCAGGAGGGAGAGAGTAAGAACTCAGCCTCATTTGAAGAGTGCTGTTCCTAGGCCTTGGTCAGGACTCTGTCATGTATCCCGCATGGGGAGGAATCCAGGGGGCCAGGCTCCCTCCATCCTTTCCTGGCAGAGAGATGAAGCTGAGCAACAATCCAGACCCTAGGCTGCTTTTAAGCTCTCATCCTGGTGACTGCAGAACTCTGGTAGGACACTTGTGGCATGCTGGGGCATATGAGTGTAGAGGAGGTACCCAGCTGAGTGGGGGGCAAAAGCAGCCAGGAGGACAGTCTCTTTACAGTGTAGTTTGGCAGTGAAGCTACGTCATGTGAGCCCTTGTGCAGAGGAAGGCCTTGATTAAATTAGTCTCTGGTACTCCCAGACAGGATCAAAGGCTTAAAGAGGTCAGTCTTGTCTGGGCTCAGTCCACATCTCCTGTATGCCAAAAGTCACTTGTTTCTCAGTGTTAACTGTGAGTGGGGACCAAACAGTCCATACATTACCTACTGGGAAGCTGACAACATGGGCATGTGAGAAGCCTCAGTTCCTATGTGGTCAGCAGCCATTGTCCTTTATGGGTCTCTGTCAACTGCATGGATTCTAAGTTTCTGGGGGAGCCCATGACTGGGGCTGATTAATACTGATGAAACATGGTAAAGGGGTGATCCAGAAGCTGGAATCCTGGTCTCACTTGTGAGAGGGAAGCCAGGCCCTGAATAAGCCACTCTGAAAAAGCAGACATTGGAGGAGAGACAGTCAGGGAAGAAGGCTCTGGTCAAATCCACTGTTTTTTTGGATTCTTTGGAGATCAGCAAAGGAGAACAGTCTAGGCCTGCCTTGGTACAGATCACCTGAATGCTAGCTGCTAAAATTTTCTTGGTAAACAGAAAGGAACGATCTAAGTCCAGCATTATGTACTTTGAAACAGACATCATGGTGATTGACGAACTCTTGTGGTATGTCAGGGTATATGGGTGTAGAGGAGCTGCCCAGCTGAGGATGGGGCAGAAGCAGCCAGGAGGACAGCCTCCTTATACTCTAGTCTGACAGTGAAGGCTGGGCTGGGTCATGTGAGCCTTTGTCCAGAGGAAGGCCTTGATTAAATTAGTCTCTGGTGCTCCCAGACAGGATCACAGGCCTAAAGAGGGCAGTCTTGGCTGGGCCCAGTCCACATCTCCTGTATGCCACATCAGTTCATTTTCTCAGTGTTAAGGGTGAGTGGGGACTAAACTATCCATACATTAGTGACTTTGAAGCCTACATCATGGGGATGTGAGGAGGAGGCTTGGTGTCTCTGTGGGAAGCAGCCATTGTCCTTCATGAATACAACAATAAAATCAGAGGATAGTGTAGGGGAAAAAAAAGTCTTTTATAATAAAAGAAAAATGTCTTTGCTCTGGCAAGCTCCTGCTCTCTGCCTCTGTTCCTCGGGTTCAACCTGATTAAAAGCCTCTCCCTAGTGCGCATTTGGTCCATTTATAGACCAATCCCATGCCAGGACGTTAGGGAAAGGGAACCCTGGGATGTGCAGGGAATGGAAGGGGATATAGTTCCCCAGCATACAGTCTTCTCCCCCACTCCACCCCAAATCACACATGGGTCTGTGTAAATTGTATGGATTCCGAGTCCCTCCATCCTCCTCCTTTGGTCCATTTTTATAGATTGGGTCCATTATGCAAGATGCACTGGAGAGATACAAAGGAGAGAAAACCATGAAATGTAGGGAGCAGATCTGGAGGATTTTCACAAGAGACAAGAAGTCATTAGTTTACCCCATATGTCACAGGTGAAAAAATTCCTCTGAAGTCTTGCTGGCATAGCTCTGCTGTTATATGGACAGGGTCCCACCCAATAGTCTTTAATGGCCCTTCCACCCAGTGAAGAAGGTGTCCTTCTTGGCCTCTAACATCTCCCACCACCCCCAACATGTTTAGATTTTTTTGTGGGGGGTTGGAGGGACTTGGCTTCTTTTTCTTCCATTGCTTTTCTTCCAGGTCATGAAATTTCCCTCAATGCCAGGGTCCCCCAATCAGGCAAAGGGAGCCTGTTCCATAAAACACACTGGAACCCTGAAATGGACATTTATGACAGGGAGAAAATGGCAAGTCCAGAGGGGCACATTCCCCTGCACCCCTGGCATCTAGTTCCTCAGCCCACACAGGTGTATCAGGCCCCTCCACAAGAGATAACCCGTTTTTTATACCGAGGTAATCAGGGAGCTCCTTGTCCACAGAGAGCTTCCAGTGACTTCATAAAATGTGCCTTGGGTGACTTTCCCATGGCACTCAATGATTCCCTAACACTTTGGGATTTCACCTCCTGCCCTAGGTGAGAGTATCCTCTAACAGGAGGCTCCATCAGGGGAGTGCCACCTTAGACTTACACAGGTTGGAATCACTCCTTTAAATGCCCCACCCTCAGAGGATCAGATGTATGTACAGTCCAGGAGGCTGGTGGGACTTCTATCTCCAACATTTCCCCAGCACAGTATGGCCATACAGATGGGAGGAGGAGCAATCTGATTCTGACCTTTCCCTGGGGACATCTAAATGGCCCACTCTAAACCCTTGTGTGTTCCCATAACCATTTCCAGTGAAGCACCTGGCAGCTTTCCCTCCCACCTCCTCCCAATTCTTGAATTCCCCTCACCAAGATTATGCCCCCAGAGGGTCCTTTCATAGAGTTTAAATGATCCCGTGAAACTACATGGCCTCAGACCTGAGTCATTGCATTCAGAAAAGGCCCTCCTTGACCCCATGGCTCCTCACTCACCTCCATCCTTCCTGATACTGATGAAGCAGGGGGATCAGAAGCTGGAATCCTTGTCTCACTTATGAGAGGGAAGCCGGACCCTGAATGAATCACCCTGAAGAAAGCAGACATCTGATGAGAGTCAATCAGGGAAGGAGGCCCTTGTCAAATCCACTGTTTTTCTGATTCTTTGGAGATCAGTGAAGGAGGTCAGTGTAGGTGTGGCTTGGAACAGATCTCTTGAATGCCAGCTGCTAGAACTTTCTTGGTAAATAGAGGGGAGCAAGCTAAGTCCAGCATAAGTCCACTGTATTCAAGATTCCTTGGGATCAGCCAAAGAGGTCATTCTAGGCGTGGCTTGGTAAAGATTTCCTGAATGCCAGCTGCTAGAACTTTCTTGGTAAATAGAGGGGAGCAAGCTAAGTCTAGCATTATGTACTTTGAAACAGACATCATGGAGACTTGAAGGGATGCTTCAGGGTTCTTGCTGAGCAAAAGTCTTGCCCTGTAGGGGTCCATGCCAACACCATCAATTCTGAGGTCCCAGTGGGGACGGTGATGGGGCCCTGCCTCTGACCCAGGCCCTTCTCTTGTCAGATGTTGGACCCATTGCAGAAATGATACACTGCAGAGAAAGAGGAGAAAGCATGAAATGATGTGAGAACTTCTGATCTTTAATTTCTTTAAAAATTTGTATTATTATTATGGGGGTGGGGTAGATCAGTCCTTTAATTCTAGATACAAGGTTACTGGTTGAAACCTGTCCCTTGGGAACTGAAACTTTACTTCAGGCCTCAAACATTCCTCAGATGAGGAGTGAGAGGAAGGATACCAATTGTCACCTCCACCTTGCTTTATATTGGTGACATGGAAATCTTCCCTCAAAATCAGCCCATTTTGAACCCTCTAAATGTCATTTAATCTGTAAACTAACTTAATTTGTCATGTTATTCAGTCCTTTGCAGTCATCTCCAACTCTTCATAAACCCATTTAAGATTTTCTTTATCAAAGACACTGAAGTGGTTTGCCATTTCCTTCTCCAGCTCTTTTTATAGGTGAGGAAACTAATTAAGACCACAAGATCCCAAAAGCCTTATTTAGTAGGCATCACAAAGTCACATGTCTTAATTTGACAGCCTGACTCGTGAGATATTTGACTGGCATAAGTCAGGGGATGTGAAGAGCAAGGACTGAAGTGAAACCCTAGCCAATTTGAAAATCTGAGGGGAGGGTTTAGAAAGAGCTTAAAAAGCTAGGTTAAGAAGAGTAATGTTTCTCTGCCTTTTTGGTGGGCTTGTGAGAGAATCACTCTGTCAGCCTTCTGCTAATGAATGTAAGACATCTCCGGAAGAAGTGGCTACCTAGAAAAATTAGAGTTGATACCTGGAGAAAAGTGAATAGGGATAAACAGGAATATACCTTCTCTTCAGCAGCCCAAATGCAAAAAATCAGAAATAATAAATGCAACGTTTTTAGATCATAATGAGGTAAAAATCATAATAAGGGCTCATGGAGAGGAAAATTGAAAATGAGTTGGGAACTAAATAACCCAGTTCTTCAAAACTTCTGGATCAAAGAGCAAATCAAAGAAACAATTATTGATTACAATGAAGAAAATAATAATGAGGAGACAAGCTATCAAAATCGATGGGATACAGCAAAAAAATACTGAGGATAAAATGTATACCCCTGAGTGCCTATATCAACAATATATAGAGAGAAGAGATTAATGAATTGGGCATGCAACTTAAAAACTAGCAAAAGCATATGACAATATACAACACCTATTCCTATTTAAAATACTAGAAAGTATAGGAATAAAAGGGCCTTTCCTCAAGATAATAAGCAGTATTTATTTGAAACTATCAACAAGTATCATCTACAATGGGGATAAGTTAGAATTCTTCCCAATAAGAATGGGAGTAAAGCAAGGATGCCCATTGTCACCACTATTATTTAATACTGTACTAGAAATGCCAGTAATAGCAATTAGAAGAAAAAGAAATTGAAGGGATTAAAGTAGGCAATGAGGAAACTAAACTGTCACTCTTTGCAGATGATATGGTATATGTAGAGAATCCTAGAAAATCAACTAAAAGCTAATGGAAATAATAACTTCAGCAAAGTTGTAGGATACAAAATAAACCCACATAAATCATCAGCATTTTCTATATATTTCCAACAAAACTCAGCAGCTAGAATTAGAAGGAGAAACTCCAAAATCACTCTAGACAACATAAAATACTGGAGAATCTACTTGCCAAGAAAACTAAGGAATTAATGAACACACCTACAAAATACTTTTCACAAAAATAAAAGCTGATCTAAACATTTTAAAAAACATTCATTGTTAGGGATGTGCTAATATAATAAAATGCCAACCCTACTTAAATTTATTTCCTTACACAATGCCATACCTAAAAAATTACCAAAAAAGTTTTTTAATAGAATTAGAAAAAAATAAATTTCATTTGGAAAAACAAAAGATAAAAAATGTCAAGGGAAATAATGAAAAAAAATGTGTGGTATCATATCTAAAACTATACTATAAAGCAGCCATCATCAAAACAATTTGGTACTGGCTAAGAGACAGAAGGGTAGAACACTGGAATAACCTCAGCAAGCTAGTGATTGATAAACACAAAGATCCCACCTTTTGGGACAAGAACCTCTATTTTTCAAAAACTGCTGGGAAAATTGGAAAACAGTTCGGGAAAAAGGTTTAGATCAACATCTCACACCCTATACCAAGATAAATTCAAAATGGGTAAATGAAGAAATTATAGGTAAATTAGGTGAACATTTTCAGATCTTTGGAAAAGGAAAGAATTTAAGATAAAGCAAGAGATAGGGAACATTACAAGATGTAAAATGAATAATTTTGGTTATATTAAATTACAAAGGTTTTGTACAAACAATAGCAATATAATTAAAATTAGAAGGCAATCAACAAACTGGGGAAAAATTTATAACAAAATTCTTTGACAAAGGTCTAATTTCTCTAATATGTAAAGAACTAAATCAAATTTATAAGAAGCCAAATCATTCTCCAATTGACAAATGGTCAAGTGATATGAATAGGCAGTTTTCAGATGAAAAAATCAAACCTATCAATAATCCTATGAAAAAAATGTTCTCAATCCCTCCAGATTAGAGGAATGCATATCAAAACAAGTCTAAAGTACCACCTTATGCCTAGCAGAGTGGCCAATATGACAAGAAAGGGAAATAATAAAATAAATGTTGGAGAGGATGTGGTAAAGTGGGGACTCTAATGAATTGGTGGTGGACTTGTGAATGGATCTGACCATTCTGGAGGGCAATCCAGCACAAAGGGCTTTAAAGAACATGGTGTTTGATCCAGCAATACCACTATTGGGGTTATATTCCAAAGAGATAAAAAAAAACTGGGCAAGGACCGGTTGGTACCAAAATATTTATATCTGTGTTCTTTGTGGCAGCCCAAAATTGGAAAATGAGCTGATGTCCCTCGATTGGGGAATGGTTGAACCAATTGTGGTATATGATGGCAATGGAATAACATTGTGCTATGAGAAATGATGGATTGATGGACTTTTGTAAGAACTGGAAAGACCTACATGAACTGATGTCCAGTGAAATAAGTAGAACCAGGAGAACATTATATGCAGAGAAAATCATGAGGATGTCACCTATATGCTACTCCCAGGCCCTGTTCAGGACTCTGTCATGTATCCCACATGGGGAGGAATCCAGGAGGCCAGGCTCCCTCCAACCTTACCTGGCAGTGATGAGGCTGAGCAACAATCCAGACCATAGACCATGTTCAAGCATCGTCCTGGTAACTGGAGAAATCTGGTGAGGACACTTGTGGAATGTTGGGGTATATGAGTGTGGAGGAGGTACCCAGATGAGTGTGGGGCAGAAGCAGCCAGGAGGATAGTCTCTTTACAGTCTGGTTTGGCAGTGAAGCTACGTCACGTGAACTCTTGTGCAGAGGAAGGCCTTGATTAAATTAGTCTCTGGTGCTCCCAGACAGGATCACAGGCCTAAAGAGGTCAGTCTTGGCTAGGCCCAGTCCACATCTCCTGTATGCCAAAACAGTTCATTGTCTCAGTGTTAAGGGTGAGTGGGGACCAAACCATACATACATTAGTGACTTTGAAGCTGACATCATGGGGATGTGAGAAGGTTCAGTGTCTCTGTGGGCAGCAGTCATTGTCCTTCATGGGTCTGTGCCAACTGTATGGATTCAAGGTTTCTGAGGGAGCCCATTTCTAGGGCTTTCCTCCAACTTCCTCCTTTGGTAATTTCTTTATAGCATTGGGTCCATTATGCAAGATGCTCTGGAGAGATACAAAGGAGAGAAAGCCATGAAATGTAGGGAGCAGATCTGGAGCATTTTCACAAAAGAGACAAGACATCATTGGTTTACCCCATATGTCACAGGTGAAAAAGATCCTCTGAAGTCTTGCTGGCATAGCTCTGCTGTTATATGGACAGGGTCCCACCCAATAGTCTTTAATGGCCCTTCCACCCAGTGAAGAAGGTGTCCTTCTTGGCCTCTAACATCTCCCACCACCCCCAACATGTTCAGATTTTTTTGTGGGGGGTTGGAGGGACTTGGCTTCTTTTTCTTCCATTGCTTTTCTTCCAGGTCATGAAATTTCCCTCAATGCCAGGGTCCCCCAATCAGGCAAAGGGAGCCTGTTCCATAAAACACACTGGAACCCTGAAACGGACATTTATGACAGGGAGAAAATGGCAAGTCCAGAGGGGCACATTCCCCTGCACCCCTGGCATCTAGTTCCTCAGCCCACACAGGTGCATCAGGCCCCTCCACAAGAGGTCGCCCATTTTTTATACCGAGGTAATCAGGGAGTTCCTTATCAACAGAGAGCTTCCAGTGACTTCATAAAATGTGCCTTGGGTGACTTTCCCATGGCACTCAATGATTCCCTAACACTTTGGGATCTCATCTCCTGCCCTAGGTGAGAGTATCCTCTAACAGGAGGCTCCATCAAGGGAGTGCCACCTTAGGCTTACACAACTTGGCTAAACTCAACTCAACCTGAACCAAAAATTCACAAATGCCAACAAGGCCTAAGTTGATCTTAACGTCTCCTGCTCACCAGTGGAGATCTAAAGTCACTCCTTTAAATGCCCCATCCTTAGAGAATGAGATGTATATGCAGTCTGGGAGGCTGGTGGGACCTCTATCTCCAACATTTCCCCAGCACAGTATGGCCACACAGATGGGAGGAGGAGCAATCTGATTCTGACCTTTCCCTGGGGACATCTAAATGGCCCACTCTAAACCCTTGTGTGTTCCTATAACCATTTCCAGTGAAGCACCTGACAACTTTCCCTCCTACTTCCTCCCAATTCGTGAATTACCCTCAGAGAGATGATGCCACAGAGGGTTTATATAATAATGAATGCATTTTATAATGAATGCATCATCTGATTGCTTAAGAATCTCAAACTTGGTCCATGTACCTGACCTATCAGAGCAATCTCTCATTGCCTTTTGCAATACTTCTTTAGCATGGTGTAGTTGTAAATATTTTCCTTCATTATTTACATCCCATTTCAGGCCAATGAAACACATTCCTTCCCCAGGCTTTATTAACAATAGAAATAATTTTACTTTTTTCCATTCTGTCAAAAAGGCTTCAAGCAAATTTTGTACATCTTGGTATGTAGGATCATATATATGAAATATACTGTCCAAGGTCTTAATGACTATGGTAGGCTCGTCCTCAAAACAAGAGACATTTTGCTTGAATTTCTTAATATCTTGAGCAGTAATAGATGTGTGCTGCCTTAAGGTCACCACGTTTTCATTCATCTTTGAGGTGGGCACTTCCCTAAAGGAAAAAGGCCTTTAACTGAATTGGTTGTGGTTCTTGTCTTTTTGCTGGATATCTGTGTTGATACAGAGTAAGTAAGGGGAGGGGGAGGGGGAGGAGCTGGGTACAGGAATGGGAATGGCTGGTTGCTGGGACAGGAAGCAGGAGAGGACAGGGCACTGAGAGAAGACATGGGAGGTCAGGGCAGCCAGGATTTTAAAAGACTAGAGAGGAGAAATTCCACCTGAGGTATAGGTGGGGAAGGATCTTCCTTCTGAGGTACAGGTGGGGAGGGATCTTTGGTTTTCATCTGGAGACCAGGCAAGGATTTTTTGAAAACATCCATTTGGGCCTACATTTGGATCTGCCTTTTAAGCAGGCTACCCATTTAGTATTTTGTGTTGAGGTTAATAAAAAGAAAATACCCTAAGTTTATGAAAAGAAAAAGCCAATCTGAACCCCTAAAGTTCAATTAACCCCTGGGGACAAAAGGTTTTCTATTTTTTTCAAAAGTTTTCTATTAAAGTTGTAGCTCAAGAGCAAGACAAAAAACAGGAGACCCCCCCTGTGCCTGGTAAGTTGGTAGTTATAACACCCCCCCAAAGAGACTAGGGAAGGGGCTGTGCAGGAAAATGGAAGTTTAAATGGCAAGCAGGGGTGGGGGAGAGTTTTAGAAGAAAAAAAAAACCACATGTGTGTGTGGAGGGGTTGGCTAAGGCCAGAAACAGGGGTGGTAGCAATGGGAACTCAGCTAGGAGGTGGGGGAAAGGAGTTATACTTTAACTTAGGCTGGTGACTGCAGGAGAAGCAGGAGAAGCAAGAGAAGCTAGAGAAGCTGGAGAAGCAGGAGAAGATCAGGGTGGGGGGGCTGGGTCTAGAGATGGCTTAAGAGGGGCTGAGAATGAGCAGCACCTGCTGCAGGTGATGGGTGCAGGTGGCCAATGAGCATGGAGGTGAGGAAGTCTTGGGAGGTGATGGGGTGGCCTTGAGTGGAGAGGCTGGGGGAGGGGGGGAAGCAGGGAGAGAGAGCAAAGAAGAGAGAAACAGTAGCAGTTTCGGATCTGGGAGCTGCCAAGGGTGGGCTGTGGGTGAGCAGGGAGGGCAGCAGTGGTAACAGGGAGGAGGAAAGCCAACTGAGGAAGGAGAAGTAGGAAAAACAGTAGGAGCTCTGAGAAGAGCTCACAGCAAGAAGGTGGGGGTGTGATCAGCCAAAGGAGGAAAAAAGGGAGAGGGAAAGGCAACTGGAGAAGCTAGGCTGAAGAAGGGGAAAAGGGGGTGGAGGAGGACAGCTGGAGAAGCTGGTGGGGGAAAAAAGAGCTAGGCAGTTGTGTGTGGGGTGAGGGGTGAAAAAAAAAGCAAGAGATCTCGGCAGGGAGTCCAAAGAGGCATCCATCATTTTTATTTGCTCTTTTATTCAACTTATGAGCTTTTTTTCTTATCCTTAAACAAATAAATAAGAACACTCAATAATATTTCATTAGATACTTCCTATTAGGAGTTATCAGAAAAGATAGTTTGTATTTGTTTAGGTCATTAAAAAAAACTAAAATTCATCAGAATTTATCTTTGGAACTCTCCAAGTTCTAGAAGGCATATCTGATGAAGAGTAATTATACAATTCTTATAGACTACAGGGGACAGGACCAGTATCAGTGGATGGAAATTGCAAGGAAAGACATTGCCTGGATGAATGGAGGTAGAGGAAAATTCCTAAAAATGTCCAAAAATGGAGTTTCCTATCTAAATATAGCAGAGTCTCTCCAAATTGGTGGTCTTTAAGGTGTTTGTCTAACCATATGTCATACATTAAGGTAAGAGTTTTTTTCATTTATATGTTTGATCATAAAGGTCAGAGGTCCATTCTATCACAAATTAATTATGAAGGGAAATATTTATGAGTGAGTGCTCCTTGTGAAAGAAAATTCTTGGTTCTCTTTGTCTATTCTGAGTTTACACTTGTGAAAAGGGAATCCTTTTTTCTCTTTGCCTCTTTGGAGTTAAAATTTTGGTTAACAAGAACTTGTTAACAAATACTCCTAATTAGTACCTCACTAAATTGTGAGCTTAACTCTCCTTTGTCTTTGATTAACTCTCCTTTGTCTACTTTTGAATGAATCAGCAAAAGTGAATATACCCATACTATAAAGTAAGGGAAACTCTTACTACAGGATTATACCTCCAAAAGGAAGACACCCCTACTTAACCTTAAGTAGGGGGAAGTCTGCAACCCATGTGTTAAACTGGGTGATAACTGAGACCCTTGTGAATCCTAGGAGAAGAGTTAATACCTTTAGAGGTGACAAGTGAATCCCACAGACACTGCCCCTGGGCAGGGCTGGACAATTTGGAACTATGATTGACCCCTGTGAAGAGGGGCAGGAACAGGAAACCACCATAAAAGCCACGAAATCCTTGGGCTGAGGAAGTTGTGTGAGTTGAGTCTCCTGGAGATAGTCTCCAAGGGAACCTCACTGGAGACTGCTGCTTGGATCTTGGCTTCAACTTACATTCTGACTCCTGGACTACTTCACTGAATGAGTGAAAAGGGCTCACTCCTTTCTTAATTTTCCTAAGAGACTAACTTCCATCTGGGAGGAGTCCTCCTAGTTACTCACTACTGGCCCTACTGGCTGAATACTAGTATAGGCTTTTTCTCTAACCTCTCTAACATTTCTTTACTTTATTGTTTCCCCTCTAATTTGGTAAATAAACTTCTGACGTGATATATAATAACTTCGGTGACAACGTTATTTCATAAAATTTAAGTCCAACCACTAAAATTAACCTTTATATCCCTTGAGGGATAAAATTGACACATCTCAAGAAACAATGGTGGTATTAATCTGCTTTTACTTATGAGAGGAAGAGATGAAAAATAAAGGAATGTGTAACTAAGGGGTAGGAGTGTGATGGCAAGTAGGTGTTTTAAGGTGGATGGCAGGATGGGATATAAAGCAAGATTTGATTGATATGGTCAAGCACTGGCTAGATTTTGTGGAATATGTTAAATTGTACTCACCCACCACTCAGAACACTTTGGCCTCAGCAGAAATTCCAAAGTCGAATAAGTTAAGTTATTCAAGGAATTATCTCTGAATATGAATTCAGAGGCAGGAACTATGGTAAATACTTAAGAGCTAATGAGATTATTCACTGTTTTTGATAAATAAAAACCTCATCCTCTCCTGCCTAATCATATTTTTCATCATCTTTATCATATTGTAGTGGATATACCTAGAGTCAGAAATACCTAACTCTGACATTTATGAACTATGTAACTATTCGAAAGTCACTTAATATATAAAATCCCATTTCTCTTCAAAGAGGAGATAATAATCATTATAATACTAATGATACAGGGTTGACATGAGACTCAAATAAATGTCTCTCTTTAACACATGAAGTACTGACAAATTTAATTATTGATTGGGATTATTATTGACTGATAAGTATAATTACTAACATGCAGTTAAGAGTCAAAACTCCAGCTTGCTAGCAAGACCACTTTTCTACCCTTTTGAAAGCCATTTCTTTTTTTTTTAACCATTAACTTCTGTGTATTAGTTCCTTGGTGGAAGATTGGTAAGGGTAGGCAATGGGGGTCAAGTGGCTTGCCCAGGGTCACACAGCTGGGAAGTGTCTGAGGCCGGATTTGAACCTAGGACCTCCTGTCTCTAGGCCTGGCTCTCATTCCACTGAGCTACCCAGCTGCCCCTTGAAAGCCATTTCCTTAGTGAAATCCATTGCAGAGTTAGCTAAAGAAACTGGAGCTGCATACTTTCTTAATTCCTCAGTTTCTTTTGTCCCAGTCCTGTTCTTTTTTATGTAATCACTAGCTAAGTTTCTCTTTTTGCCTGTGAAAAGTATGTTGATGTTGTTGCTCAGGGTCTGAGACCAAACAGGGTGTAACTGAAGACCAACTGATTTTAAATGACTAAAAATCTCTCTGTCATTTTCTTTTATTTATATATATACACACACATATATATATATATATATATAAATTTCATGTCATATATATTATTTATATTATATATAGTTTATATTATATATATTATATATATAGTTCTCTTATATATTTCATGTCAATATTTTTTATCATAATCATTATGATTCCTGATTTTGAAATAATGCTGCACAATTTGCAAAGCACTTTCAAGTTCATGATCATCAACATCCACAAACACATTATGTTAAGAAAGCTATATTTGTGCTCATGTGGGGGGAAAAAAGATGTGAGAAAATGATCCTGTACATAGGTTATGTGGAGTAAAAGTCCTATATAGGGCTAAAATGCAATTTTAGGGACAGTTCAGAGTCTTCCTGGCACATCCCTACAGGGGCACAGAAGAGTCCTTGCACCTTACACTCTTAAATTCATTCTTAGGCAAGCATATGCAGGTTTGGTTCTTTTTTGATGGGGTAGGGTAGCACGGAGGAGCTGCAGGGACTGGGGGTTTAAACTACTGGTTTGATGCTT
This sequence comes from Gracilinanus agilis, assembly GCF_016433145.1. NCBI lineage: Eukaryota > Metazoa > Chordata > Mammalia > Didelphimorphia > Didelphidae > Gracilinanus > Gracilinanus agilis. Next base: position 441,802,959 of record NC_058131.1, read on the forward strand.
TTCCCTCTGGTACTAGAAACCAGAGACATCCAGATGGTACAGTGGATGGAATGCTGAGGCTAGAGTCAGGGAGGTTCATCTTCCTTAGGTCAAATATGGCCTCAGACACTCACTAGCTTTGTGATCCTGGGCCAGGCATTTAATGATGTTGTGTTGTCAGTTTTCTCACAAGTAAAATAAACTGGATGAGGAAATGGCAAACCACTCTAGTGTTGTTCTCAAGAAAACTCCAAATGGGATCACAAAGACTCAGACACAACTAAAGAATAACTTTGGAATCTTCTCCTTCCTATTCCACTCCCATCCCACTAACTACAAGGTCATCTCAGTAGCAGCATCAGAAAAGGGCCCCCAGGGAACAGACTTTCTCCTCCTTGGTTTGTCACCACTGGAGAGCAACAAATGGGAAGAAACCATGAATTGCTTGTCATTAGGCAGTAGTTGTGGGGAATTTCCATCAAAGACACCAGAAAACATTCATGTATACAGATCACAGGTAGAAAGTGTCATGGGAACAAGGGCAAATCTCCCTACACAGCTGGCAGTTCCCCAGTCCAGGATGGCCCAGGGGAGCAGAAAAGTTCCCCCTCCACCAGGTCCAACTAAGTTTTTCCTTTTAAAAATAGGAGCTCCTTCTCCAACTACATTCCCAAGTTTGCCTTTAGAGTTTCCAACTGAGACTTGTTGAATACATTAAAATATTACCACCCTCAGACATCTTCAGCAACCATCACAGCCCTTCCACATGGATTCTCTCTCTCTTCCTTTGGAGCCCAGGAAGAAGCCTTGGGGGGAGAGCTGTGTGTCAGAAAGCCCTCCTTGTGCTTCTAGGGGGCAAACTGCCCACAAAGGGGGTTAAGAGGTCTGGGGAAGAAGGGCCCCAGAGATCTACCTGTTTCTCCCCACATCTAATGGTTTTCATCTTTGCACCTTCAATACTCATCCAGAAACTTGCTGTGGTCAGAGGCCAGGAGGACCAGAAGGCACAGCTGAAATTATACTAAGGCTCAGCTTGAGGATGAACATAATAAATCTGATTCTCCCGGTCCTGAGGAGAATTTTGGAAAGCTCCAGGAAAACAG
>NC_058131.1:441807442-441852471 GCF_016433145.1 Gracilinanus agilis
GTTGGCATCTGATTCTTCCTTTGCATTTCTTCTTAGTCATTAAATTTACCTTCATGCCAGAGTCCCACTGATAAGGCACAGGGATCTGAAAAGGTCATTAATAATTACAGGTAGAGAATTTCCATAAAACACAAGAGAACCCTGAAATGGACATTAATTATAGGGAAAAAATGGGAAGTCTGGAGGAGTACATTCCCCAGTACCCCAGGCATCTATTTTCTCAGACTAAGACTGAACACAAAGCTGGGTCAGGCCCCTCCACAAGAGGCAAGCCATTTTCTATACTGACATAATCAGGGAGCTTCTTATCCACAGAGGGATTCCAATGACTATAAAATGTGCCTTGGGCGACTTTCCCATGACACTGAAGGATTCTCTAACAGGTTGGGATCTCCAATTCCTGCCCTATGTGCCAATATCTTCAACCCAACTGAACCTGAAACAAAGATTCTCATATGCCAATAAAGCCCAAGCTGATCAAAATGTCTCCAGGTCATCAGTGGAGGCCTAAAGTCACAGCAGAAATCACTGGTTTAAATATCCCACCCTCACTGAATGTGATGCATATACAGACAGGGAGGCTAGCAGAACCTCCATCTCCAACACATTTGAGAGGATGTGGTGAAGTTGGGACACTAATGCATTGGTAGTGGAGTTGTGAATTGATCTGACCATTCTGGAGGGCACTTTGGAATCTTGCCTAAAGGGCTTTAAAAGAATGTATGCCATTTGATCCAGAAATACCACTGTTAGGTTTATAGCCTAAAGAGATTTTAAAAAAAAAACTGGACAAGGACCTGTTTCCATGAAAATATTTATAGTTGCACTCTTTGTGGTAGCAAAAAATTGGAAAATGAGGGCACATCCCTCGATTGGGGAACAGTTGAACAAATTGTGGTGTATGATGGATTTTCATAAGAACTACAAGGATATACAAGAACTGATCCACACTGCAATAAGCAGAAGCAGGAGAACATTATACAAAGGGACAGTAACAGTGTGAGACAGTAAAATGTAATTGACTGTGCTACTAATAGCAAAACAATGATCCAGGACAATTCTGTGGTAATGAAGAAAAAGAATGGTACCGACATCTAGAGAAAGAACTGTGGAAGTAGAAATCCCAAAGGAAACATATGATTTGTAACTTCTTTATATGGGTACGTGATTCTGGGTTTTCATTTTAAAATATTCTTCTTTTTCAAAGTATTGTTCATGAACAAAAATGAATAATATGGAAATCGATCAAGTGTTAATATGTACATGTCTTTATACATGTACATGTGTATATAACCCAGTGAAATTCCTTGTCAATGAAACAAGTGTGGGCATGAAGGGAGAGAGAAAACATGAAGCACGAAAAAAAATTTAAAAAGGAAAAAAAAGAGTCCTGGGGTGGAGGGCCCCAGAGATCTGTCTGTGTCTCCCTCATATGATGGATTTCATCTTTGCCCCTTCAGTTCCCCATGCAGGACCTTGCTATGCTTAGTAGCAACAGAGACCAGAAGGTTTAACCACAGCTGCAACTCTACCTAAAGCTCAGCACTGAGGATGAAGAGGGTGTGTCTGATTCTCCTGGCCCTGAGGAGAGGTTTGGGAAGGGATATGGGGCAGAGTAAAAACCCCTCAGAGGAAGCCAACTTCATGAACAGGGAAGGCTACAAACAAAGGGCAAAAGTCATAACTCCTTCATCTCATTCAAAAGGAGGGAGGGATGAAGGGAAGCAGAGGCTTTCCATCCTGATGTGGGTGCGAGAAGGGGCAGGAAGCAAGAGGGAAAGAGTATCTGTCTACACATCCTCAATTGAAGGAGATCATGAGGATGGCTGCAATGTGCTGTTCCCAGGCCCTGGTCAGGACTCTGTCACGTATCCTGCAAGGGGAGCATTCCAGGGAACCAGGCTCCCTCCATCCTTACCTGGCAGAGATGAGGCTGAGCAACAATGCAGACCGTAGACCACGTTCAAGCACTCATCCAGGTGATTGCAGAACTCTGGTGAGGACACTTGTGGCATGTAGGGGTATATGGCTGTAGGGGAGCTGCCCAGTTGAGTATGGGGGAGAAGCAGCCAGGAGGACAGTCTCTTTACAGTGTGGTGTGGGTCACGTGAGCCTTTGTCCAGAGGAAGGCCTTGACTGAATTAGTCTCTGGGGCTCCCAGACAGGATCAAAGGCTTTAAACAGGTCAGCCTGGGCTGGGGCCCAGGCCACATCTCCTGTATGCCAAAAGTCTCGTTAGTTTCTTGGTATTTGGGGTGTGGGGACCAAAGAGTACAAACATTGGCGACTTTGAAGCCAAAATCTTGAAGATGTCAAGTGACATCTCAAAGTCTATGTGGGCAGCTGCTGTTGTTGTTCATGGGACTGCACCAACTCCATCGATTGTGAGTTTTAGGGGGAGCCCATGATGGGAGCTTCCCTCCAGATTCCTCCTTTGGCCCATTTCTTTATACCATTAGGTCCATTATGCAGGATGCTCTGGAGAGATGCAAAGGAGAGAAAGCCATGAAACGAAGGCAGCACATCTGGAGCATTTTCAGAAAAGAGGCAAGAAATCATTGGTTTACCCAATGTCACAGGTAAAAAAGTTCCTCTGGAAGTCTTGCTGGCATAGCCCTGCAGTAGGTCTCACCAAATAGTCTCTAGTGGCCCTTCCTCCCCATAAGAAAGGTACACTGCTTTCCCTCTAATATCTGCCCAAATCATTTTGGGGTGGGGCGGTTAGAAGGTTGGTGGGAGTTAGCATCTGGTTCTTCCTTTGCTTTTCTTGCTCTTCAAAAAATTTCCCTCCAAGCCACAGTCCCCTGACCAGGCACAGGGAAGTACAAAAGTCTTTAGGCGTGACAGGAAGAGAATTTCCATAAAATACATGAGAACCCTAAAATGGACATTTATGACAGGGAGAAAATGGCAAGTCTAGAACATTCTCCTGTACTTCTGGCATCCATTTCCCAGCTTAAGTATGAAGTAGCTTGCCATTTCCTTCCCCAGCTCTGTATAAGTTAGGAAACCAATGAATTATAGAGGGAGGAGACCACCAGATCCCAGAAGTTTTACTTAGTAATCATCACATTGTCACATATCTTAATCCCACAGCTTAGCTGGTGAGATTTTTAACTGGCAGTGGTCAAGGGATCTGATGAGCAAGGACTGAAGTGAAACCATGGCCAATTCGGGAATCTGAGGGGAAGGTTCAGACATCTTAAAAAGGCAGTCTTAAGGGGGCAGCTGGGTAGCTCAGTAGATTGAGAGCCAGGCCTAGAGACGGGAGGTCCTAGGTTCAAATCCGGCCTCAGATACTTCCCAGCTGTGTGACCCTGGGCAAGTCACTTGACCCCCCCCCCATTGCCTACCCTTACCACTCTTCCACCTATGAGTCAATGCACAGAAGTTAAGGGTTTAAAATTTAAAAAAAAAAAGGCAGTCTTAAAAGAGTGCTGTTCTTCTCTAACCTTTTGGGGGGTTGTGAGACAATCTCACTGGCAGCCTTCTGCTTATAAATGTAAGACATCTCAAGAAAGCAGTGGCCACCTAGGAGGGAACATGCCGGCCTGGGAATCCGGGAACTCAACTGGTCTTTTGGGCTCTAGTCCCTTCTTGAGCTAAAACCGCATGCCTAGTTGGCCTTAACATGTCTGGCCCGGGAAATCTAGGATATGAGGAAACAAAAGTAACCGGGCAGTGTGCTTTGAATTAGATATGCTGGAAACATTATTTCTATCTTTCTTTCTCTTTAAGAAGAAATACTGATGAATTTAGAATAAAGTCTCCAAAATATTTTTTTATTCAAAACACTGAGATGAAAAGGGTTAGGAGATCTGCCCAGAGTCACACAGCTGGTGAGTAGTGTCTAAGAGCAGGATTGAACTCAGGAAGATGAGATAGAAACACCTTTACTCAGGAGATTTGTAGAATTTGCAATACAGACTTTAGCAATACAGAGATTAGTACTCAACATTTTTCAGGGTTGAAAAAAGGCATGTGAGTAAAAATAAAATTTCTAGGCCAAGTATGCTTGGCACAACCCTGCAGGAGGACAAAAAGCCATCATCCCAATGGCTAATCATGTGCTTTATTGTCAGGGATGCAGGTACCTCAGATCACCCCCTAACAGCTCTTTGGCTTTTTGCCTTTTGGGAGCTCAAGGCAGCAGCAGCTAAAAGGTCTCAGAAGTTAAACTGATTTGGGAATTTTGGAAAAACCCTCAATGAATTCCCCCATCTGAAAATAAGGTATCCTACTCAGACCCATAGTTGACCAATACCTGGTCCTGGGCACACCCCATTGCACAGCTGGAAGCAACCACAGGTCAAAGTTACCACTGAGGCCTCCCTGGCTGATGGCAGTGTCTGGGAGGCACCATACCTGAGGTAAAGAGGGCACGCTGCCCTTGCATGAGGTTTCCCCTGCTCCAAGGTCACCGGCCTTTCCCCAGAAACAGCACTACAAAAAAGCAGGGGGCCATAGGAAGAAAGGCTCCGGGTAGGAGGGCTGTGGCAAGGCATGCACACAAATACCAATAAAATCTTTTTCTTAGGAAGTTCTTAATAGCTTGTTCAATTTCTTTTTCTGAGATGGGATGATTCATTATTATTAATTATTATTACCAGAAATACCACCTTTAGCAACAAAAGAAGAAAGGGAATTGAAGGATTTATCTAGACAAAGAGAAAACCAATCGATGGTTCTTGGCAAATGATATGATGGCATCCTAAGGAAATCGTAGAGAATCAACTTAAAAAATTAATAAATTTAGCAAAGTTATAGGATACAAAATAAAACTCAAAGAAATCATGAGCATTTCCATATATATTTTGAACAAGTCCAGCAGCAAGAGTTAGAAAAAGAAATTCTATTTAACACCATGCTGGACAATATAAAACACTGACTTAGCCAGGACAAACAGAGGGATTATGTAAACACAATTACAAAACACTATTCACGAGAATAAAAAGTTCCATAATTCAACTGGAAGGACAAAAGATCAAGAATATCTAAGGAACTAACAGGAAAAAACGTGCAGTATTAATCATCAAAATTGTCTCGTTACTGGCTAAGGAAGAGAATGGTGGACAAATGGAAGAGATGTGGTATTTGATCAATCCAAGGATCCAAGATTCTTTTATTCCTCTGCAATCTGGTATTTGATGAATCCCAACACTCCAGCTTTTTGAAGAAGAACTCATTGAAGAAAAACTGCCCAGTAAAAGTGGAAAACATAAGGCAAAAAATTAGGTATATATCAATATCTCACGCCCTATACCAAACGAAGGTGGAAATGGGTGTATGTTTTGGACATAACAGGTAATATGATAAGTAAATTAGGAGAATGTGTAATAATTTGCCTCTCAGATTTCTGGAGAAGGAAAGGATTTATAACCATACAAGACAGAGAAAACATTACAAGACATAAAATGAATAATTTTGTTTGTATTAAATTAAAAAATGGGTTTTACACATCATAATCACCCCAAAAAACCCACCACCACCAAACCAACCCAAAGCAACCAATATTAGAAGGTAAAGACGCTTGAAAAAAATTATAGCAAATTTCTCTGCTACAGGTCTCATTTCTCAAATATAAAAATAACTAAATCAAATTTAAAAGAATGCAATTCATTTCCCCAATTAACAAACTATTAAAGGATATGAATAAACAGTTTTCAGATGAAGAAATCAAACCTTTCTATGATCATATAAAAATGTTCTAACTCCAAGGTATCACCTCATACCTCTCAGATTGGATAATACAACAGTAAAGAAAAATTATTAATGTCGGAGGAGATATAGCAAAATTGGGACACCAATGCACATTACTCGAAGAGTTATGAACGGATCCAACCATTCTGGAGGGCAATTTGGAATTATGACCAAATACCTATAAAAGAATGCTAATACCACTACTAGGACTGTATCCCAAAGAGATCATGAACAATGAGAAAGGACCAACTTATAAGAAGTATTTTAACTATTCTTTTTCTGGTTGCAAAGTATTGGAAACTAAAGAAATGTACCCCAATTTGGAGGCACGGATGAAAAAACTGTGGTATATGATGGTGATGGAATACTATGGTGGTGTTTACAAATGATGAGCGAGATGGTTTCAGAAAGGCCTTTAAAGACTCTCTTAAATTGAGACAGAGCGAAATAGGTAGAACCAGGAAAACACTGTACACAGTAACAGCAATAATGTGGAAGGTTTCAGAGTGAACCTTAGCTACTATCAGCTATACAACCATCTGAGACCAATTTCCCACCCTCCACTCCCCCACGCCCCCAGAGAAAGAAATGCGGGAGGTAGAACTGGGATGCAAATGGACAATTTTCCACTTTTTTTTTTTAATTTGGGTTTCTATTTTGGGGGTTTGGTTGTAGAGGATTACTCACTTTAAAAAATGACTGATGTGATTCACGTGTGAATCCATCTGGCCCTGGGGATTTTTCCTTAGGAAGTTCCTTGTTGGCTTGCCCAATTTCTTTTTCTGAGATGGGATTAAGTATCTGATTTCCTCTTTTGTTAATCTAGGCAATTATATTTTTGTAAATATTCACCCATTTTGCCTAGATCATCATATTTATTGCCACATAATTGAGCAAAATAGTTCTCAATAATTACCTTAGTTTCCTTTTCATTAGTGGTGAGAATACCTGTTTCATATTTACAACTGTTTGATTCTCTTCAATTTTTCTTTCAAATTAGATTAAGTAACACTTTATCTCTTTGATTTGTTTTTTTTTTTCAAAGTATAGGCTCCTAGTCTTATTTATTAGTTCAATAGTTTTTTTGGTTTTGTGTTTTGCTTTCAATTTTATTAGTTTCTCCTTTAATTTTTTAGGATTTCTAATTTAGTTTTCATCTGGGGATTTCTAATTTGTTCTTTTCCCAATTTTTAAAGATGTAAGCTCAACTCAGTGATCTCTTCCCCCTCTATTTTGTGGATAGAGGCACTCTGCTTCGGCTGTATACCATAGGTTTTGCTATGATGTCTCTTCATCATTATTCTCCTTAATGAAGTCTGATTACTTTGTTGACCCACCAGTTTTGAAGAAATAGATTATTTCCTTTCCAATTACTTTTAAATTTGCCTTTGCATGGATCCTTGTTCATTATAATGATGACTACATGTAGATCTGGAGAAGGGGCATTTATTATTTCTGCTTTTCTGCATTTGTTGGTAATATTGCTATGCCCTGGTACATGCGTCCATCTTTGTATAGGTACCATGTACTGCTGAGAAGAAGGTATATTCCTTTTTATCCCTGTTCAGTTTTCTCCAGATATCTATTAACTCTACTTGTTCACAGTATGGAACATAGACAAGGGCTCCCACAGTTGCCCAATGGCTGGTCCTAGGCTTCCCTGGAAAAAGCCCAATACACTGCTGGGAGCAGCCACAGGTCAAAGTGGCCACTGAGGCCTGCCTGGCTGATGACAATGTCTGGGAGGCACCACAGCTGAGGTAAAGAGGGTACCCTAGCCTGGCTTGAGGTTTCCCATACCGGCCTTTCCCCAGAAACAGCACTATGAAACAGCAGGGAGCCATAGGAAGAAAGGCTTGGGGTGGGGCTAATGCCTCAGTGGGGCATGACCACACCTACCAATAAAAGCCTTCTGTCTGGCCCCTCACATATCCCACACTCCGCCAATGGAATGCCCAACATAGTTAGAAACAGAGCAGTGGGAGGCTTTCTGTGTGTCTTCCTTCCTGCCCTTTCACGACTATGAACAAGATGGCTGCCTTTCCCTGCTGGCGGCCATTTTAAGACACGACACATGACCTGGGGAAGGGAGCAGGAAGAGGAGAAGATGGAACCGTGCTAATTCTGTACATTCCCAGACCTCCTTCACTACAGCCCCCTATCTTCCCTCCCCTTCCCAAGGCAGGAGTCTGCTCTTCCTTCTAAACCCCTCCCCCCCCCCCCCCCGCCACCCAGCATGGTACCTGTCATTCAAGGTAGAGGTCTCATCAAGGTCAATGAGGGAAAGAAGGAGGGAGAGAGCTACAGGTGGTTCTGGCTCTCCCTCAGCCTGGACACAGATTGAGGAAGAGGACAAAGAAGGGGGAGGGGTTGGAGGTGGAGTGGATTTGAGATAGAGGTCACAGGCTTCTCACCTGTAGCTGGTTGGGCTGCTGTTGCTCACCTATATCCTGGGGTTTCGGTTGTGGGGCGGGAGGGTTGCTCAGACTGCCTGCTGAGGGGCTTGTGGAGAAGGGGCAGGAAGACTTGGCAGCCCTTCATGGAGAGAGAGGTTGGAGGTAGCTTCTGGGCCTACCCCCAGGTCCCAGCCCCGTCTCTTGGGACTGCTTTACCTGTTGATGAGGAGGAGAATGAGAAGGAGCCTGCGGAGCTCCGCCCCTCAATGGAGACGGAATCTGGAGCAGGCGGAGCGCTGCCCTCACACAGGGAAGGACCAGGACAGTATCCGGGCCTCCCTGGCATCCCAGAACGCCCCCTGCAGTGTGGGGGCTGCTCCTGCAGCACACACAGCTCCGGGGGATGGGGCCCCCTGGGGGCTCAGGATTTAGGCTCTGCCCAGTGTCCCAGAAGCCTTTGACTCTTCCAGGACTGCAACAAGCCCCATGTATCCCTTCCTCTCCTCACCCCCCATCAGAGCTACTTCCACAACTCACTTTCTATCTTCTTACCTGATATTCGCCACCCTACCAAACCTGTGTTCATGCAGGTATAGACTCTGGCAGGCACCTCACTTGTCCCTCAATTGGCCTCAGCCTCAGTTATCTCATCTATGAAATGGGAATCCTACCATTGTTCTAACTCCTACCCTCTCAAGGTTGATAACAGGCTCAAATTAGGGAAATGTAAAATGAGGTAACTGTTATTCTGCGTGGGGGTGCCCCAGGTTGTCACCCTCAGAGGGTAACCCCTAGAACTCCCTCAGAGCCTCAACAGATCCTCCCCCAACCTACTTTCTCTCTGTCAAGTCAAAGTCTAAGAGATGGATCACAAGCCAGGGGCTCTAATCAAACCCTTTCAGGGATCTGATTAATTCCCTGTGTTGGGGTGAAGGGTGGGAGAGAGTGCCAGCATCTTTGAGGGTTCTACCTGTGCCTGTGGTTCAATCCAGCCCCTTCCCATTCTGACATTATCAGAACTTCAATATACCCATTTCCGTCACTCAAAGACAAACAGTAACCATTCAAAGGTTCCAGTGACTCCAGAAAAAAAAAAACAACAACAACAAAAAGGTAAACACCCAGGACTTCTCTGGCCACATAAAAGCCTCATCTCTCCCCCTTACCACCTCACATCCCACCTCATCTCTCTCTCCCCTCCCACCTACTCCAGAGCACTCCACAGATGAATGGATGGGGCTGTTCCTCTGAGGAAGGTTTGAGATGGGGTAGACCTCAGAGGTGACATAGGGGAACCTCCCCGCCTCCACCCGAAAAGTGTCCAGCACCTCTTCTGGTTCAGGGAATGCACTGAAAGCTAAGGAGTACTGGTTCCCATGAAATGGGGGAACGGTTGGATAACTTCTGGAACCGGCATGGAGAGGAAGCCTCCTGTATCATAAGAGACAATGGAGACTTTCATCAGTCAGAACCTGGGTCAGGATGAATCAAAAAGCTTGCAAGTCAAAGAAACACCAGTTAGCAGGATGGGCCCCTGAGAGCAAGAGCACAAAGATTTGAGAAAACTCCCGATTGACTGATTGACTCCCTGTGACTACATGGATATGTTGCTAGAATCAAGAAATTCCAGGACCCGCAGAGAAATCAGGACCTAGTCTTTTCCAGTGACTGATTCATGCAGACACATTCAACAATACCATTAGATCTAGAACATGCTGACCCCCATTTCTTAGAACTGATTCAAATGTTCTGCTCCAGGCCCAGATTTCCCATTAGAATCAGTTACCTTGGCCATGGGGACAGTGGGATCAAGGTACCCCAAATGCAAAACTTCAATGAAAAATAAGAACGGATAGAAGGCACCAGAAGAGCTCTAAGAGGGATTCCCAAATCAAGTAAGAGAGGTGAAGAAAAGTAACATAGAAAAATTAATCTGAAAAGGAAATAGCAGCTGAAAAAGCACAATTGGTCAAGTGGAAAAACGAGAACAAAAAACTGAAGAACTAATATTACTTAAAAAACAGGATTTACTTTGGCTTTGTCAGAAATCATGATCGCCACTCCTGCCTTCTTTTTCTCAGTTGAAGCCCAAAAGATTTTGCTCCAGTCATTGATCTTAAACCTATGTATGCCGACACGCCTCATATGTGTTTCTTGTAGACAACATATGGTAGGATTTTGGTTTCTAATCCACTCTGCTGTTTCCTTCCATTTTATGGGTGAGTTTATCCCATTCACATTCAGAGTTATAATTATCAGTTGTGTATTCACCAACATTTTGATATCCTCTCCTAGTTCTACGCCTTCTTCTTACACTATTTCCTTTTAAACCAGTGGTTTCTTTTAAACCAGTCCCCCTTCTCCCCTCCCTTGATTTACTTCCCTTTACACCCCCTCCCTCATTATTCCCTTCTCTTTATTTTTTAAGGACTAATGAATTCCCTCCCCTCCCTTTTTTGACCTCCCCACTCCCCTGCTCCCCTTGGTTTATCCCTTCTGACTTTCTCATTAGGGTTAGATAGAATTCTATATCCTAATAGATATAGCTACTCTTCCCTCTCAGGGTTGATTCCTCTGAGAGTAAGGTTTAAATATCACCTCTTAATGTTCTCTTCCTCTCCTTCTTATAATAGTATTCATCCCCTCCCTTTCCCATGTCCTCTTTGTGTGGCATATAATATCCTATTTTTCTTATTCATTCAATTTTCTCTTGGTGCCATCTATATTTTCGCCCCCATCTTTTTCCCCTGTATCATCTTAGACCATTTGGTACTGCAACCTCTCCCTATGAATAATTCTTCTAATTACTATAATACTATAATAATAATAATAATAATAATTACTATAATAGTGAATATAATTTTTGAAAATTACACATAACATTTCTCCATATACGAATACAAATATTTTGATCTTATTCAAGCCCTTGGGTGAGTGAAAAGCCTCTCCTTTTGTCACGAATAATATTGATATAGATGGATATATTCAAGATATTTAATAGTTTATATAAAGCCATATTGGTAATTAAGAAGGCCACGTGCCTGCTAAGATCTAATTCAAATGCCCCGTCATTACCTCTGCCCACCTGGCTTGTTCTGCAGGAAAGAGAAAGTACCAATCCCAATCTCCCTATTTACACTTCTATTTATGTTGTCTTACTGTTCACCACGTAAGGGCAGGAAGCCTGTTGAATCATGGGAAATGTAATTCTCAAGTCCCTTAAGTGTCCACACGAAGTTTATATCATGGATCTTGATATTAAAACCAAGGACCCCAAATATGCACTAACACATCCCCCCCCCCCCCCGAGAGAGGAAAGAGACTGGTCTCCTTGAATGCTCTTGTAAATATAACTTTTAAATTACCGAAATTAGGGGATAAAAGAAAAGAGTACAAAAACCAGCCACATTGACAAAAAGCCAATTGGGGGCAGTCCCCTATTGGCATAAGAGTGTCCATTCAAAACAAATGCATTCAACTCCCCATAGTTCAATCAACTGCACCCCAAAGTACATTTTGGATCTTCATGATCCAGTGAAGGCTCTTCAGGCATCTTCATGGTGCCTTCTCCAAACAGGTTCGTTGTCTGGATTCTGTGGAGAATCTGGGGAGAAATGCAAATTTCTTATCCTAAAATTACTCTCGAAGAATTTAAACTTTACATTATAGATTATAAAGCACACATTTCTTTCTGAGGAGAATTATACATTCCCCCCTGAAATTACTCTTAAAAGAGTTAAAATTTTACATTATAGATTATAATCCAGGCATTATGATTATAAAACTTACACACCCCCCTGAGGAGAATCACTAACACATTCTCCCCCAAAGAGGGTACCCCAGGTCAGCTAAGGATACATAGCTGAGTCACGGGGTTGTATGAAATCAATTAGCAAAACGAATTTTAAAAAATCCAAATAAAAGAGAAAAAATTAACATGTGAATGAAATGTAAAATGTCAAAGTCTTATGTGAAAAAAAAGTCAGGAAAAATAAACTTAAAACAGGTCCTTGAATCAAGGCCCAATTAAAGTGATTTAAGCAGTTTGCAATTACCCATTCAGAAGCCAGGACTACAGAAAAATGCCATTCTATATATAAGAGAAATAACAGGGCTACATATGTGTGCAAGGGAAGTGTCTTTCCCTGGTCTGATTTTCCTGCACCTTCTCAGGGATGAGCCATAATGATAGCCAATCTTAGGTGCTTGCCTAGTAATGGAGTTCTGGGGAAGTCTGGCCTCTAACATGTTAGAAAAACTACAACCCCGAAGGAACCTCAAACACTAGTTTCAAGCCCTTCGATATTGGAATAGAACTTCCTCAATCCATGGTCTGCATTACCTTTTGCTCCTTGGCACTATGCAGATTCTCAGTTGGTCTCCATGACCTTGTGGCTCTTTTGTTCTCTTCTCCTGGAATCAGACAGAGAGACATAAATCACAGTCCCATAATATTTACCAATAATTGGTAGGTTACCATAGTCTAAGGCTTTTTGGGTATGCGTTAATATTATAGCAAATACATATTCATGTTAAACTTAGATTACTGTAAAATAAAAAAAAAGATTAACACTGATTATATGTACTTTAAGTACAAAAACTGAGAAAAAAGGAAAAGAGTCAGTTACTCTATTGAAAAAAATTAAAAGGAAAGGAATTAAGAAAATTTAAAAATTCAGGGAAAAATACAATGTTGTCAAGTATAAAAATGAGAAAGAAAAGAACACAGATTGCATTGCACATGCAAGGAAAAAATAAAAGAATGTTTAAAAAATCAAAAAATATATAGCTTAGAATTAGTGAAAGGTTTTCTCGCCTTAAAATAAGATCCATTTCCTGTTATGCTTTTGCATAAACTGTGAGTGTAAATGGTTTTTTACAAAATAGCAGATTCATAATGCACATTCAAATAAAGTACCATAATTTCCAATAACACATTTAAAGACAATAGCAAATAAGCCAATTATTATAACCACTTGTTATGATGTTTAAAAATTGTATACTCGTCACAAATTCAACAGGTATAGTAAATCATTCAACCTTGGCTAAGATATTTTCTTAACAAATTCTATTACTGCCTCCATGGCAATTGTGGGTCAGAGCCTAAAAAATCTGATTAAAAAAACCTTCTCTGTCTCAATTATCCTCAGGAATTCTAGATCCTTCTGATGGGAAAACAAGCCAAAACAAAGAGACAAAATATCAAGCTGACAGGAGCTCATCAGTATAGGGGGGCAGTGGATGGGGACAATGGGTAGTTGTCATCAGGGTGTGGAAAATTAAAGATTGTATCCTTTGATTACTGTGCCTCAACCCCCCCCCCATACACCTTCATAATGTTTTGGTAGGTCCTTGGGCTCCTCCTTGAGGGGCAGTAGCACCCTGGGTGGTTCGAGGCCAAGCTCCACTCAAGATGTACTGCTCTGGATTCATTTGGTATGAGTTATCAATTGCCTGATCCATATTCCTAGATCTGTTATTAGACCTAAAGCTGTGATTCCTGAAATCATTATTGTAATCATTATTTTCGTAATCGTTATTATTTCTAAAGTTGTAATTTCTGAAGTTATTATTTCTATTTGCTTGTTTCCAAGTCCTACAGTTCATCATTATGTGACCCCTTTTTCCACAGAAGTGACATATAAGGGGCTGAGAGATTCTTGGAAAAGGGCAATTGCCATTGGTTGTGTAGCATATTCTTTTAGTTGTTTTCCAACTTTATCACTTAAAGAGTCTAGTTTCTTTTGAAATATGTCCAGTAAACTATTAGTCTCTTCCTGTTTCTCTTTATGGTTGTTAAAGAAATAAAGAGCAGTTCTCCTTAATTCATCAAGGTCCATTTCTGGCCACGTAGGGCAATTTGTTTTAAAGTGATCTTAGATCTCTCTACGAGAGTTATTGACAAATTGTTCCTTTATCTGTCTTATATCCTTTTCAACAGAAAGGTCAAGTTCCATGTATCTATTTTGCATTGGGGCGTCAGGGGGTGGTCCATGCCCACCCCTGTGGCTGTGTAAGCCGGCTGAAGGCAGCTGGAGCCTCTCAAACTGAGTGCCAGCAGCTGAGGCTGGGGCTCAGAGGCAGTGCAAGGATAGGGAGGCTGCAGCTGGAGTGGCCCAGCTCAAGGGTCGAGAGGGTGGGAAGGCGTGTGAGGGATGCCTGGGAGAGAAAGGCACAGATTGGGGAAGAGGTGGGAGGCAGCAGCTCGGCAAAGGTTTTAAAACAGCAGAAAACTCGGCCTGGGGGGAGGGGGCAGGGCACAGCTGGGAAGCCCTGGCTGGGAAACCCCAACTGGGAACTCGTTCCCCAGGGGGATCTGAGATTCCGAAAGTCCCTTCGTGGTCGCCAAACTGTAAGGTTTTTTTTTTTTTTAACCCTTGTACTTTGGTGTATTGTCTCATAGGTGGAAGATTGGTAAGGGTGGGCAATGGGGGTCAAGTGACTTGCCCAGGGTCCCACAGCTGGGAAGTGGCTGAGGCCGGGTTTGAACCTAGGACCTCCTGTCTCTAGGCCTGACACTCACTCCACTGAGCTACCCAGCTGCCCCCTGTAAGTTTTAAACTTAATATTCAATGCCTCCAATGTGTGATATTTATAAGGATTTATTAAGACGCTGGGAAAGAGTCCCAACTCACCCTTCACCACGCCGCCTCTGGTGCCAAAAAGCCTCATGACGACTCCAAAAATCCTCTTTCAATACCGCCTGTGAAATCCAACAACCAATAGGCAAAGGCTTAAGGAATTAGGGTATGGTGAAAGGGCGTTTGGGTAATGTAGTTTAAAGAGGTACAAGGTCTTTTCAACTTTACATTTTCCTGGCTTCCTGGAAGCACTAGGATCTGCACTGGAGGAGGAGGCCTCGTGACTGGAACCTTTGCTAAATTTAACCCTAGGACCTCCAGCTTGGACTTTTTTGGAGCCCTGCCAGAGTTAAAGCCAGGGCCTGAGCAAACAGTCTAGCTAGTTAAGCTAGATTTCTCATTCTACCCTCTTTCTCTTTCCTCTACCTAATTCTTTCCCTTTTTTGTAAAAATAAAAAGTCATTCTGACTTGAGTAATAGTTTTGGCAACCACATTTCTCATATATCCAACCTTTTTTTAAAAAACCTTTACAGAGGCCAGAGTCTTCCCTAAGTTATATAGTATCATTATCAGAGGTGGCAATCTTTTCCTTAACGACTTCAAAATTTCCTGTAACATAAGTCTGATGGTGATATTCTTCTGTTTTCTCTTGATTTATTTACACCATCTTTCAATGTGGAATCTGAGAAGGAAGCTGGAGTAAGTTTACATTGCATTTTCTTTGTTTCTTAGGCTAAAGCCTTTAACTCGACCTCTCTTTTATTATCTTTTTAAAGACTCATCCATTTTTAAAGAATAATTTTCTGAGTCCTGATCAGTGTCAGTACTTTTAACATTCTGAATATTAACTGACGATTTCAGAATCTCAAAAATATCTTCAGATCCTGGTGAAGGAATAGACCCAATGTCTATCTCTATAGATTTTAGATCTACTAGGAAATTCATATTGTAATTCTTCAGTTGTAGAAACTGAAAACTGTTATGTCATCATAATAAATTTATTTTCTACTTCATATTTTTCATCTACACTTTCAATTTCAGGATATTTTTCTGTATTCTCACTTGTACATTTTAAAATATTTCTTCCTTATCTCTAACAATCAAGCTGCTCATCTCCTTATTTAAGTATTCGTCTAATGTCTTGTGACTCTTACTTATGTCATTCATCACAGATTTCATAGCTTTCAATTGATTTAACTTCACAGTTGAGCTAATTTGTGGGTTTTGGGCTGTCTTTTCCCAAAAAATTAAGAAAATTAGAGTTCATATTTGTACTGTTCTCAACTAGATCTTTTGTCTTCTTCATCAAATCTTTTGGAAGCATTAATGATGGGGAAAAATGTTATAGAACTAGAGGAAGAATCATCTAACTGGGTTTTCTCTTCAGTAGATCATATACCTTTTGGTGGGGAGTTGAATTTATGTGGATGATCACATTTCTTTTTATCACTTGCAAACTTTAGCTTTTTTTCCTTCTGTTGCACCAAATGTGATAAATTCTCAAACACACTGTCACATGCGGTAATCAAATCTGACAGAGGCTCAGTTTGACAAATATAGCAATGCCACTGGTTGTTTTCATCCGTTATTTTTGATATCTCCTTTTGCCCTAGGTTGCGCCAGATGCATTTTTTGCAAAGAGCATCATGGCAATTGTTACAACAAATTAAGTCTCCATCTTCTGCAGCACACCATCTGAAATGTAAAAAAATCTTTAAAGCATTATTCCTAGAGGATCATCTATTTAAAAAAATACAACTGAATCAAGATTTAAAGTCTGATAATCATAAAAAAGTCAAGAGAATCAATCTGAGTTTTAAAACATCATACACATACACACTGAACAAGTCCAATAAAACTGAAGGGTTAATTGCTTTAAAGGGAAGTATTTTTCTAAGGAATAGTTTAAAAGAGCATTTCTCATATTTATGCATACACACACACACACACACACACACACACACAGATGTGTTTATGTAAACACACATATTTTTGTTTAGTCATTATTTAGTCAGGTATTGATTCTTTGTGATCCCATCTGAGATTTTCTTGGCAAAGATAGCAGAGTGGTTGGCCATTTCCTTCTCTAGCTTGTTTTAAAGGTGAGGAACTGAGGCAAACTGGGTAAATGATTTGACCAGCATCACACTGTCACATACACAGACACTGTCACAGTGTCTTAAGTCAGATTTGAACCATCATTTTCCCTCACTTTTTCACTTTAGTTACCATCTACTTTAAAAAGAATTGTGTACTTACTCATTGTTTTATTGAAGACTTACTGCTATCTGGAGAAACAAGTAAATAAAAGAGCTTCTGAAAGAAATATTTTCAAAAAATATGGAAGTCAAAATATACATATTTAGGGTAAATTTTAATGATGAGACTTTCATCTCATAGGTGCTTTGAGGCATCACTCATACCCCATCCCCACTCTCATACACTCTTAAACCAAAGACTAGTTTTTTTCCCTTAAAATGTATTGATACCATGCTTGTGATGTGGATAACTCAGGGGACAAAAGAATCAAGTTTTATGTGATATCAAGGCTATTTAACATTATCTCATTACCTGAACACACAATATTTGCCTGTGATGACTTAGGTGTTGACAGAAACAACCTAGACCTCTGAATTCAAGAGCCTTAGGAACTTCAATATTCCCCAAACTACCAGGCCTTTTCCAGCCCAATTATAAGATCATGATTAAGGAAGAAAATTTTGAAAAGAGGGAATTTCTTCTCTCCTCTTCATCACAAATAAATGCTAATGAACTGCCATCAGGAGACAGATAGACACAATAGACATGGAAGTGATACCATCCCATCCCGTTAGACCATTGGTGTAATCTGGCCCTCAGTCTAGCCCTACAACCTCAAAAGAGGTGGCAACCAATTGCTCAAAATAGTCTGTGCAAGCTAGTCTAATCTATGACAGGTAAATCAAATCACTATCACTACCCTCCTTTGATCCTAATGGGAACAGTTCATTCTCTTGAGCCCAAAGCAATGTCCATCATCCTGGAAAGCAATGCCCAAGATAGTCTGCCATCTATTCCTGCATATATTACCCAATTTAGTTATCTCTGCTACTGAAGAACCACAAAAAACAAGAAGACCTTAGTTCTTCGTATTGCCAAATGATTCCACTTTTAAGAGCTGGAAACGATATTAAAGAAAACCATTGCTGCTGCACCCTAAGAGACATGGTGTACAACTGAAACTTCTACTATTAGAAACTGAGTCCATTTTTCAGTGGGCAGTTTAGCTTTGTTTTCATCTACAGTGCTCAGTGCAATAGATTATACAAAGTAAGCACTTAATCTAGACAGGAAGAAAGAAAACTGAGAAGGCAGGGAGATCCAGTTTGTAAAAAGCTTCAAAAACCAGAGGATTTCATATCTGTTCCTGGAAATAATGTGTTTATGTGTCACTGGAGTTTATGTGAGAGGAGGGAAGTTCTGGCTAATTGTCTCTATTTTTTCAGTGAAACAGGCAAGTTACTCCGCTCAAAGGAAAAGTGAAGAAGAATTCATGGAAGTTACAGAAGGGACAGAAAGATTGGAGAATGGGAGACGGTAACAATTAGCAGTATGTAAAGTGACAATTTTGCTGAACTTCTCTAGCTGTTTAGGGAGAGCAGTGGGTGATAAGAGCTATTCTTAATATGGTGAATTCAGGATCAAAGACAAATCACAAATATAGAGGAGCAATGCAGAATTGATCTCATTCATCAATACAAGAAAAAAGAGTAGGAATTGCAGGACTGATGGCCCCAAAAAGAATTGTGAAATGAAAGAACTAGAAGTCCTGGGAAAGGATGAAGAAATCAGCTTTGGTGAGATAAAAGAAGAAAAGACAAAAGATTATAATTAGATAAAAGTTTCTTTCATGATCAGGGTTGTGGACCACTTCTCAGTTGTGGTTAGGTAAAGAATTTAGATCATATTGCTAAGATAGAGTAAATGAATGAAGTCATGGGAATGGAGGAGACTGGAGAATTAGAAAATTATTAAAAGAAGCATGAATAGGTATATTCAATTCCAAAATATTACAATTGGAAATAAAAGTTTTGGAGCAGTCCTGGAATTGATAGAAGGAAATGCTCTAAAGGAGGATAAGCCTCCAGAATGTGGATTGGGCAGTCACACATTAACAGTGTGACTCTCAAAGCAGAAAAGAAAATGCTGGCAGAAGAAAAGCTTAAAAGTAACAAAAAGGGAAAAGGAATATTCTAGTTTTCCCTTCATGGCAAGGGAACTCAGGATTGCCCAGTGTGGAAATAAAATTCAGATTCTTCATTATTCGGTTCCCATAGAAACCAAAATCAGAGGAGAGACAGAAGTAAGGGATGAGAAAAATTTTAAAAACAAAAGTCTGAAAGTACAAACAATTTCAGGAGGAAAATCAAGTCTTAGAACATTAAAAAAAATATGTCAACAAGAAAAAGGTCACACAGAAGGAAATATGGCTTCCATATTTCATAATGACTTAAAAGTATGTAGGAACAGATATTGCAGAAAAGAAAGGAAATAATCAAAAACTTGATGAGACAAAGGACCCTGTGGGTTTTCAAGAGATCCAAGAACTATATCATGCTGTTTCTGAGAGCAAAATTGCAGAGTTCAAATCTGAACCTACAAGCTTAACCTACAAGTGTGACCTTGGGCAAGTCACCTAATTTCTATCTGCTTCAGTTTTCCCAGCTGTAAGTTAGGGATCATAACAATACTGTTCAGGACTTTGGTGAGGATAAAAATGCAATATTTGTAAAGCGCTTAGCTCAGTGTCTGGAAAACAGCCGGCACTTTATAAATCTAAGCTATCATCATCATTTCCCATCATTATAATAATTGTCTCTCTTCCATTCTTATTTGTCTTCTTGGCTAATTGAAACTGAAAGCTTGAGATTAAGTACTAAATTCTTAAAATATTTTCTGACATCCTGAAAATACTAAATTTTTGATAAGTATATTATTTGAATTTAAAAACTTTCAAACTTGCTAACCTTTTATGAAGTTAAATTTCCCCAAAGGCAAAACATAGCTTGTGTGAAACAAACAATATGTATTTATCGAAGTAAATATTATGTGTGAGATAGTGGGAATAGAAAAGACATACACAAACAGGGTTAGTACTGCCTACAAGCCAGTAATTGACCCAAACTCTTGATCAACGGAACAAGTTACCCCAGGGATAACAGCGCAATCCTATTTAAGAGCCCCTATCGACAATTAGGGTTTACGACCTCGATGTTGGATCAGGACACCCCAATGGTGCAACCGCTATTAAAGGTTCGTTTGTTCAACGATTAAAGTCCTACGTGATCTGAGTTCAGACCGGAGAAATCCAGGTCGGTTTCTATCTATATATTCATTTCTCCCAGTACGAAAGGACAAGAGAAATAGGGCCCACATGACACATGCGCCCTCATATTAATTAATGAAAAAAATCTAAATTAATTAAATATTCATATTAACCCTCTAGAAAAGAGTCCATTAAGGTGGCAGAGCAGGTAATTGCATAAAACTTAAGCCTTTATCCCCAGAGGTTCAACCCCTCTCCTTAATACGTGTTTCTAGTTAACTTATTAACCTATATCGTCCCAATTCTCCTAGCAGTAGCCTTCCTCACACTCATCGAACGAAAAGTTCTTGGCTACATACAATTTCGCAAAGGACCGAACGTTATTGGACCATATGGTATTCTCCAACCATTCGCAGATGCCGTAAAACTCTTCACAAAAGAGCCACTACGTCCCCTAACCTCATCAATTTCTATATTCATCATAGCACCAATTTTAGCCCTAACCTTAGCCCTAACAATCTGAACCCCACTACCCATACCATCAACCCTGATAGACCTTAACCTAGGTCTTCTATTTATTCTAGCCTTATCCGGACTATCAGTGTACTCAATTCTCTGATCAGGATGAGCATCAAACTCTAAGTACGCCTTAATTGGTGCTCTACGAGCAGTAGCCCAAACAATCTCTTACGAAGTGACACTAGCGATTATCCTTCTATCCATTATACTTATTAATGGCTCATTCACCCTAAAAAATCTAATGGTCACCCAAGAAAATATATGACTAATTATAACAACATGACCCTTAGCCATAATATGGTATATCTCAACACTAGCCGAAACAAATCGAGCTCCTTTTGATCTAACAGAAGGAGAATCTGAACTTGTATCGGGATTCAATGTTGAATACGCTGCAGGACCCTTCGCTATATTTTTCTTAGCAGAATACGCTAACATCATTGCCATAAATGCATTAACCACTATCCTATTCTTAGGATCCCCTATGAATTACAATTTCCCCTATATTAACACAATATTATTTATAATCAAAATCATGCTTCTCACTGCAGCTTTCCTATGAATCCGGGCATCATACCCCCGTTTCCGATATGATCAACTAATATACCTCCTATGAAAAAATTTCTTACCTATTACACTAGCACTTTGCCTATGATTCATCTCTATTCCAATCGCATTTTCAAGCATTCCCCCACAACTATAAGAAATATGTCTGATAAAAGAATTATCTTGATAGGATAAATTATAGGGGTGCAAACCCCCTTATTTCTAGAACAGTAGGAATTGAACCCACATCATAGAGCTCAAAACCCTATGTGTTTCCTTTACACCACATTCTAGTAAGGTCAGCTAAATAAGCTATCGGGCCCATACCCCGAAAATGTTGGTTTACACCCTTCCCATACTAATGTCCCCCTATGTATTAATCATTGTATTACTTAGCCTACTCATAGGCACATCACTAACACTAATTAGTAATTACTGACTAATAGCCTGAATAGGCCTAGAAATCAATACACTAGCCATCATTCCTCTCATAACCTTTCCCCACCATACACGAAACATAGAATCAGCTACCAAATACTTTATAACCCAAGCAACAGCATCTATAATCATTATATTCTCCATCATACATAATGCCTCAATAACCAATCAATGAACTATAACTCAAATCTTCGATCACTGAGCATCTCTACTAATAACTTTGGCCTTGGCTATAAAATTAGGGCTTGCCCCCTTCCACTTCTGAGTCCCAGAAGTAACTCAAGGCGTCCCGCTCTTATCAGGGATAGCCCTACTAACCTGACAAAAAATTGCTCCAATCTCCATCTTATATCAAATCTCACCATCCCTTAACATACCAACTCTAACCACCCTCGGCATCCTATCCACCATCCTCGGGGGTTGAGGAGGACTTAACCAAACACATCTACGAAAAATCTTAGCCTACTCATCAATTGCCCACATAGGTTGAATAACTATTATTATCCTAATCATACCCTCATTAACACTACTAAACCTACTAATTTATTTCGCTGCCACAATCACCCTATTTATTACTCTCAATTTTGCCTCCATGACAAAAATTAACTCACTATCTAGCCTCTGAAACAAATCTACCACACTAACCATCGTTATTACACTGACCCTTCTATCCTTAGGAGGATTACCACCACTCACAGGGTTTATACCTAAATGACTAATCTTGAAAGAACTAACATTCTACGATAACAATATTATGGCTACAGCTATAGCTCTATCAGCCCTACTTAACCTATTCTTTTACATACGCATTATCTATGCCTCAACCCTAACCATATTTCCCTCAATTAATAACTCAAAATTCCACTGAACAACACCATCACAAAAACCACTACCATTAATTCCCACCTTAGCTATCATTTCCTCCCTGCTCCTACCACTAACACCTATTTTCATTACTCTCAACTAAGAACTACAAGCCTTTATCTTGCATAATCCGAACGCAAATCGAATGCTTTAATTAAGCTAAATTCTCAAAAACCATAGACCTCGGTAGTACTGTTATACTACTTCTTTGAATTTGCAATTCAACGTATGATTATACTTCAAAGTCTAATCTAAAGGCTTAGGCTAAAATCAGACCAAAGGCCTTCAAAGCCTTAAGCAGGTGTTAAAACACCTAGCCTTTGCCAAAAACATAATTTCTCTCCCGCCTCTTAGGGAGAGAAGGCGGGAGAGCCCCCCCGGGCTCACCTGCCTTTCATGCGCTAAACTGGCAGGTATTTATCCTGCTTTATCCTAATTAACAGCTAGGGGCCTAAACTTTCGGCCTCAGTTTATTATTTGGTATAAAGAGGGTATTATTCTCTGTCTTTGAATTTACAGTTCAATGCTTTTACTCAGCCATTTTACCTATGTTCATTAACCGTTGACTCTTCTCAACAAACCACAAAGATATTGGCACTTTATATTTACTCTTCGGGGCCTGAGCAGGGATGGTTGGCACTGCTTTAAGCCTTCTAATTCGAGCTGAGCTAGGTCAACCTGGAACCCTTATCGGAGATGACCAAATTTATAACGTTATCGTCACTGCCCATGCTTTCGTCATAATCTTCTTTATAGTTATACCCATTGTGATTGGAGGGTTTGGTAACTGACTTGTACCTTTAATGATTGGCGCTCCTGATATAGCATTCCCACGAATAAATAATATAAGTTTTTGACTTCTTCCCTCATCATTTCTACTCTTACTAGCATCTTCAACTATTGAAGCAGGGGCTGGAACAGGCTGAACAGTCTACCCCCCACTAGCTGGTAACCTTGCTCATGCAGGAGCATCTGTTGATCTTGCTATTTTTTCACTTCATTTAGCAGGAATCTCGTCCATTCTAGGGGCTATTAATTTCATTACCACTATTATTAATATAAAACCCCCAGCTATATCTCAATACCAAACTCCTTTATTTGTCTGATCCGTGGTAATCACAGCAGTGCTTCTACTTCTCTCACTCCCCGTATTAGCTGCAGGTATTACCATGCTTCTAACAGATCGAAACCTTAATACCACTTTCTTTGACCCTGCTGGAGGGGGCGACCCTATTTTATACCAACACCTATTCTGATTTTTTGGTCACCCGGAGGTTTATATCCTAATTCTGCCCGGGTTCGGAATTATTTCCCATATCGTGACATATTACTCCGGCAAAAAAGAGCCTTTTGGCTACATAGGTATAGTCTGAGCTATAATATCTATTGGGTTCTTAGGTTTTATTGTATGAGCCCACCATATATTCACCGTGGGCTTAGATGTAGACACCCGGGCCTACTTTACATCTGCTACAATAATTATCGCAATCCCTACAGGAGTAAAAGTATTCAGCTGATTAGCAACCCTACATGGAGGGAATATTAAATGATCCCCAGCCATACTATGGGCCCTAGGCTTTATCTTCCTATTTACTATTGGGGGTTTAACAGGCATCGTCCTAGCTAACTCATCATTAGATATTGTTCTCCACGACACATACTATGTAGTAGCCCACTTCCACTATGTGCTATCTATAGGGGCCGTATTTGCCATTATAGGAGGTTTTGTACACTGATTCCCCCTATTCACAGGCTATATACTCAGCGACTTATGAACAAAAATTCACTTCTTTATTATATTTGTAGGAGTAAATCTAACATTTTTCCCTCAGCATTTCCTAGGACTCTCAGGCATACCACGCCGATACTCAGACTACCCAGATGCTTATACCACATGAAATGTTCTCTCATCTATTGGTTCCTTTATCTCACTAACAGCCGTGATCCTAATGGTGTTCATCATCTGAGAAGCCTTCGCTTCTAAACGTGAAATTATAAATGTAGAAATAACCACAACCAATATTGAATGATTATATGGATGTCCACCCCCTTACCATACATTCGAACAACCAGTGTTCATTAAAGCTTAAACAAGAAAGGGAGGAATTGAACCCCCTCAGATTGATTTCAAGTCAACCCCATAACCTCTATGACTTTCTCTTAAGATACTAGTAAAATCATTACATAACTTTGCCATAGTTAAATTATAAGTTTAACCCTTATGTATCTTAAATGCCCTACCCTATACAACTAGGCTTCCAAGACGCTACCTCCCCCATTATATAGAAGAACTAATATACTTCCATGATCACACACTTATAATCGTCTTTTTAATCAGCTCTCTAGTGCTCTACATCATTATCTTAATATTAACTACAAAATTAACTCATACAAGCACTATAGACGCTCAAGAAGTTGAAACAATTTGAACTATCATACCAGCAGTGATTTTAGTCCTAATTGCCCTTCCCTCGCTACGAATTCTCTACATGATAGACGAAATTTATAACCCCTATCTAACAGTCAAAGCCATAGGCCATCAATGATATTGAAGCTATGAGTACACCGATTACGAAGACCTAACATTTGATTCCTACATAATCCCTACTCAAGACCTATCCCCTGGCCAACTGCGACTTCTAGAAGTAGACAATCGAGTAGTCCTACCTATGGAACTGCCCATTCGTATATTAATCTCCTCAGAAGATGTCTTACATGCATGAGCCGTCCCATCACTAGGACTAAAAGCTGATGCTATTCCAGGACGACTTAATCAAGTCACCCTAACATCATCTCGACCAGGAGTGTTTTACGGACAATGTTCAGAAATCTGTGGATCTAACCACAGCTTTATGCCAATTGTCCTAGAAATAACCTCACTTAAATACTTCGAAAAGTGATCATCTATAATGCAATCATTTTTGAGCCCCCTTCCCATGCTTTCAAGTATGCACGAGACATAACATCTCCTCAAAATACATGCCACAATTAGATACTTCTACTTGATTTACCACTATTTTACTTACAACTATTGCACTATTTTGTATTTATCAACTCAAAATAATTAATCAAACATTAACACAAGTCCCATCCCCAACAGAACAGACAAAGCCTCATAAAACACCCACGCCCTGAGAAAACAAATGAACGAAAATTTATTTGCCCCATTCATCACACCCACAATTATAGGTATTACAACGCTACCAATTATTATTCTATTCCCCTGTATTATCTTATCATCCCCCAAACTATGACTCCCTAAACGTATTCAAACTCTACAAATCTGATTGATTCGTCTAATCACTAAACAAATAATGACAATACATAACAAACAAGGCCGAGCCTGATCCCTCATATTAATCTCCCTAATCCTATTTATTGCTTCCACTAATCTCCTAGGACTTCTACCTTACTCATTCACTCCAACTACACAACTCTCAATAAATATTGGCATAGCTATCCCACTATGAGCTGGTACAGTAATTATAGGCTTTCGAAATAAACCTAAAATATCATTAGCCCATTTCCTACCTCAGGGCACTCCAACCCCCTTAATCCCAATACTAATCATCATCGAGACAATTAGCCTATTTATCCAACCTCTTGCCTTAGCAGTCCGACTGACAGCCAACATTACTGCAGGACACTTACTAATTCACTTAATTGGTTCAGCTACATTAGCCCTTTCATCTATTAGCATAGCCGTATCAACCATTACATTTTCAATTCTATTCCTCTTAACAATCCTAGAGCTAGCCGTAGCAATAATTCAAGCTTACGTTTTTACTCTTCTAGTCAGCCTTTACCTACACGATAACTCATAATGACACACCAAGCGCATGCTTACCACATAGTTAACCCTAGCCCATGACCACTCACAGGAGCACTATCAGCGCTCCTACTGACATCCGGCACAATTATATGATTCCATTTCAATTCCACACTTCTCCTAACAATTGGCCTAATCTCAATACTGCTAACAATATACCAATGATGACGAGATGTTGTTCGAGAAGGCACATTTCAAGGACACCACACCCCTGTAGTACAAAAAGGGTTATGATACGGTATAATCTTATTCATCATCTCAGAAGTCTTCTTCTTCATTGGATTTTTCTGAGCCTTTTACCACTCAAGTCTAGCCCCCACACCAGAACTAGGAGGTTGCTGACCTCCTACAGGCATCAATCCTCTTAACCCCCTTGAAGTTCCACTTCTAAATACATCTATTCTCCTCGCATCAGGAGTCTCAATTACATGAGCCCATCATAGCCTAATAGAAGGAAACCGAAAACAAATAATTCAAGCACTACTAATTACTATCCTTCTAGGACTCTATTTCACAATCCTCCAAGCTATGGAATACTATGAAACACCCTTCACAATCTCCGATGGGGTCTATGGCTCAACTTTTTTCGTAGCCACAGGATTCCACGGCCTCCACGTAATCATTGGCTCTACATTCCTAATTGTCTGCCTTCTCCGTCAACTTTTCTTTCACTTCACCTCAACACATCATTTCGGCTTCGAAGCAGCCGCCTGATATTGACACTTCGTAGATGTAGTATGACTATTCCTATATGTATCCATCTACTGATGAGGCTCATATTTTTCTAGTATAATTAGTACTACTGATTTCCAATCATTAAGTTCTGGGTAAAACCAGAGAAAAATAATTAACCTTATCATTACCCTCTTTGTTAACTCGCTTCTAGCAACAATTGTAATTATAATCGCCTTCTGACTACCTCAACTATACCTGTATTTAGAAAAATCCAGCCCTTACGAATGCGGTTTTGACCCCTTAGGATCAGCACGACTTCCTTTTTCCATAAAATTCTTCTTAGTGGCTATTACATTCCTACTATTTGACCTAGAAATTGCCCTCCTTCTCCCCCTGCCATGAGCAATTCAACTCCCTACCCCTTATACCATATTAACTATGTCCTACTGCTTAATCCTATTACTCACAGCAGGCCTAGCCTACGAATGAATTCAAAAGGGGTTAGAATGAGCTGAATAGGTATTTAATCTAATTAAGATAATTGATTTCGACTCAATATATCATGGTTTAAACCCATGAACACCTTATAGCATCAATTAATATAAATATTATTATAGCCTTTATACTTGCCCTCACAGGAGTCCTTATTTACCGTTCTCACCTTATATCCACCCTACTATGTTTAGAAGGCATAATATTATCCTTATTTATCTTAACAGTCCTCCTCATCTCACAATCCCATATATTCTCTGCTTCAATAACACCATTAATTCTCCTCGTATTCTCCGCCTGCGAAGCAGGAGTAGGATTAGCTCTATTAGTAACTATTTCTAACACTTACGGAAATGACCATGTACAAAACCTAAACCTCCTACAATGCTAAAAATTCTCATTCCAACCCTCATATTAATCCCACTAACCTGGTACTCAAAAAAGCCATGAATATGAATTAATACTACAATATATAGCCTATTAATTAGCATTACAAGCTTACCCCTTATTTATCACAACACAGACCTATCGTACAACTTCAATAATTCATTCTCAATAGACTCTCTATCAGGCCCCCTTCTAATCCTAACATGCTGACTACTTCCTCTAATGATTATAGCAAGCCAAAATCACCTAAAAAAAGAACCCCTAGCACGAAAAAAACTTTACCTGACTATACTCATTATTCTTCAACTTTCACTAGTTATAGCCTTCACCTCATCAGAACTAATCATATTTTATATCTTATTCGAAACTACCCTAATCCCAACCCTAATTATTATTACCCGTTGAGGTAATCAAAACGATCGACTAAACGCAGGCCTTTACTTCTTATTCTACACCTTAATTGGATCCCTCCCCCTACTAGTAGCCCTTCTAAACTTAAACAATAGCCTAGGCTCACTTCACATCCTAATAAATTACATTACCATTAGCCCACAAAGCAATACAATATCTAACTCCATATTATGGTACGCTTGCATAATTGCTTTTATAGTCAAAATACCCTTATATGGCTTGCACTTATGACTCCCTAAAGCCCATGTAGAAGCCCCTATCGCAGGGTCAATAGTATTAGCAGCTATTCTACTTAAATTAGGAGGCTATGGGATCATACGAATCACCACATTCACCGAACCTATAACCCCCCACCTATTTTACCCCTTCATTATCTTATCCATATGAGGAATAATCATAACCAGCTCAATCTGCATGCGCCAGACAGATCTAAAATCACTAATTGCATACTCCTCCGTCAGCCATATAGGATTAGTAATCATCGCTGCCCTAATACAAACCACAACCAGCTTTATAGGGGCTACCTCACTAATAATTGCCCATGGCCTGACATCCTCCTTATTATTCTGCCTAGCTAATACCAACTATGAACGAATTCATAGCCGTACTATAATCCTAGCTCGAGGCCTACAATTAATTCTACCACTGATATGTACATGATGACTACTAGCTAGCCTAGCTAACCTAGCCCTACCCCCATCCATCAATCTCCTAGGAGAACTAACAGTCATTATTTCATCATTCTCATGATCCAACTTTTCCATCCTCCTCCTAGGAATTAACACAGTTATCACTGCCTTATACTCCTTATATATGCTTATTACCTCCCAACGAGGAAAATTTACCCATCATCTCATCCCCATCCACCCATCCCTTACACGAGAACATATACTAATGACCTTTCACATCTTACCACTAATTATACTATCACTTAACCCAATATATATCCTAGGAATTACATACTGCAAATATAGTTTAACAAAAACATTAGATTGTGAATCTAAATATAGAAGTTTAAACCTTCTTATATGCCGAGAAAGTATCAAGAACTGCTAACTCCGGAGACCATAACTAAAATTATGGCTTTCTCACTTTTAAAGGATAGCAGTAATCCATTGGTCTTAGGAACCAAAAACTTTGGTGCAACTCCAAATAAAAGTAATTAATCCTATTCTCAATTCAACAGCCCTACTATCAATTATACTACTAACACTACCTATCCTTCATAGCCTCATATTTCCTAATAAGACTAAACACTTTCCTTCCTATTGCAAAAACATAATTATATTAGCCTTTTTCGCCAGCCTGCCCCCACTATTTACTTTCATCTACAATGGCCAAGAGTCAATTATTACTAACTGACACTGATTTTCAATCCACTCATTCTCCATCTCAATAAGTTTTAAACTTGACTTCTTTTCCATCATCTTTATCCCCATTACCCTATTTGTAACTTGATCCATCCTTGAATTCTCCCTCTGATACATACACGCTGACCCTAATATCTCCCGATTTTTTAAATACCTAACTACCTTCCTTATAACAATAATCATCCTAGTTTCAGCCAACAACCTATTCCAACTTTTCATTGGGTGAGAAGGCGTAGGAATCATATCCTTCATACTCATCGGTTGGTGGTATGGACGAACAGACGCTAATACCGCAGCCCTCCAGGCCATCCTATACAACCGCATCGGAGACATTGGGTTTATACTATCTATAGCCTGACTAATACTAAATAACAACTCATGAGATCTTCAACACGTCTTCTCAACTAACATAGATACTATTGCCCTCCTTGGCCTAATTATTGCAGCCACCGGAAAGTCTGCCCAATTTGGGCTTCATCCTTGACTCCCTTCCGCCATAGAAGGACCAACTCCCGTATCGGCCTTACTCCACTCCAGTACTATAGTAGTCGCCGGAATCTTCCTCCTAATCCGATTCCATCCTATAATCGAAAACAACCAAATTATCCTCACAACCGCTCTATGCTTAGGGGCCATAACAACTCTATTCACAGCCATCTGCGCAATTACACAAAACGATATCAAAAAAATCGTAGCCTTTTCAAAATCTAGTCAATTAGGCCTAATAATAGTTACCGTAGGCCTCAACCAGCCTCACCTAGCATTCTTACATATCTGCACCCATGCCTTCTTCAAAGCAATGCTATTCCTATGCTCTGGATCCATCATCCACAGTCTCAATGACGAACAAGACATTCGAAAAATAGGAGGACTATTTAACTCAATACCTATTACATCCTCTGCCTTAATAACAGGCAGCCTTGCACTTACAGGAACCCCTTTTCTAGCAGGCTTCTACTCAAAAGATTCAATCATCGAAGCCCTAAATATATCATACACAAACTCATGAGCCCTCGTTATAACACTAATTGCCACTTCCTTAACCGCTATCTACAGCCTACGTATTATCTTCTATGCCCTCATAGGCTACCCCCGATTTACACCAATAACCCCAATCAATGAAAACAACCCTAACCTAGTTAACCCTATCATACGACTCGCCCTAGGAAGCATTTTCGCAGGCTTCATTTTAACAGCTAACATTCCCCCATCATCATCCATTTCCATAAACATGCCAACCATAATCAAACTATCTGCCCTAATAGTCACCCTTCTGGGCCTTTTAATCGGCATAGAACTAAACTCTCTTAGCAATAAACTCATAAACTCAACTAACCATACTGTCTTCTTCTCTAATTTACTAGGCTACTTCACTCACATTATACATCGAATGACTCCCCTAATAAACCTATTTATAGGTCAACGAATTGCTACCATACTAATTGATCTTAACTGATACGAGAAAGCAGGACCTAAAGGTCAAGCTTATACTCACTCCTTAGCATCTTCAAAACTTTCCTCAACTCAAAAAGGACTAATAAAAACATACTTCCTATCTTTTCTTGTCTCAATAACACTTATTCTAGCACTTATATAATCTCTGCCCACGAACAACTTCTAATACAACATAAATAGTAATAAATAAAATCCACCCTAATAAAGCTAAAGCTCAACCACCACATCAATACAGTAACGAAACACCATTAAAATCTTGACCAATACAATGGGTCCCAGCAAAATCAAACAATTCGATAGCCATATTAATATGAACTTCTCCAGACAAATAATATCATACTACTTCCATCAATAAAACAAATAATAACATACTTATAGCCACAACATTTCCAATTCATGTCTCCGGAAACTGTTCTGTAGCCATAGCAGCAGTGTAACCAAAAACTACTAACATACCACCTAAGTAGACTAAAAAAACAACTAACCCCAAAAATACATCTTCTAAACACACCACCACCGCACAGCCTAAACCCCCACTAGCAACCAAACTTAACCCCTACAAGCCTACAAGCTTGTACCTTGTACCTTCAAGGAACTTATATTCCATAGAGGGAAACAACAGGTATATACATAAACACAAGTAAATAATTATATAGAATAAAGACAACGTTAAAGGAGAAAAAAACTAAAAATCGGAGAGAAACGATTTAACCTTTGAAAGAAACAAAAAGATTTCATGAGGAGAGGTGAGGGAAAAGTAAGTTTCAGGGAAGTACATTTCTCAAGAAAAGGAGGATGGAAGCAGAGCATTGTATTTTTTAAATAGCAAGACCAAAGGTTAATACAATATAAAGAAGACAGGGAAAGTAAGTTTAAAATAGGTTGTACAGGATTTTACATGTCTAATAGAGAAGTTTGTGTTTCATTTTATTGATAATAAGGAACCACTATAATTTACTGATTAAGGGAAGTGCCATGGCCATGCTCTAAGAATATTATGGTGGCAGGTATGGGTAACATGAAAGCCTGGATCAATCAGAGCTTCTTAATCTTTTTGTGCTTACATATACCACAGATCATAGTATGGTGAAACCTATGTATCTTTATTTGGAATAATTTTTTCAATCCATAATTTAAGTAAATACTCCAAAATAGATCTTAGTGAAGTAGAACTGTAAAATTTTCTTCCAAGGTCAGAGAAACTTAGCAAGAGTTACGGTTAAGAAATTTTAGTATTAACTATAGCAAAGTTGATTGCCACTTTTTTCAATTAGAAAATGTATACAACTAAAAACTAAATACTTGCATGCCCCTTATTCTGAATATACCCAATGATATAAATCATTTGATAACATGACTCAGAATCACTGATATTACAAATAAGACTATTTAAGATTTCTTTTTCCTGGATATTTTATAGTTGTAAAATCTTGAACCCCTGGAACTGCATTGCCCAAAATTCCTTTCTGTATTACCCACAAATCCTTTCTGTTTACGTGCGTCTTTTGCATGATTATATCTAAGTTTTGGGTAACGCCCCCCTCTCTTTTCCACATTAATTGAGTGGTGAGGGGTCCTTGCTGCCCTAGCTCTCTTCTTCCATGTGAAGTGAGTGAGGAATATTCCCTGTGTTCTCTAGCTCTCTAGTTACATATTAATAAATCTTTATAAATTTTATACTTTGTTGATATTTAATATTAATTTTTAAAAATGAATAATATCATAATGCCTACCTGTGCTGTCCATCCATTCCTTCAGAATCATGGCTTATTTCATCATTCATATACTTTGCGTAGCAGTTCTAGAAGGAAATTAACATTTAGTTTTACATCTTAAAATTTCTTAAAATGTTATCAATAGGGGACAGCTGGGTAGCTCAGTGGAGTGAGAGTCAGGCCTAGAGACAGGAGGTCCTAGGTTCAAACCCGGCCTCAGCCACTTCCCAGCTGTGTGACCCTTGGCAAGTCACTTGACCCCCATTGCCCACCCTTACCAATCTTCCACCTATGAGACAATACACCGAAGTACAAGGGTTTTAAAACAAAACAAAACAAAACAAAACAAAACAAAATGTTATCAATAACAAAGCACAGATTTTTAAATTATTCAAACCACTAAGCTTACAATATCTTTAAACATAAAACTGGGGTGATAACTTAAAATACTCATAGCAAAGAAATGGAACATTTTGTTGTATAAAAGAACTGGCAACAAAATATTGACCAATACTTAAGGAATGTCTAAACAAAATATATACAAACACAGTTGAATAAACTATGCATTACAGAAAGGAATGAAGGATTCAATTTAACTGGTAAATTGAATAAAAGAAAACTGAAATGATTTCCAAAGGAAAAGTTGTGTAAATTGTTAAAAAAGTAAAACAAATCAAAGAACCACAAAATATTCTAACATATTATGAATACACACACACACACACACACACACACACACACACTATATATATATATATATATATATAACAATACATTTGGGAAAACAATGAAAATCAAACCCAGTACTTAGTAGTAGTGGTATGGTTGTTAAGAGTACTGTAAGACCTCAGATCAAATCTTTCCTCAAGTAACTTAACCCTTTACAGAGTTATTTTCTTAATCAGGAAAATTAGCATCATAATAACATGAAGGGACAGCAAGTAGCACCATGGAAAGAGCCAGGCCTGTGTAAGAGGGAAAATTTAGGGTATTTTATAGATAATATATTTGAAGTGTGGCCGCCAGGAATCAATGATTCCGTAATTAAATCAGATCCAAGTCAGCATCAGGTTGAGGAGTTTATTTACAATCTGGTAGGTAAGGAGTAGGAATAAAGAGAAAGGGAAAGGCTAGTCCAGGCCAAAGGCCTGGATGGAGAGAGAGGGTTAAAGGCTAAATAAATGAAGCTGTAAGCCACAAGGCCCAACAGCCAGATAGGCAGAGTTTGGAAGCGGCCCAGCTAGGCCAAGGAAGTCAGCCTAACTTACCCACGTGACAATACAGAGTGTAAGCTGTCTGTGGTCTCAGGAGATCCTTCAACACCGAGTTCGAAGCTGGAACTGCCTCCACAGGAAGTCAGTAACATACTTAAAGAGATAGTGTCCTTCGTCACTTCCTTTGGGTCCACCTCTAATTCAAATGGACAAATGGCAGTCTCTACATTGATTTGGACTGCCCAAAGGGCAGTTCCTTGTTCTAGATTTGCTACTCATTGTCACGTGTGGGTAACTTGTCTCCCCTCCCCACTAGGGAAGGTGAGGATTATATCATTTCTATGCCTAGGATGGGTAGACTTTTGACTATGAATGGGCTCGAGCTAATTCCATTTACACACCTGGGAAACAGAAGTATCTCTAGGGTCAAATTCAGCCACAGGCACTTCCTAGATCAGTGATGGGCAACCTTTTGAACTTGGTGTGTCAAAATTCGCCAAAAAACCAAGCATAACTCGGGTGGTGTGTCACTTTGAGAAAAAAAATAATTTCATGATATTTATAGTTTAAATAACAAAAATGTATAATTGTAATATATAACTATATTTAATAAACTGAAAAATAATTATTTAACTTAGTTGCTTAGTAACTTCTTTGTTCGTGTATCACTCAGGTTCCTTTATTGGTCTTGATATTATTTAACTTGTGTGGGGGGTACCAAGAACTAAGATAAGTGAGGGAGGGGGGGAATTCTTTAACTAAACTGCCCATTAGTAACTTTTTTATTGCTGAATTTCATTGGCTAATGAAAATTCATTTTGCCACTAAATCTTCAATTGAAGGTTGGTATTTTGTACATTTCAAGCCCAAGCAAGAGCTACTAACTTCATCTTTCAATCTGTTTCTTTTGTTGGTTTTGATATTATTTAATGCTGAAAATAAGGTCTCACAAAAGTATGTAGAGAGAAAAATTGTGAGTAAAGCCACTGATTTATTTTTCAGGGTACTAAAAGTGTCTGGTAATTGGTTCCAGGCACTCCGAATTTCCTGTTCGTAGTGGCACTCCTCTTGATTCTCCAAGAGTCACCTTTCTAGATTCTCAAGCTTTGACCTCAAGGTGACAAACACCTGAGCTCAGATGCTGTCTTGAAATTCTACAAGTTGCATCTCCAAATCATCAATTTACACCCATTGAAAACCACTTAATTCCAAACTACTGTAGACTACTGCATCAGGATACTTAAATATTTTCATGGTCTGTTCTAGGCTTCCAAATTGATTAAATCTATCACTTTCAAGTAATGAGTCTAAAACATGCTGGTACTTTATATGCAAGGGTTCCATTTCATTTTGTACAGCTGCACTTGCCTTCTCAAAATACTTTGTTACTTGAGGAAAATACTTATACGTTTTAGTTTCTACATCTAGCTCGATAATTTTAAGTTTACTTTCAAAAGCATTTATGAATCCAAACATAACATCAATACTTTTGCCAAAAAACTTGTAACTTTATTTTTATTTTTATTTTTATTTTGAATATTTTCCCATATTTACACGTTTCATGTTCTTTTCCTCTCCTCAAACCCCGCTAACCCCCCTTAGCCAACTCACTGTTCTACTGGAAAACCTTGTAACTTTAAATTCCGTTCATTAATATGAACAGAGAGATCTGTAAAAATCATCATGGTGTTGACCCACTTGTCATCATTGAGCTGAGGAAAGTTTCCCAGATCGTTATCCTCTATTTCTTCAAATCACTCCACAAAGTCCTGAAGAACTTTGCCTCAGCTCAGCCATCTTACATTATTATATATCAGCAGTAGGTGGAATCAACCTCCAGTAAGTGCAGGATGTCAATATAGTGAATCCTTGTGAAAATAGTTCATCTGTTGTCCACAAGTTGTGCAACTCACAATTCTATGTAGCTCTTTCCCGAAAACAAATAAATCCATACCATATTTTATTTCTATAAACACTTCTAATTACATTTTTATGTCTATATATTTGCAAAGTCCTATGTGCTTAATCAATAGAAATTATAATTATAAAAATACATTTACATACTATTGCACGCTCATAGGAAAATTATTGGAAAACTGCTCAAAATTACATAGGATTATCAGGTTTACAATAAGAAAAGATCTCATCACACATCTTTCTCAATCCATGGCTGAAATCATATCATTTGATCTCTCCTTAAAGTTATCCAGTGAACTCACTCATGCAAGGCAGCCAATTACTTTTTCTGGACAATAGTATTACAAAATTTTTCCTATCCTCCAACCTTAGTCATTTTAAATAATTTCCATTCAGTTTTTTTCTGGAACTATATATAAAGGTAATCAAAATGGTATTTATTATTCATTAATTACAGGGGGAAATAAAAATACCCTTGTAGGTATGCTTTCTTCCCTGGGCCAGTTTTCGAAAACTTGAAGACAGCTAACGTATGTACTATATTTGACAATTACTATGAGAAGATAAAAATTAAATCATTTATTTTCTTAAGTATATCACTTACTTTCTTAAGTATATCACTTATGTATATCACTTATATTACTTCTTAAGTAAATCATATATTTAATTGGTTCAAATGAGAAGAAAACATGTGCATCAATTACATGAATGTGGATGTATGTTTGTAGATACACATAAACACATAAAAAATTAAAATACATAATTGGAAGTGTTTGGAGCAATAAATAGAAAAAAAAAACAACTCGAAACACATGAATGTGAACAATAGGTCAGTGTAGCCAGGCTATACATACAGTAGTAAAGGAATTGAAGGAAGTTTGGGAAATAGGTTGGAGACAAAGCTCAAAAAAGCTGAAATAATGGGGTTATATTTTTCACTCGAGACTAGATTAGATAAAAAGTTTATTCAATAGAAAAGCAAAAGTAGACTAACCACTTCAGAAAATTATTGTGGCAAAAAAAATATAAAGAGATTGAGACAGGAAAGACTTAACTTTAGGGGAAGTTCAGTTAAGTGAAAATGAACGTATACATTAGAATGACATATGGGAAAAGTCTTGTGAAAGTAAAAATGACAAAAGTTGACAATAGATCATATATATATCAGTAGAAGGTCATGTAAATATGAATATCTGAAAATATCATGATGGAGATACTCTGTTAAGTTTTGTTGAATTAAAAAAAGGGAAAAAAGCAAATAAAGTGAACAAAAGAGAATAAAGACAGAAGAAGAGAACACAGGACATAATGAGAATTATTGTAAGGGAACCAAAAAAACTGATGAGGTAGGAAAACCTCATGAGGAGAAGTTACAAAAATCTAGTGAGAAGAGAATACATAGAAATTAGTCAACAATAACAAAAATTATAAAAACATCATGATGGATAAGGGTTTAAGAAAAGTCTAAAATGTGGTCACTAATAGATCAGTGAGAAGAAACATACTAGAGAATATCAACTCAATAAAGTGAAAATGTTTTTTAACATATCTGCAATAAGACGAATTCACCATTAAAGTGATTTCCTCCATTTGCAAAAATGTTTAAATTGAGATAGATAAAAAGAACAATTTCAAGGATATAGGTAAAGAGAATTCCTACCTGAGAGAGCAGGTTCAATTAGATGAGAAAGGCCCTTTCCAACCACAAGATTTGTTTAAATTCATGACAAGCACTAGGAATTTAAGAATATGATTAAAGAATGATTAAAATATAAAATGAAATTTAAGTCTCATAAAAATAAATACAGAGTATAGGATAATATTAAAATCAGATATTTAAAACTTACATTTTTAGGAGGCCTACTGTATAACATAGGGATTTAATAAATGCTTTATGAATAATTTTTAATTTTTAATTTGTATTATACTTTTACATTGCATTCATTTCCAACTGCAATCTCCAAAACGTTTAGATGGTGAACCCTTTAAACGAAGAATAAAAAAAGCCAGCCAATCAACCTATGCAACAAAAGAGTCAAATCTGACAGTATATAGAAATTCCATGCCTACCTCTCAATCAAGGGAAGAACATTTCCTCACTTGTTTTCTGCATTTCTTTCCATATTATCACATATAATAGTTTATATTTCCCCTAATTTTCTAAATTCCATAGACTAATTTTTTCTTCAAAAAATGTACTTAGCTTTCCTTTAAACTGCTCACCAAATGTTTTTTGTGAGTTCCAGTTTTAATTTTCCTTCTGTTGCTAACTTCAGGTTTTTGAAGTCATCTTTATCTTCTGAATATGGTTTCTGGAATGGTTCTGATTGTATGATGACAGTACCTATAATTTAAAATTAGTAATCATCAACCAATATCCTAAAATATATAGTTATGCTTTCTAATATTTAGCCTTCTTTAACATTCAATTTTAGGACCTATAATGGGAATCTATGGCAAACAACCAAAATGCACACCACCTTAAAAACAAATTTGATGTGTAATCCTAGGAATAGGTTAAACAAGGAAAAATGAGAATGAGAACACTGAGAAGTGATTTCTAAAAAGAAGGTAAGAAAGATTAGGTAATAAAAATTTAATCCAAGTATGATAGTACCAAATAAAATCTCAGAAAAATAGTGGGAATTCATCAAGATGTAACTACGTAAGAGAGTCACCTATTGATCAAATATTTGTAAAGATGGCAGAAAAAATTATACTATTTTATCCTTGATGCCTTAAGAGCATCAATCAAAGAATCAATCATCAATCAAGCCTCTGAAAGCCACAGAAAAAATGAAAATGGACAGAAAAAATATTTCCAGCATGCTAAGGGACACTGGTACAACCCTGAATTCTTATAGTTAGGTACAAGTTTCTAAAAGTAGGTCGAAATCATGGTATTCAAGTTACAACAGGTTAAGAACACCATAAAGGTAGAGGATCCAAAATATTTTGGATTTTGTACCTTCCCATTAGAATCTTAGCTTTATTTTCCCAAGATCAAAGGTTCTACCTTCCTTCAAATCCCACATACAATCTCATTTTCTATACGAAGCCTTCTACTTAGTCCCTCTTGACTCAGCTTCCTTCCCTCTCTTATATCCTATTCATCTATAAATAGCTTTATTTCACAAAAGGCCAATTTTTGCTGTGGCAAAAGAACTTGGAATCAAAGGTATATTTAGATAGCATTTGTATAACCCAGTGGAAGTGCTTATTGGATCAAGGAGTGGGGAGGGGAGAGGGGAGGGAAACAAAATGAAATATGGAAACATGGAAAAATATATTTTTAAAATAAAATAAAATATTTTTAAAGGCATACTGAGTTAAAACTTATGTAACTTTTAGTTTAAGCCACCAAAAATAGGCAGAAAAAAGTATTTCTGTTTCTATATTGGAAGCCCTTCTAAAATAGTAGATTCTGTTTGAACTTACACAGTTAACAATCCAGATTTCTGAAGGGTACCTCTCCTTGACTGGGTGATTTTTACTCAGATGCATGCTTCTAGGCCCTCTTTCTTTTCTTCATTGCAAAATATTATGGAATATTGGAATGCTCAGTAGAACTAAGTAATAAAATATTATACCAAATTTGTACTTTTTGAAATATTCATGTATTTTGGTCACAAATACCAACTAACCCTTTTGCACATGTTGGCTTTAAGGGTTTCTGCTCTTTAGAATGAGCACTATCCTAAAAACGAAAAAATCAAATACAACTGTAAGTGAATACATAGTGAAGTTTTTGTTGTTCAGAGGTTTTACAACCTTTGTGTATTTGACGCTTTGTGACCCCATTTGGGTTTTCTTGGTAAAAACATTGAAATGGCTGGGCATTTCCTTTTCCAACTCATTTTATTGATGAGGAAGCCAAGATAGGGTTAAGTGACTTGCCCAGGGTCACATAGCTATTAAGTGTTTGAGGACAAATTTGAACCCAAGTCTTCCTGACTGGTCTGGTGCACTATCTCTACCACCCAGTGAGCTGCCCAAAGTACTTCTTCAGTAAATAACCAAACTGATTTTCTGCCTAAAACTGACATCTGGTTCCTAATAAAGTAAGGAAAGCAAAAAGTGGCCAAAGAGTTAAGGATTATACAGTCTAGTAGAAGCAATCACAAGCAAACATATATAAAACACGTTATATACACTGGATAAAAAGGAAATAATTAACAAAGAAAAAAGAACTACAGTTAAAATAGGATGGGGAAAGCTCCTTGTAGAAGCTGAGATTTTATTTCAGACCTAAAGCAATCCCCTAAAAGAGGTCAGTATTGTAGATAAGGCAAGAGACCATTCCAGGGATAGGATACAGCCACAGAGAATGCCCACAGATGCAAGTATCCTATAGCTGGAAAGAAGGACACGTATCTGGTATTTGATCCTAGAGGCAATAGGGAGCTCCTGGAAATGATTTATGTGTTGGAGCAGAGGGGAGAACGATATAAGCAAACCCTCCTTTGAGTAAAATCACTTTGGTGGCAGAATGGAGAATAGACTGCAGTGGGGAAAAACTTGAAGAAGACCAGTTCAGTATTGTAATAGTCCAGCTGCTGAGCAAAAATCTTTAAAACCATCAGCAAGTATCATCTGCAATGGGGAGAAGTCAGGAGCCTTCCCAATAGGAACAGGAGTGAAGCGGGGATGCCCGCTCTCACCACTTTGATTTAATATTGTACTAGAAATGCTAACAGGAGCAATTAGAGAAGAAAAAGAAATTGAAGGGATTAAAGTAGCGAGGAGGAAACTAAACTATCACTTTTTGCAGATGATATGATGGTATACCTAGA
The DNA here is from genome assembly GCF_016433145.1 of Gracilinanus agilis. NCBI lineage: Eukaryota > Metazoa > Chordata > Mammalia > Didelphimorphia > Didelphidae > Gracilinanus > Gracilinanus agilis. The sequence goes on from NC_058131.1 coordinate 441,848,051, forward strand.
GAATCCTGGGAAATCAACTAAAAAGCTAGTGGAAATAATTAAAAACTCTAGCAAACTTGCAGTATACAAAATAAACCCACAAAAATCATCAGCATTTCTATATATTTCCAACAAAACTCAACAACAGTAGTTAAAAAGAAAAACTCCATTTAATATCACTCAAGTCAAAATAAATTAATCGGGAATTTATCTGCCAAGATAAAATCAGGAATTAAATAGATTAACATCTCACAGACTTTGCCAAGGTAAATTCAAAATGGGTAAACGACTTAAGTATAGTGAAATCATAAATAAATTAGGTGAACATAGAATATAGTAATACCTGTAAGATCTAAGGGAAAGGAAGGAATTTAAGACCAAGGGAGAACATTACAAGATGTAAAATGAATAATTTTGATTATATTAAGCTAAAAGGGTTCTGTACAAACAAAACCAATGCAACCAAAATTATAAGGGTAGCAATAGACTAGGGAAAATTTTTTATGACAAAATTCTCTGACGAAGTTGTAATTTTCCAAATATATAAGAAACTAAGTCAAATGTACAAGAAATCAAGCTACTCCCTCGTTAACAAAAGGTCAAGGGATGTGAAAAATAAGTTTTCCAATGAAGAAATCAGAACTATAAATAATCACATGAAAAAGTGTTCTAAATCCCTCCTGATTAGAGAAATGCAAATCAAAACAACTGGGAGGTACCACCTCACACCTAGCAGATTTGCCAATGAAAGAATATTTGGACACGAATGCATTGCTGGTAGAGTTGTGAATTGATCCAACCATTCTGGAGGACAAATTGGAACTAATGTTTTAAAAGAATACATAGGCAGCTGGGTAGCTCAGTGGAGTGAGAGTCAGGCCTAGAGACAGGAGGTCCTAGGTTCAAACCTGGCCTCAGCCACTTCCCAGCTGTGTGACCCTGGACAAGTCACTTGACCCCCATTACCCACCCTTACCAATCTTCCACCTATGAGACAATACACCGAAGTACAAGGGTTTAAAAAAAAAAAAGAATACATGCCCTTTGATCCAGCTATACCACTCCTGGGCTTGTACCCCAAAGAGACAGAGAAAAATGTTTGCACAAAATATTTATAGCTGTGCTTTTAATGGTGGGAAAAAACTGGAAAATGAGGGGGTATCCCTTGATTGGGGAATGGCTGAACAAATCGTGGTATATAATGATGACAGAATACTATTGTGCTGTAAGGAATGATGATCTGGAGGATCTCTATATGAACTGGAAGAATCTCCACGAACTGATTTGGAGTGAAATGAGCAGAACCAGGAGAACGTTGTACAGAAACTGAAACATTATGGCACAATCAAATATAATAGGCATTGCTAATAATAGCAATGCAATGATCTAAGACAATTCCGAGGGACCTATGAAAAAGAACGCTATCCACAGCTAGAGAAAGAACACTGGGAGGAGAAATGCAAAAGAAAAATATGATTTATCGCTTGCTTATATGAGTACATGATTTGGGCTTGTGGTTTTTTAAAGATTACTCTATTACAAATATGAATGATATGGAAATAGGTTTTGAGGAATAAGATATGTATAATTAATTATAATTGTAAAAGTGGAATTAATTGTAAGGTTTGGGGGGGGAGGGAAGAGAAAAGGAGAGAATATGAATCATGTAACAAGGGAAAAATATTCTAAAGTAAATAAATAAAATAATGTGTAGGAAAAAAAGCTTTAAAATTTTTGTTTTAAATGTAAAAAAATAGTCCATCTGCCGTTGCTGGAGGCCTGTACTAAGGGTGAGGGGGAAGGAGGAGGGGGGGAAGGGGCTTCTATTCAGAGCTGTGCAGGTCTTGGCAATAGCTTAGTTATGGAAAGTAAGAGAGAGTGAGAGGCCCAGATGGCTCCTAAGTTGTCAGCCTGGCTGACTAGAATTACAGGGTAAGATGCTATCGCCTTCCACAGTAACAGAGAAGGTAGGAATAGGGTTTAAGGGGAAAAATGATGAGTGCTTTTTTTGGACTGAGCTGAAGATATCTCCCTAACATCCAGTTCTAGATGTGTAAAAGGAAGGTGGAGATGAAAAAGTGAGTTCTTGCCTTTCTGGCATGCAAAGAATTCATTCTCAGGAAACACCGTGTTCCTAGTTTCTAGTAGAACATGTTTTACTTCACCAAGAATAAATTTACCAGAGCAAATTGCCTACCATAGTCCAAAATGCTGCTAGCACAAACCAGGCTTTCTCCAACTTAAACAATTTCTATCAACTTACAAACACACCAAAGACATACCACACACCACACAGACAAAATGAATTAGCATTGGTAAAACAGAGGAATAAATATTCTTCAGAAAAGGTAATAGTTAATTTAGACCAGGGATATATGTGGAGCTATAAAACCTCTGACACCAAGGGGTCCATGGAGAGATGAAGGAAGTACAACAGGCTCCCAGACATCATTGTTTTATTCACTTGTAACTTATAGCCTTCATTAAATTATGTTTTTAACTGTGTAGTTAAAATTAATTTTAAAATAAGCATTTTACATAAATAGAACAAAAATATAAAAAACCACTAATTCCTAGTACACATATTTTTACCCTCCTAAATATTCTGGTTTTGTTTAAGTCAGTGTTGCTTTCTTAGTATGCCATTATAACTAGATGAGAACTGCATATTTGAAGAGGCAATTGTCCAATTCATGTTTGAAAATAACTCCTAAAAGCCATAATTATACATTTAATCTGCCACTTTTTATTCCCCATTGCATTGTCATTATGACTGGTATGGCTATGGATTGTGTCCAAAAAGGCCTTTTTTCCACATCATCAAAGAATTGAGAATCAAAACTACACTTTACAAGCTAATAAAAACTCAGATGATGTGGAGCAGAAAAGGCAGATTATCATCTGTTCTGTTCTGACTGGATCATTTTTGAGCTTACATGGGGTAAGATTTCTACAGGGTACTTCATCACTATGTAGTTTCTTCTCAGATGCAAAAAACATCTTTTTACATTCTATTTTTTTAATTGTAAGAGATTATGGAATATTAAATTTTTTAATGTTTCAAATTCATTCACAACTGGAACAACCTACAGGAATTGATGCAGAGTGAAAGGAGCAGAACCAGGAGAACCTTTTACAAAGAGACGGATACATTGTGGCACAATCAATTATAATGGACTTCTCTACTAGCAGCAGTGCAATGATCCAGGACAATTCTGAGGGACTTATGAGAAAGAATGCTAATCCACATCCAGAGAAAGAACTGTTGGAGCAGAAACACAGAAGAAAAACAACTGTTTAATCACATGGTTCGATGGGGATATGATTGGGGATGTAGACTCTAAGCTATCACCCTAATGCAAATATTAATAATATGGAAATAGGTCTTGATCAATGACACATGTAAAACCCAGTGGAATTGCTCATTGGCTACGGGAGAAGGGGTGGGAGAAGGGGAGAGAAAGAACATGAATCATGTAACCGTGGCAAAATCATCTAAATTAATTAATTAAATTAAAATTTTCAAATAAAAAAACTTTTATTCACAATCAGAGAAATCATACTTAACCCATTTTCTGGATTTTCTACTGTGCAAAATCACTGTATGAATCTAAAATGTTTGTCTAGAAAAAGAGCAGTAGATTAAAATAAATAACCTCACATTATATAACGTTTATTTAAGAAAAATGAAGTCATCAATTAAATTAAGTTGATCACTTTAAAATATACATTGGGAATTAGAAAATGTGATTAAAAAAGAAGAATTCATTGCCAAAAAAAATAAAAAAGGTTAATAGTAATCAAGAACAAAATGAAGCAATTTTCAAAACCTATTTCCCAAAAGTATGTGCAAAAAAAAAACTGATCATAAACACAGTTTTATAATAGCTTTACAATAAAAAATACTCATTTAAAGAACAATCAATTATAATAATTATAGAAACTTTTTTGGGGGAAGGGAGCCCTATTAAATTCCTCCTGTGATAGAATATGGTCTGTAGATAACAAAAGGAGAGATAGAAAACAGTAAATTTGTCAAGTAAATACTTATGAAATATTGTAAGTGAATTAATAAATGATAAGAAATGGGATTATAAAACATTGGTGCATTTATATTAGAAATAAAGGCTAAGTTGGGACTGAGAAAACTATTGCCTTAAGAGGGTTTTTAATAACAAAAATAAATGTGTGTCAGTCCTCCCTCTTTTTGGTGTTTCTTTCTCTCTGTCTTTTCCATCTCCATTCCCTGTATTTAAAGGGAAAACCAATTGCACATAAATGGTTTGCAAAAGGAAAGAAATCACTGGTGTCTCCTTGGATACAGGAAATGCTGAAAACAGCTTCACAATATACCAAGTAACATTTAACATCATCTCTTTCCTCTTCTTTCTTTCTCTCCCTTTACTGTCTTCTCTCCCCTTCTCTCTTTCCCTCTCTCCCCT